>NC_056747.1:588297664-588417664 GCF_019279795.1 Protopterus annectens | reverse complement strand
TTTTTTTTTTCAGTTGGCTGCTGATGGGCAGCTTGTACTCGATCAGTTGCCATTTGATGTCTTTACGTTTCGGCTAGCTGGCACAGAGCCAGGGAAATATTTAGACAGATATACGTGATCTACTTTAGTAACTCAAGCACCAAGTGCTTGAATTTTAGTAACACGCTGTTGATTTCTCACTTCATGATATAGTCATGATCAACACTGAATTTAAAAAAAAAATGCTTTTAAAGGGGGGTAATCCCTGCACACACAGAACCCCAACATGGAGTGTGCTCCACAACCTCCTGGACTATAAATATACTGTCTGCAAAGTCATACAAACTTGGGAAAAAGTCCATTATAGACACAGTCTGTACATTCCCATCCCTCTCACTGGAATAGACAGATGAGTATTCTGCTGTTAAAAACTGAGCACTGTGAAACTAAAACACAGAATATTTATATAAATACACGTGTGTGTGTGTGTGTGTGTGTGTGTGTGTGTGTATATATATATATATATATATATATATATATATATATATATCTGTGTGTGTGTGTGTGTGTGTGTGTATATATATATATATATATATGTATGAATAAACATATATATATATATATATATAGGGTCTATATTAGAACACTGAACGTTCAAAATTTCAAGTGTTTTAATATCGACCCATTTTCAGAAAATGCTGAAAATATCGAAGAAACAGAAAACCAAATTTTTTCCTAGGGAAAGAATTTGGTTGTCTGTTTCTGTTGCTTCAATATTTTCAGCACTGTGGTGAAAGGTTACGGGTCGTGTTCAGGTAAGTGTGCGATTGCGTGGGTGTGAGTGTTAGGGCGGGTTAGGTGAGTTAGGATTAGGGAGTGGGTTAGGTATGTGTGCGACTGTGTGGACGTGAGGGTTAGGGCAGGGTAGGTGAGTTAGGGTTAGGGCACAGGTGAGATTACTGTGTGATAGTGACGGACCTTAGGGTTAGGGTTTGGGTTAAGGTAAGTGGATGGTTAGTGGTATATGTATAGTTTAGTGTAGGGTTAGGTGTAAGATTTTAGGTGTATGTGTGTGGATTGCTGTTTGTTTGGTGTGCTTGTGTTGTGTGTATGTGTTTTGGAACAGCAAATTTTTTCCCTAGGAAAAAAATTGCTGTTCTGAATGTTTGATGTTTTAAATTTTCAATTCATAGGGTTCGATATTAGAACAGTAGAAATTTTGAATGTTCGGTGTTCTAATATAGACCTTATATATATATATATATATATATATATATATATATATATATATATATATATATATATATGTATGGATAAACACACACACACACACATATATACATATATATATATATATATATATATATATATATATATATATATACACATATATATATACACACATATATACACACACACACTGCTTTACTGAGAGATCTATAATCAGTCATTACAAATTGCACCCCCCCCCAATGAATGAACACACATCACCACAAACTCCATGTAACTATGTAGCCACCAAATAATGACAGACATAACAATCCCCTGCCACCAAGCAGAAAACAAATTAACCAACACAAATAAAATGCAAACAAAAAACAGTAAAGTAAGTATCTTGCAGGGAGAAAGACTCTTTACCCCAATTATGAGGATCAGCCTACCTCCCTCCCTGCTTTTTATATATATTAATTCCAAGATCACAAAAGATGAAGAAAGAGAAGCAATTGATATTATTTAATATGTGATGTATTTACCATTCTTGCACAGTCTGTAACATACCTATTGATCTAGTTGCTTTCAGTATATATATATATATATATATATATATATATATATATATATATATATATATATATATATATATATATATATATATATATATATATATATATATATATATATATACACACACACACACACACACACACACACACATAGTACACCAGAAAAAGTTAATATTTATAAATAGGAAAGTAATGTGGCTGTGCAAACACCTTATTGAAATATGTCTCTACCACATCCACCATAAAGTTGTCCCCAGGAACGGTACCATCTACTTATGGATATTGCATATAAACCTTAAAAAAGTCTGAAAATGTAAAGGTGTGAATGTTTTGTGTTTCATTGTGTTGTGGTGCATTATACCTTTTTGTGGATTCACTGCTACAGCTTGGTAGATGAAGAAAAGGACAAACAAAAGTCTGAAGAAACCAGAAGTATTGCTGCCAGAATTTTACTTCAGTAGCAGATAAAGTGACGCTAACATAAATCAGAGGACTAATGATTTCATGACCATTTCACCAGCATAATAATGCTTCAGTTTTCGGCTCTCAAAAAAACTCAAGTTATCAACCATCCTTTAACAGACTCTCAGAAATACTGCAAACTATCACAGTGGAAGGTTGTGATGATCATTTCATCCTTCGTGAACAATTCATTTCATGACACTTTAGACTGCGGTGGTGGTGCTGCGGTAGCGTTGTCGCCTCACAGTAAGACGTTGTCCTGTTCGATTCTCAGGTAGAATGTCTTCTGTGTGGAAACATGCATTAATGGGTGTACCTTCATTTAAGGTTGTGCATCAGGGCCGGCAACTAGGCATGTAAAAATCTACTGCCAATCATTAGCGGATCGGAGTTCCGCTGTGGTGACCCCTAACCGGGAAAAGCCGAAAGACACAAGTTTGACTGACACTTTAGTCTTTAACATATTCCACAGTAAAATGCTCAGTTTTGTTATTTAGAATATTATTACTTTTCTCCATCCATGTTTTCAACAACTTATATAAGAATTCAGAAGCGAAAGACAAGACACATGTTTATAGCATAGTGCAAAAGCTGAACCATTTTGCATACAGTACAGTAAACGTCTTCTGGCTTGACAATGGATGATAAACTTGTGGATATTGTGAAACATTACAATAAACAATGTCATTAAGACTGTACCATTTGACTGGCTTTTTATTCTGTGGTGTTCAATCAGTGACATTGACAACAACCTATACTATTATTATGAATTAATGATTTAATATAAAATGTTGATGTTTATTACCAGTATCTTGATGAGCAAGTTTAAAGTGTTTTTTTTTTTCTTTTCAGAAGTAAATTGTTAAAAAAAAGAGGTAAAAGCAGTCTATAGTGGAGCTTAGTGTTCTGTGGGAGCATCCAAGATTATTGTGGAAGATAGGTCTTCTTGGTAGTTAGCAAAGATCTCTTACTTAGCAGCACTGCATGCTGGACCCCCAGAAATATCAGTGATTCCAACTGCAAAACTGACATCCTACACAAAATGCCCTTGGGCCAGTGGAACATTGACTTTCAAAAATCCAAAAACACAGTCCTTTGACTGCAAACTCTTTGAGAAGAGGCCCCTACAATGTAGAAAGTGAGATTGGCACCAGGGACGTCGAGAGTACAAGTTATGGATGTACGTTTGGGCTGTTGAGTAGTGTTGGATGTTGGTTGAGCAGGAAGGAAGCATTGATATGTGTGTGTGTGTGTGTGTGTGTGTAAATGCCCCAGGTGGGATGTACTGGTGTGAATACTCATGGTGTTGTGGTAGGGAATACCTCAGGCTTGAACCCTGTACCTTGTATGCAGGTGTTAAAGACCTGAATTCCCTACCCACCACCATTTGCAAAAAAAATGCAGATTTTTGCCTCATATTTGATCTGATCAATATCTGTATTGTATCTGTGGTTTTGAAATATTGCAATGCTTGAAATTTGATGGTGCAGTGGTAACAACGTAGCATTGATGCCTCACAGCTGTAGGTTTTTGGGTTTGGTTCTTGGCTGGGGTGCTTTCTATGTGGGGGGGGGGTCTGTATCTTCTCCCTGTGTTTGTGTGGGTTTGCTTTTGTGTCCTCCCATGTTACATACAAAGAAATGTCTGCATTATTTTTTCCTGGGCCTCTGCTGAGAATTGTGTTTTTTTTTTTTTTGTTCCAAGTCAGACTGTCCTGATTAACAAATTGACAGGCATTTAAATTTCAGACTTCAGGTTTCTGAATGTTTACTTCCTTACATATTTGATGGTGCAGTGGCAGTATTGTTGCCTCACAGCTGTAGGTTTTCTGGTTTGATTCTTGGCTGGGGTGCCTTCTGTGTGGAGTCTGCATCTTATCCCTGTGTTTGTGACATAGTAAAACAACTTTTATTCTAGCAATAAATATATACTAACACAACCTTTTTATAGCAATTTTTTTAAGTTTATGACTATTTGAAATTTGTCCTTATTTTTGGGACTGTAATACCCTGTTATTGCTTTGTCCAGGTTTTTTGTGCTAAGGTTGACAGCTATGGCAAGAACTGAATTCACTGAATATGTTTGAGGGCTGTATTCCCTCATTACGGTTTGTCCAGGTGTTTTGTGCTAAGAGGTTGACAGCTATGGTGAGAACTGAATTCATTAAATGATAGCCATTTAAGTTTCAGTCTTCCTCTCTTTCACAAAGCAGGTGATTTGGCATAGTGGTATGTTGTTCTGACTATTTTGCACAGTGACCTTGGCAGTAAAATGTATGATGGTAACACAGCATTTTATTCTAGCAGCTTTCAAGATTATACAAGCAGTGTTTAATGTGTTCCTGTTTTCCAGACTTCAAGATGTAGTAGTGTGCATAGATTTTACAAGGAACTGAGAGCTGCAGGGGAAGAGAAGTTTAGTGCTGATTATGCTAAATTGGCTCACATTGCTAGTAGCACAAAATGTTGTGTACCTGCTTTTAATGCAGAAGGTTGTTGGTTCTACTCCCATAAGGGGTGAATGCTGCTGTACTGAAAGTTAAGACACTAACTATGAGCCTGTTATCAGTTTGCCATCCATTTTCTATTGCATTATTACTAGCTTATTATTAATGTAATTTAGGAAATTTATTCCTCAGGGGCATCAGACACTATTTTTCGGTGAAGTCATGAAATATAATGGTGATTGCTAGCAGCAACCTCTTCATTAGTTAGATTTATTTAACGTGGAATTATTTGGATTACTTTTTTTACTACTTCAGAGATTGTGCATATTATTTACTGATAATGGTGGACTGTAGAAGTTTGACTAGACTTTTATGATGGAAATGTTCTGAATTGGGCAGTTTTGTTTCATTGTTTACTGGAAAAATGTTCAAAGCAATAGGAAGGTGTATCAAAGAGCACATGTATGTTTCATATGCAAGGGGCCTATGATTTAAAAGCAGCCCAGAATTAATTTTTATCTGCCACGGGTAAAATGTATTTTCTTTGAATGTGGGTTTTAATGTTGTTTCAATGAATGTGAGTTTCAAGGGCAGAGAAGTTTTAATGCCAAGTTTGTTTAGCAGATGTCTTAATGTTTGTGCTGTAAAATGCAAAATAAAACTTTCAAATGAAGTTCAAATCATCATAGAAGTAAATCAGTATGCACATTAGTGTTTATGGTAAATGGAGTGAAATAGCAAAGTAATGGATCATTGGAATGGCTACAGGGGGAGGCTCCATTCGACCATGGTTTTGTGAGGACTTAGACAGCCCCAGCTGAACTATACCTCCCAACTGTCCAGATTTTCAAAGAATGAATAGATTTTTGCTTCTTATTTTTGGTTTGTTCCTCAATTTGTGGTTTTCTGGCAAATGATTTAGGAATTAAGTCACTAAATAATGACACACTAGTTTCAGACTTTATAACCTTCAGAAAAATGCATGCTAAAATAAGACCTGTTCTATCAACTGTCCCAGTTTATACAAGAGCAATTTTTAGTACTGTTTATATGTTCCCTCAATAAATTTGGCCTTGTCCAGATTTATTGCATTAACAGGTTGAGAGGTACATGCAAATTGCTTTATAGAATTAGGCATAGCCAAACCTCAACTGTCCCTGATTTTGGCTCAAACTGTTGCTCTTCCCCTAATGATCCCTCCACAAAATAGCAATTTTGGAAGAAAACAGAGGGTTTACTTTTATAAATAACTGTAATGATCAGAGTTGTACAATTACTTTTATTTCAGAAATGCATGTAGATTCTCTAATTTTGTCAGCTGCTCTAAGTTAACTGTGCTCATATTAAAATGGTGTCCCTCCTTTGACAGGTTCCCAGCTGTATTGTTTGGCAATTTTATATTTTTGCATCACATTTTTGGTCCGTTTTTCATAAAATTGCAGTTTTCTGGCAAATTAGTGGCAAATTGTTAAAGACTGAAGTTAGAAAATAATGCAGACATTTCAGTTTCAGATTTCATACCTTTCAGAAAATTCGTACTGATGCAAGACCTACTACTATTCTATTATCTTTCTAAGTTTATAAGAGCAATATTTAAAAAAAATGTCCTTATTTTTGGGCCTTTGCCTCAGTTTTATTTATGAGTTTGTTGCTGTAAGAGGTTGAGAGGTTGTGTGTGTGTGTGTGGTAGGTAGCATACCTCTCAACTGTCCAGAATGTCCAGATTTTCCCCATATTTTTGTCTGTTCCTCATAAATTTTGTGATTTTCTAGAAAATCATTGAAGGCTGAAGTTGCTAAATGAAAGACATTTGAGCTTCAGACTTCATGTCCTTTAGAAAAATTCATACTAGCACAAATCCTGTTATTCTAGCAACTTTCTAAGTTCACGAGAACATTATTTAATATCTGTCCCTGTTTATTTTAGGCTTTGTCCATATTTCTTGCACTAAGAGGTAGGTAGGGGTGTATGTGAATGAAACATCCTAGTTAGTGGTAGCAGGTGGTTAGTAATTTACTCAAGCTCAAAACCTGTACCTTAGTTACAGAAAACAAAAGCATAAAGTCTCTACCCCAACTACCATGCTGCATTTTTCAAAGAACTGACATTTCAGGTTAATTTTCAATTCAAGGAACAGAGTTTGAGTGAATTTATATTATATTACTGAAGAGGCATTACAGCGAATGCCTCTTCATCGACACTAAAAGAGCAAACCGTGAATTACGAGAGTGGCCGTAGCTTGGCTGGGGAGGGGGGTAGCAGTTTGAGAGCTGTCAGTACAAATTTGAAAATCCTAGCTACACCCCTGATTGCCACCTTAAGTGCAGATCACATTAGGCTAATCAGCATGCGAGATGCCATGTGGTTCTTCTTCTGGTAGTTGTGGCTTTGGTAGTAAATTCAACAGACATATGCAGTTTGTCTCTTGTATCTCTTTGTAACAATTATGTGTCATAGGTCTAGGTAGTCTCAAAAGAAGTCACACAGCATACAGTGTCAGAAATGGAATTGCGTAGCACTAATGGATTTAACTTTAACTGGCTAGCACAATGCAAATGATTAACATACTCCAGTCATAGACATAGGTTCATAGATTAGTACTAGGCTTCCACACTTTAAGCCTAGCCAGTTACCCCATGTGAGAATCAAACCCTGCACCTTTTGTTTGTAAGGTAAACACCTTAACCATTATGTCATCCTCCAACCCCACATATTAAGTTTGTTCATATTATCAACAAAAGTCAAGCTGGCAAAAAAAAAAAAAAAACCCTCTGATTAAATGAAAAGGCTATAGCTGAACAACACAACTTCAAGTGAGTAAATGGCTTGAAAAAATAGTAGAAAATGTCAAAATGAAATTGAAAAAAAATGGTGAATGCCCTATGGAACTGAAGAGTGACAAAGTACACAAAACAGCAAAACTTCACAAAAAGTGAAATAAGTCACAAAAGAGTAAAGAATCATATAAACAATCTTTTTGTTGAATAAGCAAATTATCTTTCTAAGTCAGCAGCAGATTTAAAGAGTCGACCAGAACTGTTCTGTCAAGAATAGAGGTACTTGCATCATGTTATAGGTTCATAGGTAAGTACTAGGCTGTCTGCCCGAGGGCATCTGTAAGCCTAGCCAGAATGTGTTGGCTTTCGCCGCCCCCTTAGATTAGGTCCATGTGCCTCTGTTCAGCAGAGCCACTGCAGTGATCCCCGGGGTAAATTTTATGTTTCCCATCCACTCATCAATGTTTTTCTTGAAGAGTGTTAGTGATGGTCTCTGCCTAATGTAGATTGGAATCCTGTTCCAAAGCATGGGAAGTCTCCGGGACAGGAATCTATCCCACCAGCAAGTCCTATTTATCGTTGTGGTGAGGTTTAGATCCCTAGAGCGTGTGGCTCTCGGGGATTTGTTTTTTTTTAGGTGGAGCATGTCCATCAATTCTGGGTTGGACATGGCCTTGTATGTCAGGCAGAGATCACTTCTGAGTAAGCGGTATGCAACCAAGTACAGCTGGAGTTTCTTCAGTCAGGCTGCATAGGGCATCTGTTTGAGGCCTGTAATCCTCTTGGTGAGGTACTTCTGTGGTCTTTCCAGCTGTTGCAGGTGCCTTGTAAGGTACATCCCAAATGGGGCATTGTACTCTATGATGGGTCTGATGAGTGATGAGTAGATGGGCACAATAACCTCTTTTGTTCTAGATGCAAACCCTTTTGTGATTAGGTGGGCCACATAGAAGGATTTTCTAACCACCTTGGCAATATGATTATCAAAGGAGAGATTACTATCTACTTGGGTCCCCAGATCCCTTATTACATTTTCTGTATTTAGAGGACTACTACGTATGTTGCAGTTTGTGGGTACTTTGTTTTTTCCAAAGGGGATGACTATGCACTTTTTGGCATTTAGCCTGAGGCCATGATTTTGACACCAGGTATCTGTCTCAGTGAGACCCTTCTGGAGGATGTCTGTATCAACTGGGGAGTTAATTATGGCCCCCAGTTTGCAGTCATCTGTGAACTTGGTCAGCCATAGTCCTCCTGTGCTTGCCTGTACTTCTGAGAAGTATATACTGAACAGGAGGGTCCCAGGATTGAGCCCTGGGGGACACCACTTGTAACCAGTTTAGAGTCAGACCTAGAGCCTGCAACTCTCACCTTGTGGGTTCTATCTGTGAGCCAATTGGCAACCCATCTTGTGATGTAGGGGTTTATGTTCAGGCTTGTCTATAATACCAGAATGGGGAATGGTGTCGAAAGCCTTTGCGAGGTGTAGGTAGATTGTGTGGGCCTCCTTTCCCTCGTCTAAAGCCTTGGTAACTGTCTCAAAGAAGTCCACCAGATTTAGGAGGCATGATCTGCCATTAACAAAGCCAAACTGGGTAGGGTCCAATGTTTGGAGGTTCCGAATGTCTCTGTTAATGAGTTCCATGATGATGCACTCCATAGCCTTGCAGACCAGGCTAGTCAGGCTTATAAGGCGATAGTTCCCGGGGTCCGTTGTGGCTCCATCTTTGTGGAGCGGAATAACTGTTGCTGTGCACCACTTTATGGGTATGTAGCCTGTAGAGAGGATGAGTTTGAACAGTGTGTTTAGGTGAGGGGTTAGTTAATTTTGGAGTTTGTGTAAGACACAGCCTGGAACACCATTCAGTCCCATTGAAGCTGTGTTTTTGGCTTTGGATAGGGCTGTCTTTACCTGTGTGTCAGTGACTGCCAGAGCTCTACATTTTTCTGGTATGGTTATGAGCCCTTTAGGGGGTGAGAGGGGGTGAAGTTTGCATTAAACCTGTCTGCCAGAATGTTGGCAATATTGGTCGGTTCAGTGTGTTTTGTGCCATTCTGCACTAACTCAGAGCAGATCTGAGAGTTTCCACTTAGGTTCTTGACATAGATAAAGAACGCTTTGTGGTTATCTTTGGAGTCCTTTGCAATTTTTCTTTCAAAGCTAGCCTTGGATGATTTTATGAGGGATCGTAGTTTCTTGCTGATACTGATCAGGGATGTCTTTCCTTCTTGGGATTTTACTCTTTTTTGTACTAGTTTCCTCCTTCTACTGTATAACTTGTTTATGGCAGGGGTCCACCAGACTGTTTTCCTTTTCTTGGAGAAGTAAGTCTTGGTTTTGCTTGGGATAGCATGATCCATGCATTCTTGCAAGTACTCATAGAGTGCCTTTGTAAGGGATTCAGCAGCTTGCACAGCATTGTCCTTTAGCATGGGGTCTGTGAACCTTTCCACCTCGGTCTTAAGTAATGTGAAGTTTGCTTTTGAAAAGGTGGTTTCCTTGATTGGGGGTGGGGGCAGAATGTGGATATCCAGAGTGATTAGTCTATGGCCTGATCTAACCAGCGAGGGGTTGACCTCCGGTGTAGAACACCGGTCACCCATGTTGGTGATGACCAGGTCCAATATATTGTCACCGCTGGTGGGGGTGTTGACCAATTGATCCAGGGCATTCAAGTTTATAAATTCTAGGAAGTGTTGGGCAAGGGTGTTAGTACTTGAGTAGATCTCCCAGTTAATGTCTGGGTAATTGAAATCACCCAGTAATAGGGGGTTTGGTAGGACCTTCGTATTTTCCAGTGCTTCCAGAAATGTGGAATGGGGGTCCTGGGTAATGGTGGGTGATCTGTAGCAAGCTACAATTTGAATTGCAGTTTTGCCCATTGTTAGTTGCACATGGATGTTCTCTGAGGCATTGTGCTGTGCCACTAATCTTGAGGTGTGGGTATCCTTGATGAATATGGATACACCCCTGCCTTTTGTGTTTTGGTCCGGGTTCTGTGGCCGAAAAGTATGATATGAGTTATAGCCTGGTAGTGTTGGGGCGCTCTCTGGAGCCTTAAACCAGGTTTCTGTTACTGCACAGATATCGATGTTCTCCATACTGAGGAGTGCCTCGAGTGCATGCATTGTGAGGTTTAGACTTTTGGCGTTGAGTAGCATTACCCTTAGTTTTTGGTTACTTGTGCTATCTACTGTGGTGGGTTTGTCTTTTGAGCCTTGCCTAAAATAGGCACTATGGGGGCAGCAAAAGCCTTGGCTAGTATTTGAAAGCCTAAGGGTGACAGGTGCAAGCTATCTCTTGTGAAGAAACGTGGCTTGTCGAGCATGTCATCTCAGGTGGACAGATACTGGATCAACTTTGAATAACACCAGAAACTTAGCCAATTGTTAAAATGGATTACTTTTCTTTATACTGTGGCATCATTCTTGGTGAGGGCAGGATGCTACTCATGGTCAGGGTCATACCGGCCTGGGCTACATGATCAGAGAGCTCTTCCATGTCTCTTTTCATGTAGTCCATGGAGGTACGTCTCAGGTCATTCACACCAACATGGACAATGACAGAGTCATATTTGTACTTGTTCTGGAGCGGCCTGAGTGCTTGTGTTATGTGTCGGATATTGGCGCCCAACAGGCAGCTAACTGTAACCTTCTCCTTGTCCAGCTTAGTTAGTGGGACATCGGTGTGCCTGACTACAGAGTCACCTATTAGTAATGTGTTGGGTATGTTATTTTGCCTTAAGGCCATGGCACACTGATTATGTGAAGTATCTGTTTCATGGTTTGTGATGGGGTGTGGAGGTTGCTTGGAGGTCTCTGTTGCTTTTGCAGATTTTTATTTAGAGCCTCCGAGTATGTTTTCATGTATTTATGTGTGTTATTTTCTGGTGTTGGTTTAGTAGGTCTATGTGAGACTGGTGGTGTGTTGCAAGTATTTTCCTTCTTCTCTTGACTGTCATTTCCAGTCTTGGGTTGAGAGAACTTTGCCTCCAGTTTGGCTGTATAATTGCATCTCTCGCATATATTAGTATTTGGAGGTAGGAGGAGAGGGTTGTCTGTGTACTTGAGGCAGTTGTAAAATTGCCTCAAAATGCCCAGATTCACCAGTTGGACTGTAGAGTACACATGAAACTGCCCTTTGGACATGCCTGAATAGGTAAAGTGAGCTGTTTTACTGATTGGCTGGTAGGGACGAATAGAGAGCCTTGTCCTTCTGGACAGTATGGGGGGGTCTAGTACTAGGGTTAATTAGTGCTTGCTATGAGTTTTGAGCAAGTGCTGGGCTGTGAAATTAATGGTTTGAGTGCTTAAGTTGAAAGTTTGTCTAGTTCCAAGGGAAAAATTGAAGAGTAGACTTCGTGGAGCCGGGAACAGTTTAACCCTAGCTAACTGGCACAGTTTTTATAGCAGGGAAATGAAAGAGATAGAAATTAGCCCAAAATGGCCAATAAACTACTAACTTTTGGGTTGAAACCACTCCTCCAGGGACAGATAGGCTGCTCAAAGCTCCCCTCTCTCACAGGTGAACAGAGAAACTTCCTTCTATCCAAGTAAGGTATGGGCAACACAGAAACTTGTAACACAGCCTGAATTCAGCAATAACCTGAAAACTGGACTATACTAGTTCAGAAAGGCGGGAAACAAGTATATATATATTTTTTCGGAAAATAAAGCAGAAACAATAAAAAAACACTTTAAATGCACAGAAATGTCTATCACACTTTAGTGTGTAGCCTACAACAGTTAAACAGATTATTTAAACACAAAAATTACTTAGTTCTAGTGCAGGTAGCAAATAAGTATAATATGTAGCAGAAACAAGCTTTTTAAATCCAGAAACGCTAAAAAATATGTAGGCGAAATTAGTTAAAGACAGCAAGAAAATGCAGAAAAATAATACTTAATCACTCCAAATTCTCTCTTTTGTTTCTCTGCTGCTGTAGAACTCTGCAGGACACATGGCAGGCACTTGCTGAGCTGAATACAAGCGCAAAAAAAAAAATGCGCAAATGCATTTTTTATAGCAGGGAAATGAAAGAGAGAGAAATTAGCCCAAAATGGCCAATAAACTACTAAATTCTGGGCTACAGCAAATGAGGCACACAAATTTCAGAAAGAAACAGCTCAAATAAGCAGGCACAATAAGCCCTTAACCAGAAATTCCCAGCTCAGAAGGGCAGGATTTAGCCTCTCCTCCCACAAGAGTGCAGACCACAAACCTTCTTAATGTACAATGACTGGCCTGAAGCCCAAGTGCTTAAACCAGAACTAATGTGCTTTTAGAATAATGGACACTGAGCCTTCAATCAGCAATTCCCAACTTAGAAGGAAGCAAGCTACCTGTCCTGCACAACAATGCAGTCCGCAAACCTTCTTAATGTAAAACAACTGGTCTGAAGCCCAAGTGCTTAACCAAAAGGCTTAGAATAACAGTTACAGTTTAATCAGGCTACTACCAATCAGTAATAAATGCAGCAGAATAAATACAACCGAGTACTTTTAAGAAGAGGCAAAAGCAAAATAATAAAGTAGGAAGAAACACAAATACACTAAAAGCAGATAAAGTGCAAATTTTTTAAATATATATATAACAATAGAAAACAAGCAAACTGATTTAAACAAATTACCCAATTAACCAGTAAAAACCTCAGAACTGAGCCCTGTTTCAGCAGTCTTCAATCAGACATGTTCAGGCCCTAAGTGGGTATGCCTACTCAGATGTTCTCTCTGTATTAGACAGGATGAGCTAATGAGACTAGACTAGGATAGGGCTGAACAGGTGGGAATGGTAGGAGTGTCTGAACTCAAAATATGATCTCACTGTACCTGGGTTGAGTGAGCAAATGAGATGGGCCAAGGACGAGTGTTCAAACACAAATTTACAGGAGGGTCGGTCAATTCCAAAGCCACCAAGATTAATGCCACAACAAGAACAAGGAGGATGGGTGGGGAAAACTAACAGCAGACACAGAGAGAGCTCACAATTTTCAGTGAACAAATGAATAAGCAGATAAATGCAGTACTATTTTTAACACAATATTCAATGAAAGAATAAAACAGAAAAAAATAAAATGCAGTACTATCTTATAACAGTGCAAGTTTGTACTTAGCTTGCAATAAAGTTGATGCAGCTCAAGTATGCTACTATTCAGCAGAAACAATTTCAAAGATAAGAGCCTAAAACTTTAAGGCACAGAGAAACTCTCTAGGCTAAGACTTCTACACCGAATATCAATGAAGTGAGAAGAATAAATCCACTAACTGCAGACAGAGAGAGAGCTCCCAATTTTCAGTGAACAAATAAATAAGCAGATAAATGCAGTACTATTTTTAACACAATATTCAATGAAAGAATAAAATGCAGTACTATCTTTTAACACTGCAAGTTTGTATCTCAACTTGTAATAAAGTTGATGCAGCTCAAGTATACAACTATTCAGCAGAAATAATTTCAGAGATAAGGGACTAAGACTTTACTGCATAGAGAAACCATCTAGGCTAAGACTTCTACACCGAATATCAATGAAGTGAGAGAGAGTTCACAATTTTCAGTGAACAAATAGATAAGCAGATAAATGCAGTACTATTTTTAACACAATATTCAATGAAACAGTAAAACAGAAAAAAATAAAATGCAGTACTATCTGATAACACTGCAAGTTTGTATTTATCTCAGCTTTTAATAAAGTTGATGCAGCTCAGGTATGCAACTATTCAGCAGAAAATATGAAAAATTATTGTCTCATGGTTATTCTTCACAAAATACATATTAACTTCTAGTTTCTTCACAGATGAGCCAATATTTTTATG
Organism: Protopterus annectens; assembly: GCF_019279795.1. Classification (NCBI taxonomy): domain Eukaryota; kingdom Metazoa; phylum Chordata; order Ceratodontiformes; family Protopteridae; genus Protopterus; species Protopterus annectens. The sequence goes on along the minus strand of NC_056747.1, from coordinate 588,403,403 downwards.
ATATGTTTATGCTAAAGGAAAACTGAAAAACAGATGCATAATTTTGTAAGATATATTTTTCGTATACGTAGTAGCCTTATATTTCAAGTTCCTTACAACTGCATTCTCTCTATTAGCAAATTAAGGTGTACTGACAGATAATTGAAGGCAAAGTAAATGGTGAATTAGTTAAGAAATGTCATGTTGTGTTATGTTTGAAAGCCTAGTTTCAGAAAGTTAATGAACTATGCCAGGTATCTGTGGAAACCAAATTAAACAGTACGGTCTGGCCTTCTCAGACTGGGTGATGATTCTTTGCAAGGCTCTCTGTGTGGGAGTGTGGACTGGCATTGAATGTTACAAAGCTGAAGGACCATAAGTTTTCACACAGGTGGCTTATGTTTTAAAATGCGTATTTGTGAAGTGTTCACGTGAAGCTCTAACCGAGAATCACTAGGACTTAAAATATTTTAAAATTTAGAGATTTGTTAAAAGTAATGTAACGTCAAGGTTCTGCATGAATGTAAAAGGTATATGAAGTGTTTTCTCTGTTTCTTGAGACTGATCTGAAAATTTTAGCAGGCAGTCTCCCAGCTCTGTTTATTGAATGAACAAGTACTTTACACATCCTAAAGTATTGTCATTGACAGAGTCAAAAGGTAAAATTCTTTATTATATACATTTGTATTTTAACATTTGGTGCCTTAAGACTCGGATTCTGAACTTTGTTATTGCTGCAGAGCAGTGAAGCATAAGTTACAAGGGCCCAGCACATAAAGTTATTCTGTGAATTCCACACTGCTTTGTATGGAATAGTCAGAGACTTAGATACCCAACTATTCATGCTCTGCAAATATGCTAGATGAGGTGGGAAAAAATGATTTGTGTGAGGAAAAAAGTAAAAACTTTTTTAATTTGAGTGAGGTAAAAAGTTAAAATGAAGTCATGAGCCCATAGCATGCCTAGGCATAGGTGTGTGCAGTTAAATCAAATTTATGAGCCCATAACATGTTGTAACGTAGGTGTAGATGTGTGTAAGTACCCTTAGAGGGACTGAAAGAGTGGTTAGTTCTGGACACAGTACCAATCAGCCCCATTTTCTGGATGAAAATGCTGGAGTTGTAAATTTTGAGCTCATGACAGGAAGGAAAGCAAGGAAGTACTGTGGGAAAAGGCTGACCACAACCCTTCCTCTGTCACTGCACAGCAACAGACTCCCTAGCCTTTCCACCCTGAATTGGTGTGTGAATTGATGTAGTCATTTTTCTTTTCTGAATTACCAGGATCCAGGATTTACAAGGTAAGTCTTAATAGGAAAAATGGGAACAAAGGTAAGCCGTCAGGATGGAACAAAGGTAAGCCGTCAGGATTAAATCCCTGCAAAGGTAACACTTGCTTATTTTATGTATCATAATTATGGAAAGGAAAGTTGAAAGTATTTGAATGAGTGGTTTCAGTTTACTAAAAATTACCCTGGTGAAGTATGGCCATTAAATGTAACTTATGATAAAGATAAATTAGGGAATTGTAGGGCTATTTTGGAAGAAAAGAAAAGCAAAACAAGTGGGGAACAATGGTTGGTATTTTATTCTTGGTGTATTGAGGGTCTTAAAAGGGAAAATAAATCAACATTAAGGGGATTACAGGATAGTAATAAGTTGCTAAAACAGGTAAAAGAGGTCAACAAGGTAGTACAGACCAGTAAAAAGGGATCCTTTTATCCTGTCATGGCAGGTTTGGAAGAGACTGGAAACAGCCAAAAGGCAGAGACTTCAGAAGAGGATGATACTCCTCCAGTAGCTACTGCACCCCACCCCACCTCCACCATATGCACCAGTATGGGTAACTCCCGTGCAAGATTCCACTGTTTCTCAGTCCCCTGCATTTTGGTCAGCTGCCCACTGGACAACAGGTTAGCATGGTACTGTTGCATCTTAACCTAGTTCCCCTATTCAAGCCTTATCTTCAGAACATGCATCTGCAGTTGAAGAGAATTTTTCTTCCCCCTCTCAGTTCCAACAGGTTTCTGTGTCTCCAACAGAAGCACTAGTATTCAACACATCCATAGCTCACTGCACACGCTCACATGATGGGGTAGGGCAAGAGGCTGTTGCCTCTGGATAGGATCTTTTGGCACCACTCAGAGAAATATTGGGGGCCAATAATAGAGAGCTTGTTCATCACCCCAGGACTCCTGGAGATTTGCATACTACACCCAAAAGTTTTCCAAACATTACAGAAGATCTGTTAAGGTTTAAGGAGGAATTATAAGCTATAATAGAATGTTACAATCCTGCCTTGACAGATTTGAGCCAGCTGCTTTGGGTAGTCACTTCAGATGAAATAAGAAAACAGTTACTTAAAAAGGCTGAAATAACGGATTTTACTCTCACAGAAAATGTACTCATAGACAAAAAGATGGGGTTAAATAAAATTACAGGACTGTGTCAAGTTATGACAGATTGGTCTAAGATACAGGCATGTAAGCAAAATAAAGGGGAAGCCCCTGTAGATTATGTGAGTCACCTCAAAGCATTATTTGTTCAACATTCAGAAATACCAGATCCGGAAGAACAAGTTAAGCCAGCTATTGCAGCTGCTTTTGTACAGGGTCTGCAGGCACCTTTACAAAATCAAATAATGCAAGTGATCATAGACTGGCAGGGAAAGGACTTAGAGTCCTTATTAAGTGCTGCAAATCACTGTACTGTGTATCAGGAAAAACAGAGAAAGGATATTTAGGATAAGCTGTTATCTTTGCAAATAAGGCAGTTAGAAGCTCCAAGGGGATGGAGCAGAGGCAGTGGAAAGGGGAGAGGAGCTGCTAGGAGGTTTAGTATAACTTTTGGTTGATAGAAAAAAGGTGCAACTGGTTAGCAATAATGAGCTGGCAGGGCCCCTTCTACCTCATCTGATGGATTTTACTTCAATTGTGGTGAAGCAGGACATTGGAGAGGAGAATGCCCATATCAGCAAATGCAGAGAGTCCAAGATACCTGGACTGAATGGCAGCTGAATTATAGAAATACAGCTTTCCTCCATGCCTCCTCACATTGGAAGAAGACAGGAATGACCTTCCTGACTGTGCCAGAGTAATCGAACAGAAATAAATCTCGATCCTCTGCTGCCAATAGATCAAAAGGGACCATATGTTAAGGTAAATATAAATTCAAAGGAAATTCTTTTCTAATAAACACTGGAGCCACTAGATCTGTATTTAAAGTTACTTCAGATACTGGTATCAAAACAAAGCCAAAACAGTTGGAGTAACAAATCTTACTGTCACATATTCTGTTTCAGAGCTCAGAGCCTATACCCATTTCTTTAGGACCTATTGAAGAAAGGCATTCTTTCATTTTGAGTACTGCTGCACTGGTGAACTTGCTAGGAAGTGACTTGTTATACAAACTGGGCTGTACTATTTAGTGTACACCAGAAGGGGGTGTTCATAGATTAGTACTAGGCTAAGTGCCCTTGTGGGCCATTTTAAGCCGAGCCAATTACCCCATGTGAGAATCAAACCCTGCACCTTGTGTCTGTAAGGTAAACACCTTAACCATTATGCCAACCTCCCACCCCTTTTTGGATTTGGTAATTGGATGTTCCAACAGAAGCAGAGGTGGAAGTGTTAGCAGATGTCTGAAGAACTGTTGCAGCAGGTACCTGCAAATTTATGGGCTAAACATGCTAATGACCTAGGTGCATTACAATCTGCAGAACCAGTAAAAATAAAATTGGATTCATCTAAACCTCTTCCTAGAGTTCCACAGTATCCACTTAGACCAGAGGCAGAGCAGGGAATCAAACATGTAATTCAGTCCTTGACACAATAACGAGTAATAGTGACAGCTAAAATTCTTTGTAATACTCCAATTCTCCCTGTAAAGAAGCCAGGAAAAGATACCTATAGGTTTCTGTAGGATTTGAGGGCTGTAAACAATGCAGTATTACCAACTTTTCCTGTGGGCTGTAAACAATGCAGTATTACCAACTTTTCCTGTGGTTCCAAATCCAGCAACAATACTGAGTTGCATGCTACCTACAGCAAAATATTTTTCGGTGATAGATGTGTTTAGCATTCCTTTCTATACCTATCCACCCTGAAAGTCAGTTTCTGCCTTTATTTATAAGGGACAGCAGTATATCTGGACATAGTTACTACAGGGACACACTGAATCTTCTTCATTATTTTCTCAAATTCTAAGAAAGGATTTGGAAGATGTGACATTTCCAGGTGGGTCTGTGTTAGTGCAATACATAGATGATTTACTAATAGGATCTGATTCTTTTCAGCATTGTCAGCAAGATGCAATACACCTTTTAATTATTCTTGCAGAAAAAAGGACATAAGGTGTGGAAAGAAAAATTACAGCTATGGTCCTCTCAGGTACATTATTTTAGTCATTTGATATCTCAGGGTAGTAGGCAGATGCTACCATCTCATATTGAGGTAATAGCTATAGCTCTATGACCAACTACTCAGTGTTAGCTTAGCTCCTTCTCAGGTGTGACAGAATATTGCAGACAATGGATTTCTAACTATGCATAAATTGCTACACCTTTGACAAATCTCTTAAGACAGGATACACCAGAGCCCATCTCTTGGAATAGTGAGGAAGAAAATTCATTTCGTAATTTAAAGCAAGTTTTAGCTACTGCCCCAGCTTTAGGTTTGCCAGATTATGGGAAGCCTTTCATTTTATTTTGTCATGAAAGAAATGGATTTGCTCAGGTAGTGCTTGTACAGAAACATGGGGGCAACTATCATCCATTAGCTTATCATAGTACAGTACTTGAGTCTATTACAAAGGGATTTCCACCATGTTTAAGGGCTGCGGTCCCTGCCTCCATTCTAGTTGATCTTGCACAATCACTGTTGCGCGGACATGATCTTATGGTAGCTATCCCTCATGCTGTATCATCTCTCTTACTTAAAATAAAAACTCAACCTCGCGACTACACGTCTAACTAAAAATGCACTTACACTTCTGATTTCTCTCATACTCCGCCCTTTTCTAAATCCTGCATCTTTGCTATCTATTGCTGAGGATGGCGAAGTGCATGATTGTGTGTGCGTGTGTGAGACTAATTATCTGCTTTCTCCTAGGAATGACTTAAAGGACACTCCTATACCAAATGCTGAATTAGATCTAGTTGTGGACAGTTCCTGTGGAGATTGAAATGGACATTTGGTCATAGGAATATCCATCTGCACCAGTACTGAGGTTATGCTCCAACAAAGATTACAGGCAATATAGTCTGCCCAGGTAGCTGAGTTAGTGGCTTTACAAAGAGCTTGCAAGTTAGCAAAGGGTAGAACTGTGAGCATCTATATGGATTATCGCTATGATTTTGGTATTGTACGTGATTTTGGGCAACTGTGGAAATAGAGCGGATTCTTAACCTCAGCAAGGACTCAAATTAAAAATTCTTTCTATGTCAATGCTCTTTTAGATGATCTTTTCTTACCTAAAGAATTAGCGGTAGTCAAATCTAGTGCCCATCAAAAGGGTTTAGATACTGTTTCAAAGGGAAATAATTTGGCAGATCAAGTTGCTAAGCAAGTTGTAGAAGGAATTTTTGCAAAACTACATGAGTTGTTATTACATGAATCTAAAAGTGATGATGTGTTTGATTTTAAGAGAGTATCAGCTTTACAAGCTGAAGCATCACAGGGAGAAGGTCAGAAGTGGCTGAAAGATGGATGCAGTAAATCCACCAATGGGGTATGGTGACATCCGGATGGCCAACTGGTGGCACCTGTCTCCTTGCTACCTTACCTGGTAAGGGCACATCATTTACCAGCCCATGCAGGTAATAGCTTTATTTAAACAAATTACACAAAGTTGGTATGCCCCTCATGTCTCTGCTTTGAAACTTCAGTATTTTAAATTGTGCAGTATGTTTAGAACACAATGTTAGCAAAAATGCAAATATTAAAGCTGCAACTTTGTCCAGATGCCCAAGAGACATAATTTACTATCCATACTTGTACTGGAATGTATGTTCCCTGCACGATTGGAAGCTTACCCGTGCCACAAAGCAGATTCTGTAACAGCTATGTAAAAACTTATTTTTGGATTTATTCCTAGGTTTGGTGTATCTTGCACTATCAATAGTGATCAGAGAACAATGCTCTGACAAAACAGTTGTATAAGATTTTTAACACTAGATTAACCCTTCACTGTCCCAACCATCCACATCTGGATAGGCAGAGAGGGTCAAAAGGACCTTTAAGAATAATATTTCAAAGATTTGTGCAGAAAAAACTTCTTAAATGGCCTGACGCACTCCCCTTAGCATTAATGGGTATGAGGAATACATTAAATACTATAAGGAGATTGAGTCCCCATGAGATATTAATGGGGAGACCCATGGCACAACTGCTTCAACATGGGATAGACCATGTTAACCAGTGGTGTAAGGACAATGGCGTCAGACTAAATGTGAAAAAAATGCAGTATAGTCAGTTTTGGTAAACAAAACATTGTCCAATATCATATAGAGTTATTTATTTATTTTTATTTTATATGGCATTTGTTTACTGGGAAAGTCTGACTGGGCATAAATCCCATTTTCAGCAGAGAGCTAGGGATAAAAGTTTCAACATACATAATTCAAATACAAAACTGCATAATATTATCACATTAAGTGCAGTAACAAATATAATCAATATACCCATAAATAAAGTCAGATCAGAAAATCATACAGTGAATGTTAAACAATCATAGGATACTGAACACCTAATAAAGTGCAATTAGTAGTGATAACTAATGATAAAGATGTTAAGCATTTTAAATATGGGCAAAAGACTAACAGAAAGGAAAGAGATTTTGCAGCTGGGAGGGATTAGGAAATGGAGTTAAAGTTGGGGGCTACTGGAGAATTGAGTGGTGCTTTAGCTAATAAGAGAAGGGAGGAAAGAAAAGGGGAAACAGAAGGTAGCACACACTTCCAATCAGAAACTGTCATATGGCATCTAGGCACTCTTGTTAATAATTCCTTACCTTTTGACCATCAAGTCTCCAAACAAATTCAGAAAGTCTTCTATCTGGCTCATAATTTTTCCAAATCCATCTACTTTTGATCCAGAGAAATCCTAATTCCCCTTTACTTGTATCGAATCAAATACATTATTGAATATAAAGCACCTTTTAGCATATATTTTTTAAACATACCACTTAACTAAAACAAGGGGTTGGGAGGGTGGCCTAATGGTTAAGGTGTTTGCCTTAGGTGAAGGGTTTGAGTCTCACAAGGGATAATTGGCTAGGCTTAAAATGGCCCACAAGGGCAGTTAGCCTAGTACTAATCTATGAACCTATGAACCTAATTCCTAACTAAAAAGATCAGTGACCTTAACAACCTTAGTTTTCAAGGCAGACTGACAGCTTTCTCTCTGTACTCACTTTTTATATAGACTCCTATGTGCAGATCTGTAGTTTTTCGAGCCAGGAAAGACCCAACCTTTTTTAGCACCCCATTCTTTTGTAAAACAAATGGTGTCTCAAATACCTGGTTAAAGAAAATAAATCATAATCAACAGATAAATAAGATATGCTGACATGATAGGTTCATATCCTAATGTATCCTCCACCACTAGACAAACTTCCACTACATGTCAAGCACAGTAGCACCCTTGCCACCTTTAAGTTAAACATAGATAACTGGTGTTGTTCCTGACAGATAACTGCACAGCAGCTTCAAATTCTCCCTAATCTAGCTTGCATTTGACTTTACTGAGGCTGGAGGAAACTTTTGCATGTGGGTTACTGATTTGGCTTGTAATAGTCTGCAAATTGATCACCTAGTACTTACCTATGGCTCAGTATAAAGGGTAAAGTGACTAAGTGATTTGTATGCTTCTTTCTTCTACTTGGGTGTAAATGTCAAAGGTAAGAGAAAAGGTGCCATCAGACTATCCTTCTTGCTGCTGAGCAAAAAAAAAAAAAAAAACACAAAAAAGGGAGAAAATGCAAATATAATAAAATCTGATTTAGAAAACTCCAATCCACATTTTTAAATATTTCCTCAGCAGCCAAACTCAAACATCAGGCAATGGAAAGCAGAAGCCTTCCCATGGTGAATTAAGGCAACTACTGTTTAAAAGTTTCTTTAAATTATTCAGTCTATTGCCAACATAATCTGGAGCTTTTGGGGCAGGCATCGAAGCAGGCTTCACTGATGTCCTATCTGAATGAACAGGTGAGCATAACCAATTTGATTTAATGGAGAAAGTCCATGGAATGCTGTGACTTCGATAAAATGTAGTCCAAGCTCAGGACACAGATGGCAGTAAGGCTAACATTGACTAAGACATTTTCCAGTTTTGTATATCACAGTATGAGCTGTTTCCTTTTATTAGGTGGTAAAAACACCGGCCTTTATATGAATTGTTTAGCAATTCAGGTGTGACCTGCTTGCTTCCCCTTACGTGCATTTCTAACAGAAACTGATTCCATGCGGTTGCCTTGTTATAAGCCACCTTTAGCACAGACTTTTTAAGTTCTTCTAAGGAAAATGACGATGAAGAGACCATCAGCTTACCTTTGCGACAAATGTGATTGGTCTGAATTTGCCAGGAAACCATCTCTATCCGCTGACTAACTCCAAGAGGAAAAGAAGAGCTGTCAATAATAGTTTTAATATTGCATGAACATTGTCCCTGGACTGCTGTACTCCTGGTTGTCGGAAGAAAAATTCTTTATCTGCCCTGTATGTTACAGGCTGCCTTAATTTATATGGTCATCATTTCACAAACCACTGGACTAAATAAGAAAGCACTGATTTAGATATTGCTACGCTAATACTGTTTTTAAAACATGTACTGCCAGCATGTAATAAAAGAGAGTAAATATCTTTCTTGCCCATGGCAAGGAGTTTTGGCAGAACATTTATGCAGTCCCAGAATGGAAAAACTGCTCATTACATTCACATGTTACTCAGCACAAAGCTTTTTAATTTGTGCTTAGCCCTACAGTATGAGATATTCTACATATCTATCACCAGCACAGATGCAGATGATTATGGCTGGTGTTTTTACACAGCCGAGTTATGATGTATTCAACACATAGATGTCAGGAAATTAACCTCAGCAGTAAAGTTTCAGAGGTGAATCTTACCATCCATGTTGAAAACATGATTCTGACTAGTTACATGGAGCTTTAGATGCTCCTACGTTCTACTAGTTACAGAAGAAAGAACAGGAGGATAAAGTGTTTCTGAGCTTTGATAGTCATAAACCATATACTACTGCCACACAGACAGTGGCTGGAAGAAAAGTTTCCCTCTGATGGGCTTACAGCTTTAAAACTTGGTAAACATTTCAATCTGTCCTTTTATGTGTGTCAAGTGAAAGGTGCTTTACAGGTTTCTACACTGTTTTAGCTTTTCAGTGCTGTACTGCGGTGGTTGCGGTGTATACATTCTGCAAGACTAAACCGTAACCTCACTGAGCCTCTGATGTCACAAAGGTGAATAGCAAGGCTGTCCCTCTCTTTTTGGAGTGTGATTAGCTTGCTATATATGCTGTATGCATGTACATTTTTGCAGGGATTTTATTCAAATGGGGATTGGCTGCCTTGTGTTGGACTGTGCATTTTATTCTATTGTGCATTTAGTCAAATTATTTGAAGATCGAATATGCGCTGGTAAGCTATAGTATCACTCGAATGCTTTTCCTTGCTTTGCTCTAGAGCAATCAGAGAGTTAATAGATTTAAGTAACAGAGTTTGAGTCCCCGAGTTTGCCCCCACCCCGCAGAAATCAATATTGTGGTGATTATATTTTATTTTAATCTCACCTGCAACTGGGAGTAAACAGACTCATGTGAATACTGTTCATTTTCAGGATCAGTGCGGATGACTTGTTTTCTTCTGCTCATCATTAATTTGTAAGGAGGAGAAGATGAGTTATTTTGAGATAAAGACCTTATTTTGATATTTAGAATTTTTGTGAAGCGTTTTTCTTGGTGTACTTTAGTGATGATGTTTTATTTGGTCTGTTTCATTTCTGTAGACTGTTATGAGTGGTTTGGTCTTGAAAAAATTAATTACATGTTGTTTTGACATTTTGTGATTCACTGATTTGTTCCATCGGTTCTTTTCTGCTGTTGATGTGTTCGAATGAATTACACTTCACTGAATCTCAAATAACAACACACATTTGACTGAAATCAAATTTGATTGAAAAATCTACTGCACCAGAATACCTTAGAATCTTGTTTTTTATAGGCGCCCCCCCCCCGTGCGGTACCCCCATTTGGAGAGCTTTACCCCATACATCCCTTACTTAAGTACACTTACTTACTCCATAGTCAAAAACAATGGAGGAAAGAGAAAAATGCATAGCAAATCACTGCTGGTATAAAACACAGTTCTTAGAAAACTTCACTGACAGAACATACCTTAAAATTGCATTTCACTGAAAAATGTTATTATACTAAAATACTTTACAGCCTTACTTTTTGCAAGAACCTTTGTCTCCCATACCCCCTTACTTAAATAAACTAATTTTGTGCTTGCACAATGCTGTACTTTACAATTTCTGTCACAGTCAAATGTGATTTCTATCAAATATATTCAGTCAACTGTGATTCAGCAAAATATAATTGAAAGCCAAATGTGATTTCCATCAACTGTATTCAGTCAACTGTGATTCAGCAAAATATAATTCAATCAAATATATATCAATAGTTTTAGAATTACAAGCTCGATGATCAGAATGTCAATTCAAGAGATAATGACATTAAAAAATTGAATGTCAGAAAGCTGAAGGTTGACAATACCAAATATTGGAACCTGGTCCCCTTCAGGACTCATCTCATGGTAGTGCTTGATACTGGGTCTGGAGTTATATGGAGCTTTGAGATTAGATGCATTTGTGAGATTGTTGTCTTCAACATTCTGAGATTCTGAATTTGGCTTCCATTAATGCTTGAACTGATGTTCCAATTGCAGAGCTTGTATCAGCAATATATGGTTTACTATTAAAAGGTGAAATGTGGAACATTCGCAGATGGAAACTCGAAACATGGATATTCGAAATTCCATCTATCCAAACATTCCCATTTGTGAAAGTTTATCTCAGCGAATGCACAGTGCATTCTCTGATATAAATTTGAAGTACTGTACAGTGCGGTGTGGGAAATTCATCCCTTTCCTCACTGTAGTGCGATCTCGGAATTGGAATATATAGTTAGCAGGGGCTGTGGGGGTTGCAGCCCCCCACAGGGGGGGGGTGCATTGGGGCTAGCCCCCTTGCAAAACATGATGTTATATATAAGAGTTTCCTTTACCTGAGCTCCTATGCGGACATCATGTAATCTCTTCGGAAACCATGTTGAATCCGCTGAATTAGTTCAGCTGATTCGACATTGTGCCATTGTGTACATTTTGACTTTTGGTTCATTATCTTGGCTTTCCAAATGTAAATGTGAATTTCAACATTTTAATATTAAATCATTTTTATATATATATATATATATATATATATATATATATATATATATATATACACACACACACACACACACACACACACACATTTATGGATGTCTCATTTGACTAAATGTTTTTTGACTGAATCAAAAATCACTGAACACAAATGACTGAAATCTCATTTGACTGAATCACAATTGATAGAAAACATTCTGCACAACAAATGCAGCATAAAATGTTTGCCCTCCAGACTTAAACATCCCATTTCTATGGTTAAAAAACTGTGAATAGTGAATCAGTGCAGGCACACAAACATCTACATATCTGGGAGTGTGATATGACAGTGGCCAATGTCAATCCACACATACTATTCTGGACTCATGTTCTTCATAACCTCCTATGACCAGAAATGACAACATCACAAACTGTCTGCACACTTCCACTCTTTCCATCAATTATGATTCAATCAAATGAGTTTTCAGTCAATTGTGTCTGACTATTTATAATTCAGTCAAACTACAGGCACCCACATTTATATATATAATATATATATGTGTGTCTATATGGGCCTATGTCAGAAGCTCTATTTTTCAGAAACTCGAAATTCATATTGTCGAGATGATATGATCGAGTTTCCAAAAACCTGAACTTCAAAAAACAACAAAAATCTACATTTTATTTACAATTTTGCAGGGAGCTGCATACCCCCACACCCGCTGCATATTATATATACCAACTCCAAGATCGCAAGTAGGGAAAAGGGTAAATTCCACAATCCTCACTGTACTGTGATGTCCATTCAAAAACTTTGAGTTCTCAGAAACTTGATCACATGGTCTCTAGCATATCAATTTTTGAATTTCTGAAAACTTGATCTTTTGATAGGGACCCATATATACAATGTGTGTGTGTGTGTGTGTGTGTGTGTGTGTGTGTGTGTGTGTATGTATATGTATATGTATATATATATATATATATATATATATATATATATATATATATGTATGGGATCTGGACACATGCTCGACGAGCATATGTCCGAATCACAAAACATCGAACACATACACGAAAGCACTTAACATCGACAAGCGCTTCTGTGTATGTGTGTCTGTATCGTAGATCAGACTACAGTGCAGTGCGGGCAAGGAAAAATTCCCTTTTCCCTACTGTAGTGCAATCTTGGAGTGAGAGTAATAAAGTAGGGGGGTGTGGGGGGTGCTGGGGGGCAAAGCCCCCCCCCCACACACACACACAAACATACACACATCATATCTTACATTCATTCTACCAAATGTTAATTTTGTTGGCAGGCTGAATGATTTGCCCATTTTTTTCAGAGTTTGTTTTTCTGAGTATGTAACATGTAGTGTTTGTGTGTTAAGTAAGTGTGGGTCTAGGGTAGTAATGCTGCAACATTCAGACAGACTCAACATTCCAATATTAGGAGTGGGAGTGTTTGTGCCAGTGATTGCAGGATAGAATTATAGTAAGTGCCAAGTACTAGGACATATTTAGTGTTGAGTGTGTGGTGTGTGCCTGAGCCTGTGTAGTGGTAGTGCTACGGAGAGGGTTTTTTAATTTAAGGTATAGTGTTAGGGTTAAAGACAGGAACAGGGTTAGCAGCCATTAGTACAGTGGTGCAGAGGGACAAAGTGGGAAATCAAATCCTGATAGCCCCTATTAGAGCTGCCCTACATGTCTATATGTCAGTGATTTCCTTAAACCAACTGATGTAGCTGCATGTGCAAAGAGTAGAGAAAATATTATGAGCTGTATGTATGAAAGTTTAACATATGAAACAAACCCACTACATGAGATAACTAAAGAGATAAACAGATCTGATATATTCAAACATACCAGACACTCATAATGGACATCTCCCACTTGGTGGTCTCACAGATATATTTGCCAATGGTCTCAGCTATTTTTTATCTTTGTATGCCATTCACTTGGTTCTGATAGGAGTTTCACTCCATTTGTTAAAACATGATATGTGGATCTTTGAGCATAATATTTTAGTATATGTAGCTTGTTTGTCTACCATATGATCTGACTGCCTAAAGATTTTTGACAAACACCAAAGGCACATCTTCTTCTGTATCTCTTAAATAATTTCTAACTTATTCATAACTTGAAGAATTTCCCATGCCCCTTGCCAATACTCATACATAAATGAATTGCTGAAGATTATTAGATGGCTTATGTCTAAATCTCCTGAATTCCTTTCTTACTCTTCCTATAGCCCAAATCTCTATCCACATACCCTGTCCTATTATTATCGCTCTTTAATTACCATTGCCTTAAATTACGTACTGCTCTCTAATTAATATCCCTTACTTGCTTCCACCTATGTAACAAAAAGAGGAACCAATTGAGGAGAAAGACTCAGTAGATGCATGGAAAATGAAACATCCTGAGGAATATCAGGTCACTTTCTCAAACAACATAAGGCAACAAGGTATTAGATTGTACTTAACATTGTTGTTATAGATCTGGTGTGCCCAAATTGAAACAGTAGATGTCTTAGACAGGGAATATCAGATTATACACTAGTGTTCATTACAGTGAACTGATAATAGGAGGACCATGCAGGGCTGTGAAGATAGGCTCATTACAAACAGAAATCTAACAGGACATTACCTTGCTTCAATTCACAATGATAACTGAAAAGAGAAAGGAAAGTTTGTCATTGGTATGATAGGATAGATGTAAAGTAGCCTTATGAGCAAACCTTATAGCGCTGGAATGTAATAACAGCAAGAAAGATCAAGGCCTATTACAAAGCAGGGACAAACAGCAAACAATGACACTACAGCACAGGCATCCAATGAACTCCAAGTTCTTTCAGGATCGGCCTATTACAAAGCAGGGACAAACAGCAAACAATGACACTACAGCACAGGCATCCAATGAACTCCAAGTTCTTTCAGGATCGGCCTATTACAAAGCAGGACAAACAGCAAACAATGGCACTATAGCACGGGCATCCAATGAATTCCAAGTTCTTTCAGGATCGGTATAATAGGGAAGGGATGAGATTCTGCTAGGTATAACTTTCCTGACATGAAATAATCAGTAGTTCATGATGGTATCCCATCAAAATTCACAAAGCAGAAGGACCATTTTTAATACCAGTACTGAATTACATATATCAGAAAATTGTTTTAGAAGGTAAATTCCCACCTCCTATGACAAATGCCATAATAACATTCATTCCAAAAATAGAGACCAACTCTAGTGTAGCAGATTTTCATCGGATTTCATTACTGAATTTAGGTATTAAAATCCTGGCCAAAGTAGATCTATAAAGAGAAAGACAGACAAACAACCAGTAGGCTCCTTATTGCTATTTAACTACAAGAAACAGGGAGAATAGAGGGGCAGGGATAATTTTATCTGAAAAAGAGAAGTGTTTGAGTCAGTAGAGTGGAGTTTTTTAATTGTGATCTTAGAGAGACCTTGGATCAAAATTCATACTGTGAATCAAAGCTCTCTGCCACATCCAATCTTTTAAAATAGTAACAAATGGCAATTTAACAGACAGAAGTTGTACTCTTAGAGTAATCAGGCAGGGTCACCCCTTATCCCAAGGACTATTCATACCAATGATGGAGGAACTTGCCAATAGGGTTTGTAGTACACTAAGAGAACAAGAGCATAAGGGAAAGGGAAATAGCTTATTCCTCACGTTTGCAGATAACAATATGCCAATTTGGGAGAAAATAAAGAAAATCATACAGGCAGTCCTCAATATATTCTCGGAAATGTGGACTAGTGTCCGGTCCAAGATGCTATACAGACAAGATGATGTCAGGCTGTAGAAAGACAAGGGTGGGTGCCCATATTTCACATACGGGAAGCGGCAAATGACCAATATTTAGGTCTAGTGGTGACTAGTACATGGAAGGAAACTTTAAAAATGAATATTGATAATTTAAAACTTTTGTTTTAAGAAAACTTGTTAATTTGTTGAGTTCGGAAAACACAAATTAAACTCCTTGTCAGATTCTCACCAATAGGAAAGATAAAAGGTCTTAAAATTATGATCGTTTGTCATATTCTATATTTAAATAAGAATATTTTGTTTTTCTTGACTACCCTAGGATATATAAATGAATGAATCTGATTAACAGAAAAATCTATTTTTGAGAAACATGACAGAAGAATTTCACTCATTGGAGTTATATAGCCCAGTAGAAAAAGAAGGCTGATGATTGTCCAATATAAGAATGTATGCACTAACGTTTTACATAGTAAGATAAATGAGGTTAACCTCTGTAGCTCATAGCATATGAAAACCAATACAAAGACAAATATGGAGTACTAAAATCATTAACAATTGACTGTAGAAAAGCAGAGAGGCATGGAATGGGGTTTTGGCACACACCCTGAAATCTGGTCCCATCCAGAAAGAGGCACAAAGTCTCTTGAAAAAGTAATGAGTGGGTTAGAAAAAAGGTCCCAGCTTGAAAAGACTTCCTCAAAATGTGTTTAAATAAGGACTCCCATTTAGAGACATTACCCTCAAGTCTACCAAAAAATCCAGATAATCTATGGCAGCACATATACTAAAACTGGAAAGATACAGAGAAGATTAGCATGGCTCCTGCACAGGGACGACACACAAATTTGTGAAGTGTTCCATATGGGAGTAGGAGGGTTGACATAATAGTTAAAGTCTTAAATACAAGGTTTGATTCTGAGCTCTGGATATTGGCTAGGCATATAATAGTCTGCAGACTGATAGCCCAGTGTTTACCTATGTATGATAAGATATAGATTAGTAAATATTTATACCTCTCTAAAATAGGGAGGCAAGTGTACTCCATGGAGGAAATGGAAGAAGATAGTTTAAAGCTGAGGGTAACTAATTCTGAAAAATCTATGGTAGATAAAGGCAAGAGCAATCCAGAAAGAAATACAGATTTCTTGAAAAAAGAGGCTATATCATGTGCAAATGAGCAGTTGGAAGAAATATGGCTGAGATCAGACAACATCTAGAAGCAGGCAAGTGTCTTGGATAAAAAGTGAGGCTCATACATTGCTGGTATCTAGATTAGTTATGTAGGCAGAGTAAAAAAAGGGACAGTAGGTATTAGAGATGTAGAGTAAACCAAGCAAATGCAAGTCACATGTTGTGGGAATAGCTAATAGCTCATTATAGAAGGATTCAAGGGTTAAATATCCAGGATAGCATGTTTGAAAAAAGTGCAGAAGAAATAAGAGAAGTGTGTAGTTCTGGTATTGGAGTTAAAAAATGTTTATAGAAATCAAGTCAGCTAAAAGTGAAGTGGCCATTGTCAATGGTGAGTAAACGTTTATTGTTGAATGAAAGACAGAAAAAATTACGAAACAAGTATACTTAAACATACCGAATACTTAAGATCTCTATAAAGTTTTCTTTTCACTAAAGATTGAAGATTATAAAGCTCAGTTATAAAAAGGCTGACAGAGTTAGCCTACATTACTCAAATGTGAAACTATGCCTATAAATTCTGTTTAAATAAATGTTCAATTTGAATCTCTTAGTAAATATATAAATAGTTTAAAGGTTGTGATTCTTTTAAGTGATTATTTTTACCCTTTTACTCATGTTGGAAATAAAAATATAATTTATGAAAAATTAATACAAATATTTAAAACAAAGTGCATTATCAAATTAGTCCTCATCCCATGAACTTTATCTTTTACCAAAATGCTCCTGTACTGACAGATGTGTACCAGCAGTTAGATATTTTATATGTTAATGTAATAAATAGGATAAAGAATTCAATATTCTGTCTTACATTAAGTAAGGCTGGGATTCACATACAATAAGTACACAGTTCAGTGCTAGTTAGCAGGTGTGAATTCTGTAGGGATTGGAAAATAAAGAATAACACATGTCAATTATGCTGTTATTCTCCTGCAAAGCTAACTCTTGACTTCTACGAATCCTAGCATGCGCCTCATACCTAATATACCTGAAGAAACAATACAAAGAAACACTGCTATCTGTAGCAGATGAAACCTCATTGCAAGATGCTAATGGTTACTTGTTTCTTCCCTTCCCTGGTCTTTCATTAGATAGGTGTTAGCCTCACAGCACTTTTGTTACTGACAGAACTGTTGTGGAATTACCATACTAGTTTTATCTAAAACAGAAAATTTCATACTCATAAGTGTCATCAACCCAGAGTTAGTTATCATACAGTAGACTAATCCATCCAATAGCAAAATATTTCTAGCAGCAGTACATATTGCCCTGCATTAGAATTCAATGTACAGTGCATTCTTCACACCTGTATAACTATCGTGTGACAGCCGCCCTCTAAGATACCAGTGCCTCATGACAGAATGAAACCTGATGTTCATCATACTGATTATTCCAAAAGCAGCCTTTGCTATATATTGGGTTATATCTGGCCAAGGATACAACAGCTGTCCAGCTTCCAAAGCTTCGGGACACCTTTCACATGCCCAATGTGTCAGCCAGCCCAGACTGAGCAGACCAAAAGACAATTGTGGGTGCAAAGCCCTTCAGAACTTTGCAGACAGTGAAGAATATGTTCCTATGAGGCTTTCAAGGATTGACAGTTGGCTTATGCTTTCCTTTGCTGGGCAGATAAGACCCCATTTGAGAAAAAATAACAGCCATTTTCTTAACTTGGTTGATACTTTATTACTTTCCTCTTCATGAAAGTTATTTTAAAGCTAGGAGTGTTGCCTTTTAACAATCTGTCTTGAGACTGTAACATACTTTTAAATGGAGTAGTAATTTTTTTTTTCTGTCAGTTTAAAAGTAGTGTAAAGTAAGTGAAAATTTTTTTTCTGTGGAGATATTTATTTATTTATTTATTTTTTGACGCTGGCATGGTATTTTAAAGTGTGATTTTTTCCTGTCAAAAAAGTATTTTTTGTGGACAGGTAGAGCATACTGGCAATTGAGTCTAGCTCAAGGTTTAATTCAGAATATTGCTCTTTCTTATGAAGTAGTTTCTGGTAAAAAGAAAGGAGGATTCCTCTTTTCCTAAAAATATTCAAGATTCTGAATCTGAACAGGAGAGTAAGGTATGACTATAGCTATTTTTCCCCTCAGATTTCTGATTCAGACTCAGAGGAGAGCTCATTTTCTCTGTAGGGGTTTCTCTTTCCCTGAGATTACTGGAAGAATTTGCCAGGGTCTTCAGAGGGAGAACAGTGA
This sequence comes from Protopterus annectens, assembly GCF_019279795.1. Lineage (NCBI taxonomy): Eukaryota > Metazoa > Chordata > Ceratodontiformes > Protopteridae > Protopterus > Protopterus annectens. The sequence continues at coordinate 588,384,803 of NC_056747.1, read as the reverse complement.
GGTGTATCAGTCCCTTAGAAAATACCGTGAGTTATTACAGAAGGATTTTCCGGAACCTGCATCCTTTCCTCCTGTTCTGTTTGATTTAGTGGATGTATGTGTTACTTTCGTGATAGTCCGCCACAATCCCCTAACAAGGCAGATATGATGTATAAAATTCCTCAGTCTTTTACATTTTTATACACTATTAATTGATCCCACTGCTGCTAAACAGTAAATTCCAACTCTACTCTTTATGATAAGGATGTGATCCTTATTGATAGGTATGAGGAATAAGTGAATTCTTCTGCAACTTTGATTTTCAGAATTTTGAATTGTCAGGCTCATATGTTAAAGTTTGTTCCGACAAATTGTGATAGTATGATAAATATTTTATCTGAAGTTTCTTCTTGTAATGAAAACCGGCTTTAAATACCATAGTTTCTTCTACTGCACAGGTCACTACTCATTGTTTACAGCGTGGGTATGACTCTGTAGGTCATTTCTCATAGTTTACAGCATGGGCATGACTGTAGGTCGCACAGTGTGGGTATGAGTATGTAGGTCACTATTCATTGTTTACATTGTGGTTATGACTCTGTAGGTGACTACTCATTGGCTACAGTGTGGGTATGACTCTGTAGGTCACTACTCATTGTTTACAGTGTGGGTGTGACTCTGTAGGTCACTACTCATTGCCTACAGTGTGGGTATGACTCTGTAGGTCACTACTCATTGCTTATAGTGTGGGCATGAGTCTGTAGGTCACTACTCATTGCCTACAGTGTGGGCATGACTCTGTAGGTCACTACTCATTGCTTGCAGTGTGGGTATGAGTCTGTAGGTCACTACTCATTACTTACAGTCTGGGTGTGACTCTGTAGGTCACTACTCATTGCTTACAGTGTGGGCATGACTATGTAGGTCACTACTCATTGCCTGCAGTATTGGTGTGACTCTGTTGGTCACTACTCATTGCTTACAGTGTGAGTATGAGTCTGTAGGTCACTACTCATTACTTACAGTCTGGGTGTGACTCTGTAGGTCACTACTCATTGCTTAAAGTGTGGGTGTGACTCTGTAGGTCACTACTCATTACTTACAGTCTGGGTGTGACTCTGTAGGTCACTACTCATTGCTTAAAGTGTGGGTGTGACTCTGTAGGTCACTACTCATTGTTTACAGTGCGGGCATGACTCTGTAGGTCACTGCTCATTGCCTACAGTGTGGGTCTAACTCTGTAGGTCACTACTCATTGCTTGCAGTGCGGGTATGAGTCTGTAGGTCACTACTCATTATTTACAGTCTGGGTGTGACTCTGTAGGTCACTACTCATTACTTACAGTGTGGGTATGACTCTGTAGGTCACTACTCATTGCTTACAGTGTGGGCATGACTATGTAGGTCACTACTCATTGCCTGCAGTATTGGTGTGACTCTGTTGGTCACTACTCATTGCTTACAGTGTGAGTATGAGTCTGTAGGTCACTACTCATTACTTACAGTCTGGGTGTGACTCTGTAGGTCACTACTCATTGCTTAAAGTGTGGGTGTGACTTTGTAGGTCACTACTCATTGCCTACAGTGTGGGCATGACTCTGTAGGTCACTACCCATTGTTTACAGTGCGGGCATGACTCTGTAGGTCACTGCTCATTGCCTACAGTGTGGGTGTAACTCTGTAGGTCACTACTCATTGCTTACAGTGTGGGTATGAGTCTATAGGTCACTATTCATTATTTACAGTCTGGGTGTGACTCTGTAGGTCACTACTCATTACTTACAGTGTGGGTATGACTCTGTAGGTCACACAGTGTGCATATGACTCTGTAGGTTATTGTTTGTTTGTCTCCAGTGCTGCAGAGGTGACCACAGTGTGATGAAAAGATCAAGCTGATCCAGGGAATCAGTGAAAATTTTCAGCCCTCCTTTTCCAAATGTTCAAAGGGATTTTCTTTGTCATCTATTTTGACAAAAAAAAAACAGAGTAAATAGTCTCAACAAAATATAGGTAAACAGACATTTAACAAGAGATGGCAAGGTAGTTCAAAAAATAAATCTTGAACCTCCCATAACAAGGAGAGTCCAACAAGTCATAATGATTATTCAAGGCCCACCCTGGCCCCTTTTTTCTTCCAGAAAGTATGAAGCTCCCTTTTTTCTTTCGCAATAGATAGTTTCAGACAAATGGGTTCTTAAAATCATTGATCAAGGTTACAGATCACAGTGGGAGGAAATTATTCCTTTCCAGGGGTCATTACTTACCCTTCAGATCAGAATCTCTTGATGTTCTTCATACTGATCACTGATGCAGTAGATATATATATATATATATATATATATATATATATGTATGGGTTATATCCTGCCAAGGGTATAACAGATGGACAGCTTCAGGACACCTTCCATATACCCAAACTCTTAAGCATCTTGAGCCAAGCTAACTAAAAGACTAGTTTGGTTGCAAAGCCCCTCAGACCTTTACTGCAGCCAAAGAGTACGCTCCTCTGAGGATTTATGAGGATCAACAGTCAGCTTGTGCTTTCCTTTGCTGGGCCGATACATTCCCTTTGGGGAAAAATGTTCCATTTTATTATTTTTACTGATGGTGTACTACTTTCCTCCTCAGGAAAGTTATTTTAAAGCTAGGAGTGTTGTATTTTAATGGACTGTCTTGAGACTGAAACATACTTTTAAATGGAGCACTCATTGTTTCTATCAGTTTAAAAGTAGTGTTATGTAACTGCTAAACTATTTTCTGTGGAGAAAAAAGTAAAGTTTGTGAACTGGTAGTTTTACTGGCATTGTTGCTTGGTTTCTCGAGGACAGAGGCACCATTTTTAGCTTGACCATGGAAGAGATTGTCACTCTCATGTTAGGTCCTTCTTCGGACTTCAAAAAGTTGTTGTTAACCCAACAGCCTTTGCCACCATGGCAGGCTAGCAATTTGCCTCAGCCACAGTTAGGTGACTCTTCTGTGGCCATTTGTTGTGCCTCAGATCATTCATCTTTTACCACAGATCCCTGTGGTGTTCCACCTTTAGCCACTATGGACTATGGGTTAGCCTCATCCTCTGCGGCTGTGAGGGTCCACTTATTGGGCAAGAAAGAATCACTCATCAGTCCTAGGACAGGGAACACAGAAGGTTTCCTGTTGTGTCAGAATGCTACACACATCCCTGGGAAAGCTGTGGTTGCCATTAGTAACACCGTTGGCCCCATTTTTCCTGTGAAAAAGAAATAGAAAACCAAGCATGCATTTACTCCTTCTCAAATTTCGTTTGACAGGATTAGTTTACTGGGATTGGCTCAGGGTTTGATTCAGGCTACTGATCCTTCTTGTGGTTTCCAGTAAAAGAAAGAGGGGTTCCACCTTTCCTGAAAAGATTCAATATTTTGAATCTAAACTGGAAGATGCAGGGACAGATCTGGGGTTTTGTCCACAGCTTTCTGATTCAGAAACAGAAGAAAGCTCTCTCTCTCTGATTTTCCCTGCGGGGGTTTCTCTTTCTCGGAGACTATTGCTAGAATATCCAGTGTTTTCAGTGGGGGAATACTGAGGTTTTTCAGTCTCATAAAAAACACTATGAGATGTTACAGAAGGATTTTCCAGACCCTACACCCATTCCTTCTGTCATGCCTGCTTTAGAGGATATATGTCTTAGTACCTGCAATTTTCCTGATTGTCAGCCAGCCGTCCCTAAAAAGGCAGATAGGATGTATAAAGTTCTTCACTCTTTTAAATGTTTATACACTATTCCCAAACCTGACCCAGCAGCTATATACTAAGTTGACTCCTCTACTGCTAAGCACTCAATTCCAGTCCTACTCTTTCTAATAAAAATGAGAAAATTAATGATACTTATGGGTCAAAAAGTATATATTCTGCAACTCTGAATTTCAGAATCTTAAATTGTCAGGCTCATATGTTAACGTTTATTCTGTCATATTGTGAAAGCATGAGGAATGCTTTATCTAATGTGAAGAAAAATCTGCTGTGAATAACTTAGTTTCTTCTACTGCACAGGTCACTAGCCATTGTTTGCAGTGTAAGTATGACTCTCTTATACTTCTTCCAGGGCTATGGCCACTGGTATGGTTTTTAAGAAGTTACCTGGCTGCATTTTTTTTTTGTTACCTCACAGCAAGAGATTCTCCCGTTCAATTCTCGGCTTGGCTTCGGAAGGCCTTCTGTGTGGAGTCAGCATGTCCTCCCCACGGTTGGGTAGCGTTCAAAAGACATGCATGCGTAAATGGGCGTGCCTTTGTTGAAGGCTGGGCATTGAGCTGGCACCTCTGCGTTTCGTAAAAATCTACTGCCAATCATTAGCGGACCGGAGTTCCGCTGTGGCAACCCCTTACCGGGAAAAAGCCGAAAGACAAACAACAACTTGGCTGCATTTTCAGAACCTTCTAGATGATGTTAAAAATGAGATTTTAAAATTCTCCTTTGGACAGAGATTAGTGTTTGGCCTCTCTGCTGGAAAGGTGATCAAAAAGTGTGATGAAATGGGCAAGCTGATCCAGGGAATCTGTAAGATTTTTCAGTCCTCTTTTTTCAAATTGTCCACGGGATTTCTTTTTCTTTCTTTCTTTCATTTTACCCAGTTTCAGCAAAAAAAAAAAAAAGAATAAACAGTCTCAGCAGAATTCAGGTAAACAGACATTTATGAAGAAGTGGCAAGGAGGTTCCAAAAGAAGTCTCAAACCTTCCAAAACCAAGGAGAGTCCAACAAGTCTTAATGACTATTCAAGAGAACTTGTGAACCCCTCCCTACCCTGGCCTTCATTCTCTTATAGATCAAATTGTTTTTGTTTTTTCCTGTTCTTCATCACATGCTGACCCAAGGAGTGATAGAACCAGTTCCTCCTTCCTATGTGGGGAAGGGGCTTTATTCAAAAGTGTTCCTAGTACCAAAGAAACAAAACATTTGGAGACCTGCTTTCTTTCCTAAACCTGTTTGTTATAATGTCAAAGTTCAAAATAATGTCACATCATAACTTGTTGCCTCTTCTTCCTCTTTAAAGTTTCCTGGTAACACTAGACTTAAAAGATGCTTATTATACCATGACGCCTGTATCCGTTATACTAATAATGGAAAAAGGAAATCGGACTTTTTTCCTAATTATCCGCTTCGTGCAGGACATTGTTCGCTATGGTTAAATCGTTAAACCTTAAATGAGTTTAACATTTTAAAACGGACATCCGCTGCTTATTTAAACTGTCTCGCTATGTTAAACTCATTTAACATGCAACGGAGATCTTGCTTTCTCCTGATGTACGTACATCAGGATGCCAGACATCTGGAAGGGCAGTAAACAGGCATTATACTATGCCATTATTTGTTGGCTTTGTTTGGTCCTCGACCAAACCACGCCAACCTGCTATATTATCACATCCCTATTTATCCAGGTTTCAGGCATTTCTTAAAGTTTTGTGTATCTAGATCACATTATCACTTCTCTGTCTTACACATATACACTTACACTGTCTTACTCTTTGAACTTTCCACTGTACCAAGAGTGTTCACAAAGTGTCTAACTCCAGTTATAGCTCACTGCAGGCTACAGGGTATCCACATGTTTACATATTTAGATGACTTACATAATTTTGCAGAGATTTTTTTTTTTCAAAATGTCAGGAATCTCTCTTTTGGGCAGGGGCGGCTCGTGCCATAGGACTGCTGGACTGCAGCCCTCCCACCTACAAAACAAAATAAAACAAACAGAGAAACACAAAATTAATTCCCAGACATGTACGCATGTGTACACGCTCTCAGACTGCTTTCTCAGGAGTCTAGATAAGGGGAAAGGCAAGATGCCCAGAAGTCTATGCAGCGATGACATCACGACATGGAGGCACTCCGGACTGCAGCAGTCGCAGGCAGGACCAATCACGGATTTGGACTGCAGGGAATCCTTTGGGATGGACCAATCGCACAAGGAATACAGGTAAGGGGCTGTTCTGATATCGGCGGAGGCAACCAAGCAGTAAGGGAAGCAGGAAGCAGTTATTTATCTCGTCGGCAGCAACCAAAGCAGTTATTTAGCTCGTCGGTGGGCTGGGGCTGTTCAGCGACAAGATAAGAGGTAGGTGTGTGTGTGTGTGTGTGTGTGTGTGTGTATACAGGAACCTTGGCAGTAAAATGTATGGTGGTAACACAGCATTTTATTCTAGCAACTTTCCAAGATTATACAAGCAATGTTTAATGTGTCCCTGGCTTTTGACCCCCCCCCCCCATAAATGTTGGCTTTTTCCAGATTTCTTGTGCTGCGAAGTTGAGATGCAGTTGAGTATTGAGTAGATTTTACAAGGAGCTGAGAGCTGCAGGGGAAGAGAAGTTTAGTGCTGCTTATGCTGAGTTGGCTTGCATTGTTAATAGCACAACAGGTTGTGTACTTGCTGTTGATGCAGAAGGCTGTGGGTTCTACTCCCACAAGGGGTGGATGCTGCCGTACTGAGAATGTCCTCCTTGGTGAAGATACTAACTATGAGCCTGTTATCAGTTTGCCATCCATTTCCTCTTGCAATATTACTAGCTTATCATTTTTTTAATGTAATATAGGCAATTTATTCCTCAGGGGCAACAGACACTATTTTTCGATAAAACCATGAAATATAAAGGTGTTTGCTAATAGCAACCTCTTCATTAGTTACAAATGTCTTTAATGTGGAATTATTTAGATGACTTTTACTTCGGAGATTATGCATATTTACTGATAATGGACTGTAGAATTGTACATATTTACTGATAATGGTGGACTGTAGAATTGTGCATATTTACTAATAATGGTGGACTGTAGAATTGTGCATATTTACTGATAATGGTGGACTGTAGAATTGTGCATATTTACTGATAATGGTGGACTGTAGAAGTCTGAGTAGACATTTATGATGGAAATGTTCTGAACTGGGCAGTTTTGTCATTATGGGTGCATGCATTTTGTTTCATTGCTTACTGGAAAAATGTTCAAAACAAATTTAAAACGCCCTCTAACAACTGTACTGTATTGTACAAGGAATATAATTTAGTACAATCAGGAAGGTGTATCAAAGAGCACATGTATGTTTCATATGCAAGGGGCCTATGATTTGAAAACAGCCCAAAATTAATCTTTATCTGCCACTGGCAAAATGTATTTTCTTTGAATGTGGGTTTCAATGCTGTTTCAATGAATGTGAGTTTCAAGGGCAGAGAAGTTTTAATGCTAAGTCTGTTTTCATTGTGAGACTGCATTGCTTTGTTTAGCAGATGTCTTAGTGTTTGTGCTGTAAAATGCAAAATAAAACTTTCAAATGAAGTCCAAATCATCATAGAAGTAAAGCAGTATGCACATTAGTGTTTATGGTAAATGGAGTGAAATAGCCAAGTAATGGATCATTGGAATGGCTGCAGAGGCTCCATTCGACAATGATTTTGTGAGGGGGAAGGGTGGCAAACTCAGAGGCTCAGCTGAAATATACCTTCCAACTGTCCAGATTTTCAAAGAATGAATAGATTTTTGCTTCTTATTTTTGGTTTGTTCCTCATAAAATTTGTAGTTTTCTGGCAAATCATTTAGGAATTAAGTCACTAAATAATGATACACTGAGTTTCAGACTTCATAACCTTCATAAAAATGCATGCTAAAGTAAGACCTGTTATTCCATCAACTATCTCAGTTTATACAAGAGCAATTTTTAGTACTATTTATATGTTCCCCCAATATATTTGGCCTTGTCCAGATTTATTGCATTAACAGTTTGAGAGGTACATGCAAATAAAATGCTTTATAGAATTAGGCATAGCCAGCCTCTCAACTGTCCCTGATTTTGGCTCAAAATGTTGCTCTTCCCCCTAATAATCCCCCCGCAAAATAGCAATGTTGGAAGAAAACATGGAGGGTTTACAGTTAATAACTGTAATAATCAAAGTTATAGATTACTTGAAATGCATGTAGATTCTTTTATTTTGTCAGCTGCTCAAGTTAGCAGTACTAATATTAAAGTGTCCCTTCTTTGACAGGTTCCCAGCTGTATTGTGTGGCTATTTTATATTTTTGCATCACATTTTTGGTCCATTTTTCATAACATTGTGTTTTTTTGGGCAAATTAGTGACAAATCATTAAAGACTGAAGTTAGAAAATAATGACAGACATTGAGTTTTAGATTTCATACCCTTCAGAAAATTCATACTAATTCAAGACCTATTCTATTATCTTTCTAAGTTTATAAGAGCAATATTTAAAAATTGTCCTTATTTTTGGGCCTTTGTCCCACTTCCATGTATGGCTTTGTCCAGATTTCTTGCTCTGAGGGTGAAAGGTAGGACAAATGTGTCAGGGCCATCAAAGTCAGCTAGAGACATTTCAAATTGTGACATACTTGTTGCACCCCACTCCCCCATGTAGTGACTCTGGATGTGTCCGAGCAAAGCAAGGAGTAGTTATGCAGTGTAACATGTGCAGAGTGTCCCCCCCCCATCCAGGGTAGACACAAGTACTACAATGGCTTTTCATCTGTCCTTGATTTTGCAGAATGGTCTGGTTTCTGTCATATTTTTGTACTGTTGATTTATGCTTATTACTCAAAGTGCCTGTTGCTCTGTGTTTAAGTAGCAATGCTTTAATGACCATAAGATAAGCTTGTCCGAGATCGTAAGATGCAAGTAAGCCTTAATAAGCATACTGTTAAAGAATTGCCAACATTGAAATCCTTTCTGTTGTTGCCATGCACAGAATACTTAACTAGATAATGTATAAGCCTTGGGTATTGAAGGACAGGATTACATTATTTTAAAAAGCTCATTACACTTGTTGGAGACTTCTAGTCATCTCTACAGGTTTTACTCATAAACTAAACAGAATGTCAATCATGTGTGGTCCATAACCTGTACAGTAATCCTTTAAGCAATGTATCTTGAGCTTGTTTCTTGTTTGCTTTTCATTTTTTACTTTGATCATGTTTTCCCCATGAAACAAGTAGATAGTTGTCAGGCAGCAGGTCTTTTTTGGATAAGAAACATTTTTACAAGTGGGGGAATCACAGAGATTTCTACTTTCAGCATGTTACTTGGTACTTTAATAAAGCTGAATATAAATTATAATTAGAACTGCAGTGCAAGGAGAAGTGGTTTGAGTTGAGTGCTGCTTGTTTTTCTTATACTTGATTTTGACTGGCATTCCAGTAATGTATTTAAAAAGTAATTTATTTTTTCATGCCTCACAACCTTTTGTTTCCATCTAGATATTAAGTAAGCTGTCATGCAGCCAATGCATTGAAATATTTTTATTCTTCTACACTTTTATTTTTGTCTTGATTGGACTCTCATAATGACGGTTTGGCACCCAGGGCAGCGTATTTAATTAAAGTTAGTTTTTGTGGTTTTGAGCATAGTTCCTCCCCATTCTAGTTGGTCTTACCCCTTCCCATTGACCCCACCCATTCAGCTGTCTCTTGCAGCCCCCCTTTGATTTGAAGTCACCAGCCGCCACTGCTTTTGGATGAGAGATCTCTTGCACAAGCTGGAATTCCAAGAGAACATTCAAAAATCTTTCTTGACTCCTTACACAATTGAGTTACTGGGATATCAACTAGACACCACAGTTCAAAGAACTTTTCTTACACAGGAAAAAAAATGTCTTTATTTAGATCTATTTCTGAGTTTCTCCACACTGACTTTAGTCACTGCAAGGGAATACCTCAAGATTTTGAGTATCGTGTCATCTCTGATTCTTATGACACCTCTGGCAAGACTCCACACGAGAAAGATACAGTGGTATTTGCAATCTCTTTGGTCTCAGCATCAACACCCTTTACTTTTTTTCAGATACCATGTACTGGGGTTTGTCTGAAGAGAAATCACTTGATGGAGACAAGAGATATCTTTAAATCAAAGTCTCACCTTCTCCCTCCTTGCTCCAAAGCAGTCAGTCATCACAGATCCTTCAGGCTTTGTTTGAAGAGCAGCTGCAAGAGAGAATGAAGTGCAGGGAGTCTGGAGCACCAAGGACAGATGCAAGAATGTCAATATTAAAGAGATGCTTGTCCTGGTCAAGACATTCAATTCTCTGAACCATCTTTGGTCCCTGGGACCGCTTTAACTGGTTATGGGCAATACCACAGCATACCTCTCAACTGTACAGATTTTCACAGAATGTCCAGATTTTTGGTTCATATTTTTGGCTTGTTCATAAAATATGTGGTTTTCTGCCAAATCACTGGGATAATTTCAGGACTGAAGTCACTAAATAATGACATGCACTTGAGTTTCAGACTTCAAATCCTTCAGAAAATGTATGTTAAAACAAACCCCGTTATTCTAGCAACTTTTTAAGTTTCTAAGAGCAATATTTAAAATATGTCCCTATTTTTGGGCCTTTATTCCCCCATTTTGTCAAGCTTTGTCCAGATTTTTTGCATTAAGAGGATGAGTGGTATATACCACAGTGATGTGGTACATCAACAAGCAATTTGTGGACTATCCATGTTACACTGGGTCACTATTAATTATTCAAACGTTTTAAAGTTCGAATGTCATATGGTCGATACCATATGATCGAACTTTAAAAAGTTTGAAGGTGAAAAGCAACAGCTCCGTATGGCACAGAATGGGAAAATTTCCCTTTTCTGCACTGAGTGCGATCTCGGAGTTGATATATTTAAGTTGGGGGGGGGCTTGCCCCCCTGCTCAGAGCGTTGAGGTAAGTTTTTTTTAAAATTTTTTATTATATTTTTAATGTTTCAAACTTCGCTCATATGTTGTCTAACATATAAGGTTAGAAGTTTTGAAACTTCGAACATATAATATAGACCCATTACACTGGCATACAGCTTCACAGCAAAATCTCACTCTATAGGCATCTTATATTATGTCTGAGCTAAACTATGTAGTAGACAAACTGAGCAGGACCAGGACAGACCCTCATGGATGGAACTAGCTCAGGCGATCTTTCAAGATTTGATCCATTAATGGGGTGTTCCTCAAGTGGATGTCTTTTCCTCCTCTCTGAACAATCAACTGGCAAGCAGGCCTGGAAGGCAGATGACTTTTCTTTTCCTTCAACAGGAATGTCCTGTATGCTTTTCCACACTTTCCACTAATATCTATGGTACTTCTGTAGATTCAGAAGGAATCCCCCATGATGACTGTATTGCATCCCTTATGGCCCAGGCAACTGTTGTTCTACCATGTTTTAATAATGGCCAGGGGCAATTACCACAAGCGTCTTCACAGACTGTTGCTACTTACACAAGAACATGGATGTTTGATATACCCTAACATCAGTCATCTTCAGCTGATTGCCAGGATAACGGTCTTAATTCCTTTTAGGCTCCTGTTTACCAAGGACATGCAGCAGGTACTACTAATGGGAAATGGACATGTTTTTCTAATTGGTGGCAGCAACATAACCAGCAGTCATTTAGGGCTAGTTCTCTGATTTTATACTGTTTGTGTGAGTTACTATCCCTTGGCCTTCCTTATTCCTTGAATAAGGTTCATTTAATGGCCATTTCATCATGTCTTCCCATGGATCATCCTCTGTTATTGCAATCTTATGTGAAAATATTCTTGAAAGGATTTTTTTTTGCATAGGAGGCCTCCAGGAAATCTGGCTGTCAGGAATGCTCTGAAGGGCTTTGCATTGAAACTTGTCTTTTAGTCAGCTCAGTTTGAGCTGTTGATAGTTTGGGTTCATGGAAGATTACCTAAAGCACTATAAGCTGGCTGGCTCTTATATCCTTGGATATATAACTAAAGCTGTTGCAGCAGGGATCATTTGCGCAATTGCTGTTATTGTAAGTTTAACTTACACAATGATACTTTCTACTTTGTTTCTGATTACCCTTCTCAAACAGGTGTGGATTATACATGTAATTGCAGTCTATTATTCTTTAATGACAAGTGATTACACTTATCAATCTCATACTTAAAAATATGCTGTCAACAACAGCATGATGTGCATTTTCTTTGGTGTCAACTGTTGCGTCTAAAGAAAACTGTTAATGAGCCTCAGCAAAATAGATTAACTGCTCTTAAAATTTAATCAGATTGCATTGATTTGCTCAGCAATGTGCTGCTTGTGTGTACATTAGAAATCGAATTCTCATTACATTATTTGTTTCCTTGTTTACTCTTGCCTACAAAACTAATATGTGAGAGGTGCTTTGTGTTTTCAGACACGGAGAAGCAATTGACATGCTGCCCCATGGTACCTCTTGGCCTTTACACATCACTGCTTTGTTGAAGCTTATCTTGAGAAAAAAAAAACTGAAATAATATTTGTGAACCAACATGTTGCTGTTCTAAGAAGCAAATAAATTCATTTAACATCTTTTAACAGATGTCATTAAATTATTGAAGTTTTAATGTAAAATAATAGTAACTCTGCAAACTCACTGCCCTAGACTAAGTTTCATAGCATTTGAAATAATAAAATATTTAGTCACTGAAGAGTTATTTTTTGATCATTACTATGTACCCATTGCTTGCAGTGGTTAGAGTTGCTGCCTCACAGCAAGAGGTTCTCCGGTTCGATCCTTGGCTCGGGTGCCTTCTGTGCAGAGTCTGCATGTCCTCCCTGTGGTTGCGTGGGTTTCCACCGGGTGCTCCGGTTTCCTCCCACATCCCAAAGACATGCTGTAGGTGGATTGGACACACTAAATTGGCCCTAGGTGTGAGTGTGTGCATTCTGTGGAAGGTTGGGCGCTGGGCTGGCAACTCAACACTGTAAAAAACTCCACTGCCAATCATGAGCGGACAGTGATCCGCTGTGGCGATCCCTAACTGGGAAAAGCCGAAAGAAGAAGAACAAACTACCAACATTACAGTCTTGATACTAATATCTAGCATAAATTATTAGTAACTTCTAGCTCTGTTTCATAAATGTCATTTTTGAACTGTAGGCTGCACAAAACTAGAAACCACTTTACAAAGTGTATTCCAATAAAGAGTTTTATGTTGTCAAAAAACAGCCTTTACATCACAAGCCCTCACAAGCTTTGATAAGTTTTGCAGGTTTAGTGCATCATATTTCTCAACTATCCAGATTTTTGCCTCATATTTTTTGTCTGTTCCTTATAAAGTTTATACATTTCAGTTTCTGACTTTATATCCTTCAGAAAATGCATGTTAACACACACACTGTTATTTTAGAGGAATGATATTTAGTTGCGTCCCAAACATTGGGTCTTGTCTTCCCCCATTATTTTAGGCTTTGTCTAGATTTCTTGTGCTAAGAGGTTGAGAGGTATGTAAGTGCACACTGTTTCAAAACATTGCTATTCAGATTTCTTTTCATTACTTACATTTGAGCAGTGTTTCAATCATATTGCTATGGTCTGGTCTTTCTCTTATAGGTCATCACTCTGTTTACAGATAGTCAACTAGGATGCATTATGATTTAATGCAAGTTTTTCTGCTCATCCATTATTTGTCCTGCACCTGCTGCTTATAACATTTCAAGGCATAAAAAAATAAAATAATAAACTATGCAGTACAGTAATGGCTGATGTCAAATTTACCTTTGGCTTGTAATGCCAGGCAGAAAGCTAACAATAACAAAGTGGAATGAATTACACTATTGTTATTTAGTAAAAAGATTGGGGAAAAATGCTTTCAGCCATTATAGCTTGTTACTGTTACAATGTTATGGTAATGTTATCATAAGCATAATCAGCATTTCCTTTTCTAATGTGTGCATATCTTTTTACCAGTAAATGAACACTAATGCAACCTGAAACACTGTGATCTGCATTTCTTTGTATATGGCTAAAATTAGTTTACATTGTGCTTTATTCTCTTATCTTCAGCTATTTGCGTACAGCTGCTAATCATCAGATAATGCACATTGTGTTTGGATGACAGCAGCTGTAAGAATCTTACATGTCCCACTCATTAGAACTGCACCCACAATTGTGAAGGAATATTCAGCTGCTTTATCAAGAATATGATAGAAAAAAAATATATAACAAATGTATAAATGTTATGACAAATTATAAAGTGATCCTCTGACTAGGCAGCTGCAAGCAGAGGATGAATGCATAAATAATGTAACACAGCATATGCGTTGTACTGGAACACAATTATGCCTGAGGCTGTTTGCCACAAAACTGAAGGCTCGTTATTTTCAAAAGAGCAAGATGTGAATCTTTCTGAGTTGTAATTTTAATGGATTGTAACTTTTCCCCACAATAAAGTAATTGTTTTATTCTATTAAAGTTAAATGACACAAATTCAGTAAATGCACTAGAATGGAATGGTTGATATTAACATTTAACAGTAATTTGAGAAGCCTAGTTACTACTTTATTTATTTATTTTACATTTGTTGACTGGGAATGTCTGACTGAGCCAAAGCCCTTTTTCAGCAGAGACCCGGGGAGAAAAGCTCCAGTAAATAGATATAACATTTTGTCATTATTAACGGATATTATACAGGGGGAATAAGGCAATCAGCTAGCAGGCTACAAGATAATGTTTGAGAATATATAGATTATATTTTGTCATAAATACAAGTATAATATATAGAATAATGTAAAAAAAAACAGGTAGATAATAGTCAGAGCACTTTTTTTGAAAGTAGTAGTTAGAGCAGAAGAGCAACATAGGAGTAGAATGCTAATTTTACAATTAAAACAATCAGGATGGAATAAAAGTTTCAGAGAGAGAAGAAAAAGCTACTGATTAGTGAAGAGAAATAGAGGGTTTTCAAGGTGGGTTTGAGCACTGGCAGATCCATTTCCTGTTGAAATATTCTTTTAGAGTTAGTTTAAATTGTTTGGGATGTGTGAGTGTTCGAATTTCGAAGGGAAGTTTGTTCCATTTGATAAAGGTATGATAGCTGTATAGGCTACATCCTGCTTTAGATTTTGGCTTATAGATTTTTAAGAGGTCTTGGGAGGAGCTTCGGAGGCTTCCTGGAGAATGATGGTGTGTAAGGCTGACAGAGAGATGATGGTTGAGAGAGAATATAGCTTATAGCTTAGAGGAAAGAAGGAAGGAGTAGGGGCAAACTCAAGTTTAAATATCTTAGAGAGAGAGAGTGGTGAGAGAGAGTAGGATAGTTGTTGCAAAAATCTCACTACTTTTATGGTATGTGGCCTCAAGTCTAGTGAGGAGAGAGGAGTTTAGGTTAGTAAGGATTGGTGAACAATATGTTAGGCAGGGAAAAAGGTAGGCATGAGTGAGGACTATTCTAGCTTCCTGTGTGAGAAATCTTTTATTTCTATAAAGTAGGCCTAATTTAAGGTGAATATTCTTTATACAGTTGTTTATGTGGAGGTCGAATTTTAGTTGATCATCGATTGTGATTCCAAAGAGTTTAGAGCTAGATTCAACTACAATGGAAGTGTTATTAAGTGACTGGATAGTAAAAGGGGATTTTATATGGTTGGATGTTTTGGGAAAAGTAGGAGCTTTGTTTTCTTAGGGTTGAGGATGAGTTTGTTGTTTGAGAGCCATGTTTCAATAGAATTAAAGGATGTTTGGGTAGCTGATAGTTCAGAGGGAGAGTTAGCTATTGTAATGACTGTAGAGTCATCAGTGTATTGGATAATAGAGGAATGTGGGCAGGAGGTACAGAGCAGGTTTGTGAAGATGTTGAAAAGCAGTGGCCCTAGAATGGATCCTTGTGGGACTCCCATTTATATTGGAAGGGGAGTAGATAAAGCAGTGTCCCATTTTACTGATTGAAGTCTATCTTTTGGGTAGCTTTCAAACCAAGCCACTGTATCAGGAGAGAAGTTAAGGTTAGACAGTTTGTTTAATAGTAGAGCATGAGAAACAGTATCAAAGGCCTTTGCGAGATCAAGGAAGAGACAGGAGATAAGTTTATGGTCATCTCTGGCCAGGGAGATGGTATTGAGAAAGGATAGAAGTGCAGTATATGTGCCATGCTTTGGTCGGAAACCATGTTGTGTTGGTGTAAGTAGGTTATCCTGAGAGAGATGATCCATGACTTGAGTATATATACACTTTTCAAGAACTTTTGACAGAGGGGAGAGGATGGCACTAGGTTTAAAGTTAGAGATTTCAGTGGAGTTGCCAACTTTGTGGATAGGCAGGGTGTAGAAATGTTTCCAGATGGATGGTACTTTGGATTCAGAGGTTGAGCAGTTTATGATGACAGAGATGGGAAGGGCAAGTGAGTGGGCAGCTGTCTGAAGAAAGTATGATGGGATGTTATCAGCAGATACTGAGCAGGGTTTTAGTTTGGAGAGTAGGGTTTGAATGTAAGTTGTAGAGATGGGCTTCAGGGAGAAGATTTTGGGAGGGGTTGTTGTTGAGGAGGAAGCTTTGCTCAGGTTTTGTCAATGTAACATTTCATTTTCATCAAAGCTTTTTCTGGGGGGGGGGGTCAGAGATGCAGCTCTTGATCATCAGCTACCTGGAACTGCCCCTATGGTCTAACTCTCGATCCTGGTACTACCCCCCTGGTTCTATGGCATCTGGCATGGAAAGAAACAGAGAGGGAGTGCAGTGTTGCAAAGGCAGTATCTTTGAAACAGGACCACCAGTGGAGTAAAAAGGGGAATGGATGGAAGAGTGGCATCTTGAGAGTAGAGTTTACATGCACCAGGAGAATCAACCTGCTTATAGCCAGGCTTCTTGCTAAGCCTTATCTCCCTCCCCCACCTTGTCAACAATGACATCATCAGGCTGGGGCAGGCAATAAGGAGAGGGTATTAGTCCATGTTCTCAACCCCAGTCTTCCGGGGCCTTTAAGCTTTCTCAGTCCACCCATGCCCCCACCCCAGCATCCTTTCTTCATGCTCCAGCATCCACCAGAGACCACAGAGTGATGTCTGACACATAAGACACCACCCACACAGGACAGACATGCCCAGCCTCTCTATCTCACTGTCAAGTGCCCAAGCCACTAATCAAACTTGGGTCACTTGGACCATAACCAGGGCTTTACCCCTCTATGCCACCAGTGAGGTCTTAATTTTGACAGAAGCTTTGTCAGCTTCAAGATCTCCATCACCATGAATACAACTTCATAAAAACTGGTAATGACAGGGCTTCACTGCCTCTAAACTAAATATATATATAACTATATAAATATATATATATATATATATATATATATATATATATATATATATATATATATATATATATATATTTATGGATTCACTTCATAACACTGAAAGCTCAAAACACTGAAAATGAAAAAACTTCATAATATAGAAGATCAAAACACTGAAACTTCAAAACACTGAAAACAAATATACAGATATTGAGTTTAAACAACATAAATCATAGCACATACCACCAAGTGTAAGCAGGGGGGCAAGCCCCCTTGCGCCTCCCCACACCCCCTGCTGCTTAAATATATCAACTCCAAGATTGCTCTTAGTGTAGTGATGTGCAATCTTGGAGTTGATATATATAAGTAGCAGAGGGTGTGGGGGGTGCAGCCCCCCACATGGGGGGTGCAGGGTGGCTTGCCCCCCTGCTTACACTTGGTGGAAAGTGCTATGATTTCTGTTGTTTAAACTCAGTATATGTATGATATGTGTTTTCAGTGTTTTGAGTTTTCAAGATTTTGTAGTTTCAGAGTTTTGAGCTTTCAGTGTTATGAAGTGAATATATATATATATATATATATATATATATATATATATATGCATGCATAGACAGATATGCCTCATGAATACCTGAATTATAGACTAAGACTTCGCTGTCTGTGGTAATCTTATCTGATACACAAAGTATCATGCACAATGTAAACATAGCTTTCCTGGGACTCAGAAGAATCTTGTGCCTATAGACCTTGGTTTATGTAGTTCTGTATAAGCTTACAAGGACCTGGTTGTGCATCATGGCACAAATAAGTTAACTGTTTACCTTAATGCCAGACAAGGCCATCATGATATTTCCTGTCTTGCTGCTCATGTGAGGACATACAGCAAAGCCAGTAGTGGCACAGAAATGTGGTGGAGGCTGGGGTATGAAGAAAGGAAGCCTGGCTGGGGGGGTGGACTTACAGAGAAAGCTTAAAGGCCCTGGAAGCCTGGGGTTGAGAACATGTACTAAGAGCCACTGCTCACAGCACATTGCTGACTTTATATATACCCCCACCTTTTACTGTAATACCCCAGAGCAATAGTGATTTAAGTCAAACCCTTTCACATCTCTTATTTGTAGTCACATACAATGCAGTCGCAGACTCCAGAGCCACATGATGCAATGCTGAACTGTTTACTTTCTGAAAGCATTAACTTCCACAAGCTGAATAATTTTTGTATATTTCTATATTTCACTGCAGTTAAATATTTCTGGACTATTTCAGGGATAGCACACAGTAAAAGCTGCTTGAGGCCTAACTAAGCTGCTCATGCAGGACTCTACTTAGTTTCTAATTCTGAAGGTAATGTAATTCATATTTTATCATAAAACATATAAAACAAAAAAGAAATATTAAAAAAAGAAACAGAGCTGGCTGACAATTAGCACCTATGTTTTTACAAGGTTTAATTTTAGCAACAATTATCTTGTTTCTTGTGGGTACTTGGGTATGAAAATTGATTATCAGCCTAGTGGTTATTCACATTTTATCCTCAGTCTACAACAGGGTGATTTTCTTGGAGCAAGTAAAAGTGCTCTTGCATTACAACCATTTCCTGCCAGTCTAAGAAGAAAAAATAAATAAATTCCAGCATAAAATAGTGATCATCACAGAGATGTAAAACCTTAATGGATAGTTCTACCCTTAGGTGCATTCAATATTATTTCTTTGAGTTATTTTTTTTCAGTATATCTCTTAGGTACTTCTCATTTCCATCATTTCCATTCTCTGCAGTAGATCATGAATGTCCCATTGTCTTTTTTCCTAGTCGAATCTTGTATTGTTTCAGAAAGAAATTTTGCTCAGCTTGAATGTAATAGAGAACACAATACACTTTCTTTATTCACTGTTAGTCATGGACCAAACATTTTATATCCTAATACTATACCTTCATGAGGTCAGCACAGTGCTAAAAAGATATGCAACAGCTAAAATTAATCTCTTCTGAAAATACAGTTAGAGAAATATCCTTATCAGGAAGTGGGATGAGTAATATTGCAAAATGACAGACAGAACTGCAGTCTCACTTTAACCTATAAAACTGTAGAAAATGAATAAGACTATTCCAGGTAGCTTTCTTCCATCTGATCAACTCTAAGAACAAGGTAGCAACAGAGACTACAATGTTTCTTACAGATTTATGACACTTTGGCATAAATTAAGCAATCTGGACTTTGAAGATAATTTTAGTTACAATAGATGTAAATATTTGTACACTGTGATTCCATGTACAGAAGGGATTGATATGGCATTTGCTTATAACAGAAGCTATTAGTGGTGAAGCAAATGACAACTTGGCCTGTGTTTTGGAATTGGTTCTGCTAAATATCTATTTTATCTTTAACAATCAGTATTACTGTCAGATTAATAATGTTGCTAAGGATGAAATAATGGAACCAGCCTAAGTGAATACAGTATTTAGAGAGGAAGACAAAGGAAGTTTGTCCTTAAAAATGAATTTAAACATTTCCTGCACTTTTATGGACATTAATAGATGACATGTTTTTAGCTTGGGGAGATTCTAAAGTAAAATTTATTGGGTTTATTGATTATCTGAACTGCAGTATCACTTTCCTTAAACATACAGCCAGTTGGACTAACATTAATATCCTCTTCCTTGATGGAATGATTAGTAAAGATGCAAGACCACTTTGAAGAATACTTACTTACATCCTCAATGTTTATTAAACATAATGTCTTCTAAAGTTCATCAGTCAGAGTTTCCAAAATGGCATCACAGGATAATTTGTGTGAAAATGAGCTAGCTGATTTAAACATGTTATTTCTGCAAAGGAAGTACAATGTTCACAAATGCATCTTAGTACAGTCTAATGTCAATCCCCAGAGATCACCCAAGGACCTCTGTATAACCCAGTCCATGACCTACAGTAGCCCACTTAAATACAGGTTCAGACAACATGGACATACAATTTCCAAATGTCACCATAGCCAGTTTGGTAGATGTGGGCATTTTGAGACAATGTAGCAATTGCCTGATGTTCACAGGTAACCATTTAATCCTTAAGGAAGCAAGCACAGTATGCTAGAGATGCACATACATACACAATTTCACTGGAGGCAGAAATCTTGCATACAAAAAAGGTTGTCAAGAACACACACATCATACAAACACACCAACTTATGTTGAGGCACTAAAAAGTAATCTTCCCAAACCTGAAAGACCTACTAAGCCTATAAACACCAACGCCTATCCTCAGTAATCACTAAAGCACTCACCAAAAGCAACAACAAACACCACACATATACCTACACCCAGTGGAGCGCAAAAAGGAAATCTGATAAGGCAAGTAAACACATTATCCAGGAGTCTTGTCATAGCAGACTCTGTTGTATAACACACTGATGCTCCACTCACCAGACTCAACAAGCAAGGAGAAGACAACAGTTACACATGCAATCAATTCATTACGCCACAGGTACCAGTATGACTCCATCATAGTCGATGAGGGCATTAATGATCTGAGAAATACTTCCTTGGACTACATGGAGAAAGACATTGTTGATCTCTCTGAATGTGTCTCAGGCAGGTATATGCCTTGCATTGAACAACAGTCTACCTTTACCAAAGATGATGCCGCAGTTTGAACAAAAGACAACTGACATTGCCAATATAGTGCTCAGTGCAATGGAAATGGAGACTCTAGCACATATCCCAGGTTTCAAACAAATGGGATTGTACCATTGCTTTATTGATGATTTTTTTTTTCATCTGGCAAGGGTCTCATTCAGAGTTAGATATTTTTATTTATGGCATGTCCAGCAGTATTGAATTCTTATCCTTCTGTGTTTCAAGCATAGGCACACAGGTCCAATCCCTTGAATTTCCATCTCACTTAACCCAAAGATACTGATCTTCAGCTCCACTATTTACAGGAAGAAAACCTACAGGAATAATTTCCTGGAGTACACAAGCCAACACCCCCTTTCAAGAAAGCCAATATTATTTGTGGTCAGTTCATTCACTTGCCCAGAATCATTAGCGATGATTCAGTATTTCTAGAAGAATGCACTTTTTTTACAGCACATCTTCACAGCTAGGAATTACCCCATAACACTACTTGAAAACACCATCCATGAGGTGAGCCAAGTGCAGACCACCAAATTCAAGCTGATTCTTTGTGCCGCCTTTACTAGTAAGCCCAAAGTCCCCACAAGAAACAATTTCACCCTTAGTTTCCCCCTCCCACTTAGTAGGGATATGCTTCATTTATGGAACATTCTTTACCGTAACTAGGATGTTATACTTAGAAATAAAAGAACTCTCCGAAAAGCTAGGCAACCATCCCATCTTTACCTACAAAAGCACCAAATTACTTAGGTTTTCATTTGAAAAGCCCTACCATGACCTATTACAGCTGGTATTTACTGTTAGCCCAGGTAATAAAGGTATGTCAGCCTGTGGCTCATGCATATCATAAACATATTTACCAAGCTCATTGTAAAATTACCATTAAAGTTCCAGGTAGCTTCAATTGTCATAGCACCAATGTTGTTTATGTGTGTTTCTGCACACGTCACAATTTCTACACTGGCAGGAGACATAGATAATTACCAGACCAGCTCAATGAACACACAAGAGCAATAAGACCCATGTATTACAAGAATGCTCTTGCCAAACATAGCACAGTGTGCAACAATGGTTCATTCAAATTCTTTGTACTCGAACAGATTATACCTTTGTTGGAGACTTCAGTACCTTATTAGAAGTTAAAGAACTCAAATGGCAACTTCTGCTCAATGCAGAAGCAACGCTGGGACTCAATGAAAACATGCACTTAAAATGCAGGCTTAGATGGTACAGATAGAAACCATCACCCAACATTGTTTACGCAACACGTTTTAGCAGTACCACAGGTCTAACAATTTGTTAAGGTTTCAACAATCAGCTTTAGCTAAGTTCCTGTTCCTTTTTTTAAGTTCTCTAGCAAGAGTTTTCATTGGTGAATGCGTTTGGTCTTGAGCATCCTGATTACTGTATCACAATCTCTATTTTAATATGCACCCATATATTCAATGCCTTATTATTCATGTCACTCTTCTTGGTTACTTTCTATTAATTAATGTCAACGAATCATTTTAAAATGTTTTTCGCAGTTGTAGAGTCTCTAAATGTTATTTATTCCACGTGTCTCTCAATTTATCATTTTCTGATGAAGTTCTACTAAATAAAGAATGAAAGTGATAAATAATTGCAGTTCCAGTGTCCTTTCTCAAAGTGTCTTAGATGTTTTCTTAGTTTATTCAGTCTATATTAGCAACAAACATAATTCTTCAATGGGTAAACATGATAATGCCCTTGAATTTATCCACATGCAAATTGCCATAGACAAAGGCCTATACCATATCTTAACAAGTTATAGGCTACCCTCTATACCCCTATAATCCTGCAGCTCATATCTATACCTACTGGAGACACACACCATTAAACTAAATACCCCATTTGTGGGAGACTTTATCTACCCTCTGTAGACTGAGAAACACACAGTGCCTCATATTCACAGGTAGAATGATTTCTGGACATTATTAACTCAAACACTCTTGACCAGATAGTGTGCACACCTACCACATGTTCAGGCACATTGGGCCTAGTACTCACCAATATGGGATGTCACTGTAACAACCCCCCCCCCCCCAGCATAATGCCCTCAAAGGTGGGGTCAGACCATAAAGCTGTCTCCTTCAAAATAAAAATCAACTCTCTAATTCCAACAAATCATGTAACAGTTAAGAACTGTTTCAACACAAGCTTCATCCTATTAAGTGATAGTTTATCATAATTCAATGCCCCTCTCAACCCTGAATTAATAGCAACCTATGCAAAATTGTTCACAGACCTACAAGAAGTAAGCCCAAAAGAAAATCTATGAACAAACTACAGAGGTGGATTCCTAACCTTAATAGGGTATATAAAAAAAAAAATCATGACTGGAATCAGTAAGAGCAGCTTCCATAATGACAGGAGGTCTCTAATTAGACTAGACAGGAAACTAAGAGGAATAAAGTCCAACAAGACCAACTACAAGGTCAAGAAACCTCAAAGGCAGCACACATCATCAGTGTGCCAAACTGGTGATCAGTGGTGCCATGTTTACTGAGCAAAGTGGCACAGCAAATTTGCTTGGTGCAAATTCAGCTCAAACTTCACAGTTCACTTTCCCCTGCCTCCCCCATGAAATACCTACTAAAATACCCCCCCCCAGATATTATCAGGGAGCAGGCTCTGGTGTGCTCATTAAGGCCAAAAACACAGCCTCAATGAGCCCAGATAATATCCCAGGATGCCCACTAAATAGCTTGAAATATGACCTATCAGGACCACTTGAGTTGCCTTTCAATTACAGCCCCAAAACAATCTTTGTACAGTGAGAATAGAGGACTGCAATGGTTATCCCACTTCACAAGGGTGGGCCATCAAACAACACTGGAAACTACAGACCTATTAGTCTGACTAGTCTAATATGCAAAGCCATGGAATGAATTATCATGAAAATGATCAACAAAGATATTGGCAACCTTCAGACACTAGACCCAACCCAGTTAGGCTTTATCAAGGGAAGGTCTTGCCTACTAAATCAGGCAGACTTCTTTGAGAAGGGGACTTAGGCAATGGATGACAGGAAAATGGTGCACACTGCCTACTTGTACCAAGACTGGTCACCAGCGGGGTACCTCAGGGTTCTGAGCTGGGACCACTCCTATTTGGCATCTACCTCTCAGAGATAAAGACTAATGTCAAGGGCCTTTTGCTGACCAAGTTTGCAGATTACTGCAAACTGAGAGCTATTGTAGATTCCCCCCAAGACCCAAACATCTTACAAGAAGGTCTAACAGATAAATGACTGGTGCCAAAGTCAAGGATTAAAACTCAATGCTAGAAATAGTACCTTTAGGAAAAACTGTCACCCAGGCTAATTACTCCATCAATAAGACATCAGTAAGAGTTGACCTGGTAGTCAGGGATCTGTGAACATATGTAGACAGTAATTTGGCCATTGACCAACATGTGACCAAAGTAGTTATTAAATCATTCTATGTCACTTAACTTATAATCAAGGGTAAGACATCAAGGTCCAGGAAAGTCATAATGCTACTTTATTTAGCCATCATTAAAATCAACATTGAGTATAGTGTCCCCTTTGTCATGTACCTAACCAGACATAGACAGTAGTTGGAATGCCCACAAAGGTTCCTTACCAGGTGAATCCAGGCTGTAAACACACTGTCCTATAAAGGTTGACTTAAAGCCCTATATCTAAACTCTGTCTCCTACAGGTTACTGAGAGGTAATGTATGCCTGGCATACAAAGTATCCTCAGATCCAGTTCTGAGTTTTGCACATTCACAAAATGAACAGCATCAAAACCACTAGATCCAAGGATTTAAAATTTGCTTGTAATATAAATAAAACATGTTGGTGAGACAGATATGTCTCTCAAAGGATCACCATGCTCTGGAAAAGGGTCCCCCATCCATGTGAAGCATAGCCCATCCCTAACCCTATTTAAGTGTAACTTTGACAAATGGATGGGAAATTGGAAATTCACCCCAGGTCTGGCCCCCATGCACAGTGGCAAATAACAATGCCTAAACTAACATACCTCCCTAACCTCTAGAAACGTACTAATATACCACCTCTTAATAAACACCCATGATAAATAGGGACACAATTGGGTTGGTTTGCAGACTAAGTTTACAAAGGCCCTGGTGGTTGTTAGCCTAGTATACACCTATGAACCTAAGTATTTCTTTCTTTAATGGGATAGAAGAGCATGGGTATTTGAGATTTGCTCCATTTCTAGGCACTACTACTGATTATACTCCCAGCAGGGGTATAATGAGTGAGAAAAAGAGTCTTTGTACTTGAATATAGAGCTGACATTCAAAGCATCAGAAAAATACCGATTTATAACTGAACCATTTTAAAGGGTTATACGGGCCTGTTTTAGGTGGTTAGTAGCAGCCCATTATTCACCTACAAAAAGGCTAAAAATGCAAAATCATCATTAGAAAAGTTCAACACTGTTTGTGAGACTGCCTTGAATAAGCTGAATGATACTTACCCATCTATCAGTGCTGCTATACTAATGCAGGCCAAACATTATGTTGCCCCATCTCATAAATATAATTTCCAATAAGAAATACAAGTATAATTCTTGTGTTTGATTTATATATGCATGTAGGAAAAACAGCTCTTCTCCTGTCACCTAGTGGATGATGGGTGTTTCCAAGTACAGAAAGTAGTAGCAATTGGACCATCATGGAAGGTGTGCCTGCAAATAGTGCACACTGTAGTCAGAACTGGGCAAGCACAACGGTGTATATGTATATTGTCTTGTATTACATGCTGTTTCCATCAGTTGCCACAGGGATCAGGAAGTTAGGGCAAACAGACAATCCCTTGATGGCAGCCAGGGTGATAGCTTTCCGTGGTGGCATATGTGGGCTAATCTGCTTTCATCTTAAGTGATAATGGTTGGCAGGAAGCAGGTGGCTCAAAAATAATTTAAACAGAAAAGAGGCAGAACTCTACAGCATTCTGGCTATACTAGCAAGGCTTAATTGGGCTTCCAGGCAACCCACTGTGAATTCCAGGTATTATCATATCCAAACTTTAGTGCTCAGAAATCCATAAGCTAATATGGTTTGTGTGCAGGAGTGTGTGTGTGTGTGTGTGTGTGTGTGTGTGTGTGTGTGTGTGTGTGTGTGTGTGTGTGTGTGTGTGTGTGTGTGTGTGTGTGTGTACAGTTATTATATATACACACACATCTATTTACAAAGATTTGCTTTAGAACATCAAAAGCACATAACATTGAAATTCAAAACATTTAGACCACAATCTTGAAAATTCAAACACTGAAAACTCAAAACATTGAATCTCATAACAGTAAAAATACGTACTGAACCAATATTTAATATATGCCAGCACAACTACATACAGAAACAAATAAAAACAAAGCATATTACACCAACTATAAACTGAGGGGCAAGCTCCCCTGCACCCCCCACACCCCCTGCTACTTAAATATATCAACTCTGAGATTGCACTACACTTCACTAAGATGTGTTGTGTTGCAGTATAGCAAGTAAGAAGGGAACATGACCGAGGTTACCTATGAAAGTCCGGTAAATATCAGAGAGATATACAGTAATGTGTAATGTTTTAACAGTGAAGCAGTGTTTCTAAGAGAAGGTATTGGATATTTTTTTACAATTTAAACAGGCAATCACAAAGCGTGGAATGATGTTTGCCATTTTGTTCTGTCTAGTGCAATCTCGGAGTTGATATATTTAAGTAGCAGGGGATTTGGGGGGCCGTTGGGGGGCTTGCCCCCTTTCTTATAGTTGCAGAAGTGTAATAGGGTTTGTTTTTTATTTGTTTCTGTATGTAGTTGTGTTGGAATATAGTACATGCTGCTTTCCTATGTATTTTCAATGTTATGGGATTCAATGTTTTGAGATTTCAGTGTTTTGAATTTCAATGTTATGGGCTTTCTATGTTCTAAACTGAATCCATGTACACATGCATATAAATGTGTGTGCGCATGTGTAATTTTATTCTTTTATTTTTATTGAATATGCTTGACATGATAATTTTGGGGGGGATGCAACCCCTACTGCACTTCCAGTGTAGCGACCTGCATCTGCATTAAGACACCACTAGCAGTCTGATTTAACTTTGAGGATAATCTATATATTTTGCGGGGGTCTATATCAGAACAATGAACTTTCAAAATGTTGAGTGTTCTAATATCGACACTTTTTCAGCGAATGCTGAAAATATCAAAGAAACAGAAAAACAAATTTTTTCCTAGGGAAAGAATTCAGTTGTCCGTTTCTGTTGCTTCGGTATTTTCAGCACTGTGGTGGAAAGTTGCGGGTCGGGTTCAGGTAAGTGTACGATTGTGTGGACGTGAGGGTTAGGGTGGGGTAGGTGAGTTAGGGTTAGGGCGCAGGTGAGGTGACTGTGCAATAGCGACGGACCTTAGGGTTGGGTTTGGGTTAAGGTAAGTGGATAGTTAGTGGTGTATGTATAGTTTAGTGTAGGGTTAGGTGTAAGAGTTTAGGTGTATGTGTGTGGATTGCTGTTTGTTTGGTGTGCTTGTATTGTGTTTATGTGTTTTGGAACAGCAATTTTTTTCCCTAGGAAAAAATTCGCTGTTCTGTATGTTCAATGTTTTAAATTTTCGATTAATAGGGTTTGATATTAGCGCACTCGAAATTTTGAAAGTTCGGTGTTCTAATATAGATCCATTTTGGGGAAAGCCTGGAAATCAAACACAAGGTAGTCTCACCTAGCAAAGTGAAATAGATTCTCCATGTGATGGTTTGCTAGAAACCAAAGTCCACATTTGGCTCAAGTGTTTCTAGTTCTTGATTATCTGTAGAGGACTATCTAATGCCTCTTTGAAGGTACATGATTCAACTGTCTCAGCTTGCCTGTCTCCACAAGCCCTCTATATTCTCATTTCCCAGTATGGTACTTCTTCTCAGGCTACTCAAATATTTATTTATTTTACATTTGTTTACCGGGAAAGTCCGACTGGACACATCCATTTTCAGTGTTGGCACAGGGAGAAAAGCTCCAGAATAAATACATAATGAGTCAGTTAAGGACGATGATGTATACATACATTAAACAGTATTAGCAAAAATCAGAGAATACATAGTTACTAATTCAGGGTATGATAAAATCAGACAGTAGATAGTTACAGTTTCAGGATATGACAGAACCGTTCTGAGGCATGTCTCATCTTTAAAGCATGCAGTACTTTTGCAAACATATACATTCAATATCTTGAGGTCAGACTTGAACCAGGGACTGAAGAGGAGTTAGTCATGTCTATATTTTAAACTGGGAAAATAACTAGCCTTCACATATGGTTGTCTTATTGATTGTATGTCTGTGTTTACCAAGGGGTGACACAGGAGCTTAGCCAATTGTTCATGAGGTGGGATTTTAGGAGATTTTTTAAATTGTGTGGTGGCATTGTTAGATGTTAGGTGGCCAGGTATGGTATTCCAAAGTTTAGAAATAGAGTAGCTTAAGAGAGATTTTCCTGCATTGTTTTTATGTTTGGTGGCTTCTAGGAGGTCTTGGGTGCTAGATCTCAAGGGTTTTGTTGTGGTGTAAGGAGTTATACGATTTTGGAGTGCTGGTATTTTCCCAGCGTAGTAGTATAACTTGTGTGCTAGTGACAATTGATTGAGTTGAAGTAGCAGAGGTAACTCCAGCCAGTTTAGCTTTCTGAGAGAATCGCAGTGATATGTTCTAAATAAAGATTCTGTAGCAAATCTAGCAATGTTATTATAACAAGATTCTAGTTTATTTAGGTCAGTTTCATGAAGGTTAGTTAGTACTGAGGATGCGTAGAGGAGGGTAGATAATATCTCTCAACCTCCTAGAGTAAGAAATCTGGACAAAGCAATTACAAAAGTGGTACAAATAGGGACAATTTTGAAATATTGATCTTACAAACTTAAAAAGTTGATATAACAGGTTTTGCATTAGCATGGCTTTTCTGAAGGGTATGAAGTCTGAAACTCAAATGTCTGCCACTATTTTATAACTTCAGTCTTTACTGATTTGCCACTAATTTGCCAGAAAGCCACAATTTTATGAACAATGGACCAAAAATATAAGGCAAAAATCTGGACATTCTGCAAAAATCTGTACAGTTGAGAGGTACAGATGTGTCCTAGCTATAGTGCTTTAAGTGTGCTTTGAGAGAAATTGCTTGTTGTGATAGAGCAGTCCTAGTTTCTTGTGAACTTTCTTGATAGTTTAGGCAATGTGTAAGTCAAATCTTAGGTTGTTGTCTATTTCAACACCTAAAAGTTTGGTGTGGTTGATTGGCGTGATCACAGTTTTGTTATTAGAGATGATAGTAAAGTTATCAGTTGTGGGGGTCGACATGGACTGAAAAGCTGTAGTTTTATTTGGGTTAAGAATAAGCTGGCAGTTAATGAACCAGGATTAAACTAGTGAAAAGCAGTGCTGTGTTTAGGAGTGGAGGTCATCTAGTGTGGGGGCGGCACATATGAGGATGGTGTCGTCTGTAATGGACAACCAATGCTTTGGGTGTGGACGATGAGAGCAGATTGGTAAATAGAGAGAAGAGCAATGGGCCTAGGATGGAGCCTTGCAGGACTCCTAAAGATACTGGCACAACAGGGAGGATAACTGGTTTTGCCATTTTACTGCCTGCTCACAACCTGATAGGTAGCTTTTAAACCATGAGATAGAAGAGATGCAAAGGTTTAGGTAGAGAGTGTATTAAGGAGTATATTGTGGTTTACCATACTGAAAGCTTTAGATAAGTCTAAAATATGACTGAGACTAGCTGTCCATTATTTCTGTGGTGATTAATGCTATTGGTGAAAGAGATAAGTGCTGTGGAAGGGTCTAAAACCATGCTGATTTTTAGTTAGATTGTTTTTTTGAAGGTAGTCCAAGAGCTGAGTGTGTTCAACTCTTTCTAATATCTTTGATAACGGTGATAAAATAGCGACAGGGTGGTAGTTATTGAGTTCTAAGGAGTTGCCTCCTTTGTGTAGTGGTATGATGTGGGAGGTTTTCCATATAGAGAGTAGTTTACACTCCGAGATAGATCTATTAATGAGGATTGCAACAGGATAGGCTATAGCTATTGCAGCTATCTGGAGGTATTCTCCTGGTAGATTATCAGTGCCCAGGGTGGTTGGTTTAAGTTTCTTGAGGAGTTTTAGAATGGTTTTGATTGACACAGGGTGTAGACTGTATTGGGAGATATTATCTTGTGTTTCTTTGCTAGTTTGTGGGGTTGTTGGAGCGAGGTAACTGGTGTTAATTTAATTATTAGCTAGGGTCTGGATTCTTTCAATAAAATATTTATTAAACTGAGTGGGGATGTTGTCATGGTTGTTTCCTGCTGTTGGTGTAGGGGTAGTAGTTTTCCCTGGTTGCAATATAGTGTTTATTGCGGCCCAGAACTGTTGAGAGTTGTTAGCATGTTTTACCTGTAGAGTTTGGTAATAGCTGATTTTGTCTACTTTAATGAGTTTCTTGGCTTTGTTACAAAGTTCTAAGTGGGTTTGTTTTGTTGATTGCGTTTTGTTTTTGTGGAATTTTATCCATGCTTTATCCCTTTCTTTGAGAATAGATTTGGTAGCCTTAGATAGCCAGGGAGCATATTTTGCTTTTATTCTTGTGGTTCTGGAGGGAGCATGATGGTTTAATATTTTTAAGAAAGTTGAGTTAAAGTAGTGTGCAGCATCTTCAAGCGGTAATTGTTTTAGAGGAGCCCAATTACAACATTTTAAGTCACGGATAAGGTCATTAGTGTTAAAGTTCTTTTTGTTTATGACATCTCTTTGGGTTATCTGGCTTAAATGGGAAGTTTTGGTTCTCAGAATGTAAGCTGACTGGTGGTTACTGAGACTGTCTGACAGACAGCCAGCTTGGGATGTGTGGGATGGATGAGAAATAATAATCCAGTCCAATATGGATAGGCGTTTGGATATTTTATCAATTCTGGTGGGGGATGTGATAAGGTGGGTAAACCCATGGAGGTTAATGTGGGTAGATGAATTGTGGCTAGAACAGTTAAGACAATCTATAGTAAAGTCACCTAGCAAAATATTTTCCTAAGGCAGGGAGTTTGAGACCCATTCTAGTAGGTTTTCCATGATTGGAATGTTTCCTGGAGGAA
This sequence comes from Protopterus annectens, assembly GCF_019279795.1. Classification (NCBI taxonomy): domain Eukaryota; kingdom Metazoa; phylum Chordata; order Ceratodontiformes; family Protopteridae; genus Protopterus; species Protopterus annectens. The sequence goes on along the minus strand of NC_056747.1, from coordinate 588,354,061 downwards.
AGAAGCAACCAATGATATTTATGTTTTTATTGGTGTTCAGTTTTAATTTGGCAAAGATGAGTTCTACATTACTGATGTCTGGTGTGTTAATATCAAGTTGTTCAAGTATAAGGCAGTTTTTGAACAGTATTGCTATCCCCACTCCTTCTGCCTACTCTGTCTGTATGAATGATATTATAGCCTGGTGCTGTAATTTCCTTATCGTGGATTTCTGGTTTTAGCCATGTATCAGTTAGTAAGATAATGTCAGGCTTATAAAGGGCTAGTAGGGTATGTAGGTCATGGACCTTATTAAGGATACTTCTCACATTCATGTTGAGAGAAAGAAGATAGGCATTTTGTCTATGGAGTAGGGGACTAAGCTGGTCTGGATTTGGGGTGGTTAGTGTGCCTGGGCCTGGGTTGGTGTGTATGTCACCAAAACTTGTAAGTTTTTTAGCATATGTATCCAGAAAAAATCCCCTGCAAGTACAGCAGTGCACGGCTTAAAGAGACAGTCATCCAAATACCAAAAAGCCAGCACCCAGGTGTATGAAGTGTAACTTTTATTATAAAGTTATCCCAAACAGATGGGTTTCGGCATAAATTTCAAGCCTTCCTCAGTGTAACCAAAAAAGATCTCCCACTCTCCTTATATACCCACCTATCCATGAAAAAGGAATACCCATTGGCTGCTCACAATACTTCATTTAGCCCAGGTGAAATTAAAGCACCTAACTTTATAATCCATCTTTTTTTCTTTATTATTTCATATGTTGTGCCAGCCAATTTTATTTGTTCTGTCCCCCTTAATAATATCAATGACAGTAAATCTAAAATATGTTGAAGGGTGATTGACCACATGTTTATATAATGCATTTGTGTACTTCTTTAGTTTGATGTCACTTAAATGCTGGCTAATCCTAAACTTAACAGGCCTAGACATTTGACCCACATAAAAGGCCAAACATGAACAAGTAGCTAAATGTATTACCCAGTCAGATGAAAAATTAGCAAAGAATTTTATGTCATAAACCTGACTGATATTACGGCTACTAAACATTTTGGTCTGATTTAGTCTATTACAATGTACACAATGGCCACAACTGTAACAACACTGAAGTACATCACCCATAAGAATAGACTGTATATTGGGGGCCACCACCCGGGTTCCCAACTTATAATGATTAAAGTGGGATGACAATGTCCTACCCCTCCTAAATCCAAATTGGCATCTATCCTCAATCATCCTCCTGATTTTTTCATCTGCCTGTAGGATGTTCCAGTTTTGTTGTACCACAAAACAGAAAATGCCTGTGTTGCACCCATATTTAGTTATTAATCTAATAGGGGCTGGCTCATTAACCTTACATTTATATTCTAACAAATCCTGTCTGGCCATATCACTAACCTCCCTACAAGCAATCACACCTGGTTTATACCCATGTTCCTTAAATCTCCTGAACATATCCATTTTATGATGTTCATATTTATCACTACCAGAACAAATTTGTTTGATTCTCATGAACTGAGATTTGGGTATATTCTGAATGACATGTGGCAGGTGATAGCTAGACACATGTAAGAGGGAATTGTATTCAGAAAATTTGCGGAATACCTGTGTATCTACAGTACCATCCACATTTTTGGTAATGAAAACATCCAAAAACTTGATTTGATTTAAATCATGTGTACAGGTGAATTCAATACCCCATTTGTTTCATTCAGGTATTCCACAAATTTTCAAAGATATTCCAAATCCCCCTTCCAAATGAGCCAACAGTCATCCAGATAACATCGCCAGATATCCATTTCTGGCAGAAACAAATTGTGTGAGGGGTCATATATATGTTGTTCTACATATGCCACGAATAAATCAGCATAAATGGGGGCAAAAGATGCCCCCATAGCCATACCCCTAGTTTGCCAAACACATTTGCCCTGGTAGTAAAAAAAATTTTTTGTCAAAACATGTTCTGTCATGAGTAATAACAAAGCATATGTAAGTAGAGTTTATTAAGCTTGAGGATAATCTTAATGTGTTTCAGGGAGGTATGTGATAGTAGTTTGTGTAGGTGATAGTCTGTGTGGGCAGATTGGAAGAGGTATGGTGCTACTTGGATGTTTGGTGGGGCTGAATTATAGCTATGGGGTTGTAGCTTGCCCTGGGGGGGGGGTCCTATTGTACTGAAGTTGGATATGATAGGTGGTTGAGGCTGAGAGTAGAAGCAGGGTAGAAATTGAGATTATACAAAGTAGGGGTTTTGGCATGACTCTGTAGTAGGTGGAACATTGCTTAATTGTATTAGGGAGAGTTATTGTAGTATGTGCAGAATTAGGTATCTTTTGTGGTGAGGTTAGTAGCAGATCTGTTAAGGGGTTGGATGGGTAATGGATTGTGATAGGGTGGTGGCTTTTGCTAATGGAGAGGTGTGGTCTGTGGGTATAAATCAAATTAAACTGGGGGTGGTTGGGAATGGGGGTAGGCTAGGGAGCGGCGCAAGCTGAGCGGGTAGAGCCAAGGATGGCTGACTGAGAAAATAAGCTAAAGAAACAGTCAGTTTCTTGTTCTACAGGACTGACTGTCATAGGTAGCTCAGGCTAAATAGCTTAAACAAAGACTTGCTGCTTAACAAAGTCCTATTGGACTTGTAGAATTTTAAACAAAAGGGGTAAAAGCTACTATAGACAGTAAAGCTAGTGTCATGAGAGGGTTGTAAAATTACTAAGAGGGCAGTCAGTGGAGTAGTATGGGAAGGGTTGTTAGAAACAATCCATATGATGTGCAAGTAGCCCTATTACAAGTGATGGGATACAATTAGTACAGTGTAACATACACTGGTTGTAAAGCAGTCCAGGTACACAGGGTTCAGAATCTTTGCTAAGGGAGTACACACAGGGTTCCAGCTGATTACTGCTGGATCCTCTGTGGGTGAATCCATGTTCAGGCCTTATTAACCTAATGATTGTAAAGCAGTCCAGGAACGCAGGGTTCAGAATCCTTGCTAACGGACTACACACAGGGTTCCGTCTGATTACTGCTGGATCCCCTGCGGGTGAATCCTTGTTCAGGACTTATTAACCTATTGGTTGTAAAGCAGTCTAGGTATGCAGGGTTCAGAATGGGACACTAGTCAACCATGGAAACAAAATTATTTATTGGAAAAACTTACCTTGACACCTTCTAAACCAGATTCTTCAACACAGCTCAAGTTTCTTTCCTGAAAGATGATATCTGAGCTACAAACCTTAAACAAAGACTCTTTTTTGATTTTTCAAAAAGAAATCAGCCACCCTATTTACTAACCCTACTTTTATGCCTAAGATGGAGACAGAAATATCTTTTAATCAGGCTTTTCACTTCTCTGTCATCTTAAATCCTCAGAAGAAGGGAGAAAGAAATATTCTTTCTTTGGATGCACATAGGCAACTAAGATTTTCCTTGGACAGATGTAAAGAAATCTTGCCTAGGACACCACGATGGAAACCCGCAGTCCAAGTAACACAGTTTATTGGTAGAAATAACACAAAATAACGCTGAACAATCCACAATGCGTTTTCGATCAAACAATCTTCTTCAGCAAAAACTGGATCAAACAATCTTCTTCAGCAAAAACTGAAATACTGAATAGTGCTTCACTCCTGATTAAATACCCTGCCCTGTTGTCTGTCCAATTACACAAATTGCTAATTAGTTTAAAAATCAGTTTAAAAAGGTTTTTAAACAACAAAGTTGTTTTAATGTGAAGTTTTACAACACTATACATGTTTTTTAATCAGAATATGTTCAAGTCATTTCATATTCTAACTATGTAAACAATTATTTATTTATTTTAAAACTATTTGACTAAAACACAGTGTGTTAAGTTAAAAACAAAATTTTTCTTTCATACTGGTACTTTAAATTAGTTGATGTTTTTAAACTAATTAGCAATTTGTATAATTGGACAGACAACAGGGCAGGGTATTTAATCAGGAGTGAAGCACTATTCAGTGTTTCAGTTTTTGCTGAAGAAGATTGTTTGATCCAGTTTTTGCTGAAGAAGATTGTTTGATCGAAAACGCATTGTGGATTGTTCAGCGTTATTTTGTGTTATTTCTACCAATAAACTGTGTTACTTGGACTGCGGGTTTCCATCGTGGTGTCCTAGGCAAGATTTCATTGTGGTTACTAGCTTTCATCATTTTGCCTACATCTCCTTTTTGTATTTGTTACAGATGTAAAGAAATCAGAAAGTCAGTCACATTAATTGTTTGTTACCTTTGCAACATGCATGGAGGGAAAGCCTACTAATAAACAAACCCAATCAAAAGGGCTTAGTATCTGTATTTCTGCTTGCTTCCACTTCCATAGAAACCATGAGCCGGGTCATATCAAGCTAATTTCCATGACAGACATGACAGTCACCACACCATTCTTTTGTAAGAGCTAATCCATTTTTGGAAACACCAACTTGGCTGTCTGTCCACATGCCTTCTATTACCATAATTTAGGTTTCAAATCTAGATCAGGGGCAGGCTTTGTCACCCAGGGTTTGCTTTTCTAGTAACCCATCTGGGTCTGCCAACTTCTGATTCATATGCACTGGGAATCTTTTTAGAAATGAATAAAACATTGTATATTATGATTAAGGCATTGCAGTTATGTTAGAAACAAACAAAAAATGTATATATTCAAGTATATTCACTGTTGCTGTCCCTATTCTCCATCTCCTCTGCTATTTTACCTGAGAATAATGGAGTTGGGTGGGTTGTCCCCTGGGGTTGTACTTCCTAGGTCCACTAGTGCACTTGTCAAGCCAGGGCAAGAAACATCTGAATGTTTTATCAGCTGATGATCCTGTTATACCACCAATGTCTCGGTATACAAGTCAGAATGATTTGGTAGAGCCCAAGTGCAGGAAGGTAGAGCACCGGAAGTCAGGCAAGACATGGGACTCTGCAGACATGAATCCTAGAAGTGATGTTTGCAGCAGTGACTATACAAACTTCTGTATTTCTTGTAAGTTACTAACACAATAGTAACTTATTAATCCTAGAAGATATTATTCCTAATAGTAACAGCATACCTCACCCATTCTATTATGCTATTTATTCATAGATTCATAGATCCATAGATTAGTACTAAGCTAACTGCCCTTGTGAGCCATTTTAAGCCTAGCCAATTATCCCTTGTGAGATTCAAACCCTGCACCTTGTGTTTGTAAGGCAAACACCTTAACCATTAGGCTACCCTCCCAATTTGGGGGAATTAGATGTTTTGTAAGAAAATGCTGTATTTGTATTAAACAGTATGTGTAACATATGAGAATTTTTTCATACCTTTCACATAGCTTTACTATTTCTACTGTCAAAAATATGTATCTAAAGTTAATCTATTTACCTCTGTTCATGCTGACATTTGTCAATTTGCTAGTATATTAGTAATTCAACAATTTTTTTAAGTATGTTACCTTTTCTGTACATACTCTTGTAATGCACTCATTCCAGATGGTAACATTACTGAATATACTTATTGTAATGTACTCATTTCATATATATTCTCTCCTTGTATATGTTTCTTGTTATTTGTGGAGCTTTTCTCCCCAGGCCTCCATTGAAAATGGGTTCATAATAGCCCAGTGGACTACCCTGGTAAAGAAATCACAATAAATAAATAATCAAATATTTTTTTCAGAAAAAACAATGCATATGAAAAAAACATGCATTTTAACTTGCTGATAATGTTTACTTTAAAGTTATTCATATTAGTTTGCAATCAGATGTGGAAAATTACTTCTAACATCTCTTTCACTCATCAATAAAAAAGCTGAATATTTAGATACACAAAACACTGCATATTCTATAGCAATTTGGATGATGAGCAAGTTTTACTCCCATGATACTTTAAAGTATTAAAGTTATGAGCCTTTGTTAAATATAAAAAATATTTTTTTCTGATCTTCATTGAAAACCTGTTTACAAATAAAAAACATCTATCACATAAAAAAATTATTTGGCGGGCTTTAACACTGAACATTGTACTTAAGAACGTATATGCCTGATTCAGTTTGAAAGTTATTTTCCCTTGAATACAGTGAACACTGCAGTAATAACAGTATTGTTGAGAAATGTAGATCTAACTGTAAATATTTAAATTTTTTTAGAATCTGAAGATACGGTTCAAGAGCACTGTATCATGCTTGTAGGGCAGAAACAGATTTTATGGTAATGCTGGTAGAATAGTGATACATTTGTGATAGTTCTGGTAGAATGGAGATAAATAAAATAGCTTATACCATAGCTCATATAAAGCATGTTTATCACATCCTTATAATTTGGTCTATTGTGCCTGCTTTACCAGACTGATGCAGTAATGATGAAATGACAGAATTTTAGACAGTGTGTACCAAAACAAAACTATGAAAATGAACCTGCTAGAATTCAACAGCAAGTAGCTAGCATAACTTAAATAATACTTTTCTAGCCTGTATTATAATGCAAAGCTCATGCTTAATTCATAATGGAATAGTAACTAACTTATTTTGTACTGCAAGAAAGCAGTCTCCGCTGTTGTCAAAGCAGTGCAACCACAGATTTAGTATATAAATGAGATGGGTGTGGGCATTTTTGGACCTTTTTTCTTATAGCTTTGATCACTATCTGGTTGATATATGTTATCTATTCCAGTCTTGGTTGATATATGTTATCTATTCCAGTCTTGGTTTCAACAGATGAGATTTTTGATTCAATAAATTGTGGTTTTCAACAGATCATTTCTGGGTATATTAGGCAGAACCACAGATATATAAATAGAGATGCAGATGTAGATTTAGATATATGTTGTATGTTTAGACATTTCTGTTTAAACATGGATGCAGACATAGCCATTCATAGAGGTACTGCCTTATATATCAAGTGGTATATGTAGCAGTGATACAACTTTTGAGATACAAATAATCTATAATGTAGAGCCTGACATGATATGTGACCTGAAAGAGCACATTATATAGATAGTATTTTTACACTGGGGTGCCACACTGACATAGAGAGTAGCACTGATGTCTAAAACAAGACCTTATCTGGTTTGATTTTTAACTAGGATGCCTTCAGCGTGAACTCTGCTTGTCATCCTTGTGTCAGCGTGGATTTTCTCTGGGTATTTCAGATGCCACATACCTCCAAAAGACATGCGGTAGACAAGTTCTTAAATCTAATTGTTTATACATGTATGTGTGTGACATGGAAGAAAGGTAATCTACATCTGTTCCCTGCTTGTCTAGTAATTTCCTTGGAAAGCAGCAGCTCTTCATAGGGCCCCATAGGAACTAATGCAGTTCAGAATTGTGGCTGTATATTTGTACTGACTAGTGTCCTTCAGTGACATATGGTTCATCCTCTTCAATGTATTATTTCAAATTTTTTATTTTATAAAAAATAAGGACATAAAGTGGGATTCAGGAACATCTTGCACCTGTTGTGAGGCTTTTGCTCCATGTTTGAAATGCAAGAGATTTCATATACCCCTGCACCTTCCATCACTACCCTAACAATATGCTCATTATACTTAAGTCCCTGTTTCATGTGGACATGTGTGAAGAGCTGCTGCAGAAAGATCTGGAATACTGATTCATTTTCTGATACATGCTTTATACCCCTTCAGAGCTACAAGAGAGTTAGAGCCTGTGGATGTAAGGCAGAGAGCAAATCCAGGAAGGGATGCCAATTAATCATGTATCTCCTTGTGCATGCATGCACACAAACACACAAATGCATCCACAGACCCACACACAAAAATGCACCTACAACCTATATGATGGACTAACAATTCATACCTGCATGTCTTTTGAATGTTGGAGGAAACCGCAACATATAAATGTTGCACACAGTGGCCATCCCAGCTGGGAATTAAACAAGTGATTTGACCATCTTAAGCAGAAAAACTAACCACAGCACTACTGTAGCACTAAGGTCTGGCACAGTACACCTAAAAAGATAATACACAGATCCTTCACAAACAGCAGTGCAACTCTTCAGCCTGATATCATTATGAGATCACTCATTCTGCCATGAAGATTGACAATTGATACCACCTCTTTTCCCCTCACCATCTTGATGGCACTCAGTGGCAGCATCCATCTCCATTCTAACTGCAATGTTTTCTCACTGCCTTATCTTAAAAAGCATCAATAACTAATGTACTTATGCCTTTGTAGTGCTCTGTGGAGCTCAGTCATATATTCTGCATGCTTGTTATACATCGGGTAGCACCCACCACCACACAATCCAGTGCCATGTGGTGTCTCCTGCCTGTCTTATCTCACACCCTGAGCATGAATACAGTATTCTGCCTATGCTCTGTTCAGACCTGCCAACAATCAGAGTGCCATGTCTCCATACTCACTATCTTTATCAACTGTCAATATCCCTTACCAATCCCCTCACCATTCCATTTAGAAAAGTACAGTTTTGTACCTACCATAAATGTAGATGTTCGAAGATCCACATTGCTGCAGTCCTTACACTTGGGTAGTCCGCTGTCCTCGGTCAGCCCGAATATCAAAGTATAAGGCTGACGTCGGTCAAGGCGCATTTGACTGACATCAGGACGTCAGGGTACAAATGCGCATGACCGACGTCATATCCTCAGTCTTTTCTTGCCCCAGATGTCAGAAGACCCTAAAAATAAAGGTCAAAACCAAAAGACAGCAAACAAACAACCAACCACCCTTGCACTAATTATATGTACAATATATACAATATACACAATATTTACAACCCAACCCACACAACCACCTCTAACTACAGAGGGGAAGGAGGGAGGGTAAATTGGACTGCAGCAATGTGGATCTTCAAACATCTACATTTATGGTAGGTACAAAACTGTACTATGTTCTTCATCTCACATTGCTGCAGTCCTTACACTTGGGTAGAATCCCAAAGCAGAGGTAAGGGAGGATGGCCAAACTACAAGGAAGCAGGAGCTGCCAAAATGCCTTGCAAAACAGCAGTGGCAAAACCAGCCCTGGATTTAGAGTAAAGTGGCAGGTGATAATGCCTAGAGAAAGTATGCACTGAACTCCAAGTAGCTGCCTCCAAAATATCCTTGGTTGCCACTCCCCTCAAAAAGGCTGTCGAAGTGGCAGTAGCCCTAGTGGAATGAGGCCTAATCCCAGCCGGAATCTCCTTGCCATGATGGGAATAACAGAAAGCAATGCAAAACCCAATCCACTTAGAAATAGTTTGTTTTGACACAGGCTTGCCCTGGGAACTCAAAGCAAAAGAAACAAACAACTGCTGAGACTGCCTGAACCCTTTAGTTCTGTCCAAATAATATCGCAACTGCCTGTGTACATCTAAAGTGTGCAAAATCTTTTCCCCTTTATTTTGAGGATTTGCATAAAAAGTAGGCAAATGAATAGTTTGGTTTAAAGCCGCACTAGAAACCACCTTAGGCATAAAGGAAGGATTAGTACGCAAAGATACCCTATCCTTATGGAAAATCAAGAAAGGCTCAACCGCCATAAGGGCCTGTAATTCAGAAACCCTTCTTGCAGAGGTAATGGCCAACAAAAAGGCAGTCTTCCATGATAAATATTTCAACTCAGAAGTAGTGAGTTTCTCCAACACAAAATTGAGATCCCAAGCAGGAGTAGGAGCTCTACGTGGGGTTCTTATATTCTTTGCCCCTCTAAGAAATTGCTTGAACAAAGGATGAGAAAACAATGGAGGGTCACATTCATAGTGAGCTGAAATTGCTGCAGCATGAACCTTAATAGAAGAGAAGGACAAACCTTTGTCCAGTAACTCAGTAAGATATTGAAGAGCCACACTTAAATTAGGCTCAGAAACATCAAATCCTTTGCTACTCCAAAATAAAAATCTCTTCCATTTATCTGCGTACACTTTCCTTGTACTAGGCCTTCTAGCTTCCAAAATCACATTCAAAACTTGTTGTGGAAGTTGAGACCCTCTATGGTTCAAAACAGAATATGCCAGGCTGTTAGGTGAAGAGAGTGAAGTTTGACATTGAGCAAATGGCTGTCCTCCTGTGACAACAGGTGTGGAATCGAAGGCAAAGGCCATGGAGGCTTCCGTGCCAGACTTCTCAGTAATGGGTACCAGTGCTGTCGAGGCCAATCTGGAGCTATTAAAATCATCCTTGGCTTGTCCTGTCTGACCTTTAGAAGTACCTTTGGGAGGAGAGGCAGAGGTGGAAAGGCATACACATGAAGATTGCTCCAATTGAAAGAAAGAGCATCCACTTTCCAAGCTGTGGGATGAAACCTTTTGTGCAAAACTTTGGCAGCTGATGGTTTAGTGGAGAAGCGAACAGATCTATGTCTGGAGTTCCCCATGACACTGTCAATTTCTGAAATACATGAGGATCCAATTTCCACTCGTGGGGATCCATAATTGTCTGCTCAACACATCTGCTAAGGAGTTCTGTGCTCCTGGCAGAAACCTTGCCTGAAGATTGAGCTGTAAACTGAGAGCAGTCTCCCACAAAATCATTGCTTGCCTGCATAGAGGATAAGAATGTGTTCCCCCTTGCTTGTTGATGTACCACATGACAGTTGTGTTGTCTGTTAGAATCAACACCTGCCCTGGAAGAAGTAAATCCTTGAAAGCTATTAATGCAAACTGGACTGCTAACATCTCCTTCAGGTTGATATGTAGATGTTGTAGTCTGGCAGGCCACTTGTCTTGTATCCACTTTCCATTTAGATGAGCTCCCCAAGCTTTGTCTGAGGCATCTGTCGTTAAAATCGGACTCGCCTCTGGCCGGGTCACAGAGAGTCCCTTGTTTAGGTGACATTCCTGAGCCCACCACAAAAATTCCTTTTGAATGCAAGGTATTATTTGAATGACAGTGTCCAGATCCTGGCAGTGCTGTGTCCATACATTTTTGAGATACCATTGCAGCTTCCTCATATGCAGTTTGGCATTGGGAAGCACCAGAATATAAGATGCCATGAACCCTAAGGCTTGAAGGACTGTCCTTGCAGTCAGCCCGGACTGATGAGATAGTTGATGGAAGTAAAGGGAAAGACTCTTTTGTTTGTCCGGGGTTAAAAAGGCCATCTGGGATGCTGTATTCAGTCTTACTCCCAGAAAGCACATGTCCTGAGAGGGTACTAGACTGGACTTTATTTCGTTCACAGAATACCCCAGGCATCTTAGCACTGCTATCACATATTCCAAATGATGAAGAAGCTCTTCCCTTCCTTGAGCCAGAATCAGGCAGTCGTCCAAATAAGGATAGATCTGTATTCCTTTTAGCCTGAAGAAAGCTATCACTGGAGCCAGAACTTTCGTGAACACTCTGGGCGCAGTAGATAAGCCAAAGGGCAATGCAGAGAACTGATAGTGAGAAGTCCCAGCTCGAAAACGCAGATACTTCCTGCAACTTAGTCTGATAGGAACATGAAGGTAAGCCTCCTTGAGATCCAAAGTTACCATCCAATGATCTTTGCCCAGCAGAGGTAAAAGCTGCTGTAACGTCAACATTTTGAACTTGGGAATGTCCAGATAAGTGTTGAGGATAGATAAATCCAAAATTGGTCTCCACGTGTTCCCCTTCTTTGGTACTAGGAACAGGCGAGAATAAAATCCTAGGCCCACTTCTGGCATAGGGACCGGCTGTATGGCCCCTATTTGGAGTAACAGAGAAATTTGCTTGTGAGCCTCTATTCTTTGCTGAGGAGGAACGTCTGGCATGCCTTTGAAAGGAGGCAAGGTATGGAAATAAAACCTGTAACCGTGGTGTATGATATCCAATACCCATCTGTCTTGGGTAATTAAACTCCAATTTTCTTTGAACAGTGCCAACCTTCCTCCCAAAGGTGCTGCCAGACGAGAAGGCTCTGGCAGCTGAAAAGGTAGGTCATTGGGTCTGTTTATGAAAGGACTGACCCTGCCCTCACCCGAAGACTGTGCAGGAGAACTCCCTGTTCTAGGCCTGAAAGAGCCCTGAGCTCTGCCCCTACCATGTCTAGATCTACCCCTAGACTGGGAATCATAAGAAGGATACGTCCACCCCTTAGTAGGCCAATTTCTACTAAACTTTGGAGGCTGAACCTGCAAAAAATCCTTAACAGTCTGCATAGACTTAGCCTTGTCTTCCATTTTCTTTAAAACTGCCTCAACAGGAGAACCAAACAACACATCAGATTGTAAAGGAGCATCTAAAATCCTTGTTTTAACATGGTCAGATAAATTTTGATCCCTCAGCCAGGCATGCCTGCGAAGAACTGACCCAGTAGCAGCCACCCTAGACGAGGCCTGTACAGCATCAAAACCACATTGCAAAGAATGCTTACCCACCTGTTCAGAAACATGTACTAAATCTTGTAACTCTTTACAATCAATACCTTCCGCCAGAGCATCAACCTTAGACTTCAATTGTGAAAGGAGATAGTTTTGGTATTTCAACATGTGAAACTGGCAATTCAAAGCCCTCATAGCTAGAGTGGAAGAAGTATAAACTTTCTTTCCCCATCTATCCAAGGCCCTGGCCTCTTTATCTGCAGGAACCGGATTATTGACAACAGAAGCCTTAACACCTTTAGGCCCCTGGCTAACAGTTTCTGGGTCTGCCCTAGGACTCTTAAAAGATACTTATGAGCTTCAGGCACCCTGTAATACCTATCCGGTTTAACAGGAGCAGGAGGCAAAGAATCAGGATTAAGAGAAGCCTCTGTAAAACATCTTCCACTACATCCAAAACAGGAGGTATAGCCAAAGGCCTATGCTGGGGTAAAACAAAATTCCCTAAGCCTTTTCCTGGAATCAGAGAAGTCCTGACCTTCCCACTTAAAATGCTCCCTCATGGAATGAAGAGTTTCTGAAAAGAAAAATCCTCAGGAGGAGAAGCAGAAGGAGTAGAATCATCCACATCAGAATCAGAATAAGGAGAGTACTCCTGCAAGTCTTCAGTCAAGACTCTGAAACATCCGAAGCCTGCTCAACACTCCCTAGCTCAGGCTCCACCCTAGGTCTCTTATCAGGAGGGAGCAAAGAACCCCTAATCAAAGTAATCAAATCTTCTGCCATTTTAAGCATATGCTTCTTGGGCACAGTTCCTGAAGAACTAGGGGTGACACCAACTGAAGCTAAACCTGGCCTGCCTCTGGGAGAAGCCTTGGAAACAGAAGGAGAGGGCCTAACCACCCTAGGCAGGGAGGGGAGAATAGTAACCTGAGAGGCCCCATCAGCCTGACCTGCCTCCTGAGAGGCCACATCTTGCAATAACAAAGTCTCTCCCTGGGATCCCAAAGAAACCTCCGGTGGAACCACCGGCTCCACCGACGCCTCTAAAGAACCGGCGTCCGGTACAGACGGTTCTTCTAGCCTAGGCTTAACTGCTTTGTCCTTGCACTTCTTCGAAGAAGCGGGCGTCGGAGCATCCAACGGCATTTTATAATTGCACCGCTTCCCGAAGACTAACCTGGCACAATCTAACCTTCTCTTTATAGTGCGCTTATTGAATCTAGCACAAGAGCGACACCCAACAACGTCGTGCTCAGGCCCTAAACAAGGAATACACAAAGTATGGTAGTCTCTATGCGGTATCTGTTTCCCACAAGAAATACAATTATTCACTTTTTCTGACATCCGGTAAACCACTGAGGCAAGAAAAAACTAAAATATTCCCCAACAGGGTACTTAGCCAACTTTGACTCGGTCTGAAACTCCGAAATCGAACAATTTCAGAACGCCAACCGGCACTTGCAACGCTGCTTCTGCATCGGACCATGCGGCAAAAAAGACTGAGGATATGACGTCGGTCATGCGCATTTGTACCCTGACGTCCTGATGTCAGTCAAATGCGCCTTGACCGACGTCAGCCTTATACTTTGATATTCGGGCCGACCGAGGACAGCGGACTACCCAAGTGTAAGGACTGCAGCAATGTGAGATGAAGAACATCAATGCCTTCCTTGCTGTTTGCCCATCTTGTGAGCAGTGACCTTTAACTACCTCAGTGATATGTTGGCAGTCAGATACTACAACCATCCTCCCAACTTTGAGGCAGCAACTGGGCTCACCTCAAATGGTAGGGAATATACCTGTGGATGTAGCTCCACAACATTCATGTAGCACAGCGAAATGTATTGATTCAAGATACACTTCTAGATGTAGCTCCACAACATTCATGTAGAATGGCAAAAAGATGCATTGATTTTAGATGCATGTCTAGATTTAGCTCCACAATATTCATCTAGCACAGCACAAAGCTACATGGATTCTAAATACACTTTTCAGTGTAGCTCCACAGCATTCATGTAGCACAGCAAGAAGCTGCATGGCTTTTACAGACATTTCCAGAAGTATTTCCACAACATTCATTCACTCATGGCACTGTAATACCATGCAAAATATGACAAGGAATCACAAACACAAATGCAATATTTGAGAATTTTTACATATTAGGAGCAGGGCTGGCCTTAGGCCAATTTGACCATATTGATCCAATAGGGCCCTGCCCCATCAGGGGACCCTGAAGTGGGCTATAGCTAGGTCATTATGCCTTAAATGATCCAGCAATTTGTCTAAGAAAAACAACAGCAGAATATACAAATCATTTTCCTACTGTAGTCTTGCTCCCATAGTAGAGTCGCAGCCTCATTAATGGTGTGGGAATTTCCCATCATGCATTGCTCTAGTTTCTAGTCTAGTATCATTAGTAACTGCAGCTCCATGCCACTTGTATGACTGGCAGTGCTTGCAGATCATACTCCCTTAGCAGTCAGTTGCTAAGAGGTCGCGTCTATATCACATTATCGAAATCTTACTACATCGAATCAATAAAGGTCAAACTTTATTGATCGAAGTAGTAAAATATCGAATAATGTAAAAAAAATAAATAAATCAATTAAAATAAACTAAAGCACCCCCAACATCCCCCCTACTTAAATATTCCAACTCCGAGAGCACACTACATTGAAGTAAATGGAAATCTCCCCCTTACGGAGATTTCCGTTTACCTGCGCAATGTTCTGAACTTTTGACATTGTTGTGCTGACAATATCGCATTCGATATTGTCAGCTTACGACAATGTGAAGTAGACCCAAGAGGTCAACAGGGTTTTCAACCAAAAACTGGTTGGATGAACCATCTGGTTTTGTGTATGACAAAAGTTACTGTGTAAGATGACTGCATACCTTTTTATTTTGCTTCTCTTCCTGAAATAGTATTTATGAATGGATGTTAATGAATAAAGTTACCAGGAATGATTATAGAATAGTCAGTCTCAGACAGCATGAAAGCAAACACTATTAAGCATAAAACATGCAGATACTGTGATGAGAGGAAACTTCTGATCACTATGACTTGTGACAGAATGCTACCAATTCAGAAACATGGCACAGAAATACGTTTTACAGTCAAAGATAAGAGGACAATATTCCCAGACAAGTGAAATGTGAGGTGTAAGTGCTGAGTGGTGGGAGGCAGAAGTGAATAAAAAAAAATATTCACTTTGCTGAAATTGTTTAAACAGTAACACAGCAGAAAACAAAGGAAAAACAATAGTGGTAATGTAAGAGCAAGCATGGAAAAAAGTGTAAGTCAGGAAAGCATGCAGCATAAGTGAACACAATTTAATAGATGTGATACAATAATTTAGTCAGTAAAATAAGTTATAAAATAGATAAGAAGAGTACCTGTACACTGTCATAACACCATATAGTATAATGTCTCTGTGAAGAAAATAATATACAATATTCGGTATGTGCAATTGTTGGGCATGGAATGCGAAGAACAGTAAGTCAGGAGTCAATTGAGAGGAAGGCAGGAAAAATAAAATAAAATAAAAAACGCAGGTAGAACAAGGGAAACATGTGGAGCTATGTTCTGTCCAGGTTGAGGAGATACATGCAGTACGACAGGAGACTGGGAACATGTTTACAGTTAAGCCAGGGTGCACCCATCTGGTAACACACCATGTTGAGACAGGACCTCAGTGGCCTGTTAAACCAGCCCTTACAGCGTGCCTGAGTAAGTTAAGCAGACCCTGAAAGAGGAACTAACTACAAAAGATGTTAGATTGTGGTGGTGAAGAGTAATACACAAGTCCAGTAGTGTACAGCTATTTTAACATGTCTATTTTAATACACAGTAATACACATTCTTGATATCTAATCTAAAATTGTCTTACGTTCAAGAAGCAAGCAAGTGGAGGGGCTGGGTGAAGTGCTTGATTGCCAACCAGATGAAGGGTCCCACCAAAATGGTCCATCTTGGGCCCCACAGTTGCTAAGGCTGGCCCTGACTAGTAGTATAACTGTCTTTAAAGCAATCTGGTATGATATTATTCTATTGAATCAGCACAGAATTGTATTGCTATGATTCATAAAGCAGTGGATATAGTCATACAAAACTGCTCTGTTTTATAATAACCTACATTTAGCAACATACGAGCATCTTATAAAGATATTTCCACTCTATTTTACCATAACTTTTTGAGGGAAATATTTATTTTACTACAGCTTTTTTCATGCTCTCCAATCTATACCACTGATAATTCCTTGTCAAGCTAAGCTCAGTCTTACGACCCTCTCTTTAATCTACATCAATTTCAATGTGCTGAATTTATTCATTGTCTGCTTTGACCTGTAACTTACATGTACATTAAAACTGTCAATGTCAAACTAACAATGGCTATCTCTCCTCTGCTACTTTCCCAGACCTATCTAAAGCATTTGACATGGTCCCACACAAACAACTTATCTCTGTCCTCAATAACCTATCCTTCTCACAATCGGTCACCACCTGGTTTCAGAGTTACCTGTCTGAGTTTACACCAATAATCTAGCCTCTGCCAACCAAACATGGCACACTCATACAAATACAGAGATGACTCGACCATCATCAAACATACACAAAACAACTCTCACTTTAACATCACGGCAAAAGACAACACCACTATATACCCAACTGAACACACCAAATTAAATAGACAATAAACTAAAATTTGACATTCACATATCCATGACTGTAAAAAGTCCACAAAAACTAGGAGCATTATACAGAAATAAGCAATTTCTCACCAAAGCAAAAAAAGATTCAATAGCAAATTCCCACCTTATCTCCACCCTACTTTAATATATACCAAACTAAGGTAGTCTAAACAAGCTAGAGAGCTAGCTACAACAAAAATAAAAACGGCCACACAGGCATCCCTACCGTAGTCACCACTGTCTCTCACTTGCTGAACTGGGCTGGCTTGAACTCCCTCACCTCCTTCAGTGGTATCAACTCTCACTCGCCCACAAACTAGTAAACCATCCACTAAATGTCCCATCCCTCCAGAATCTACTCCAACCCTATCAGCACCACTAGACCACTAAGATCCAGCAGTAAAATCACTTGCAGATCACTAAAGCCAATAACTCTGCTGATAGCCAAATTATGGAACTCACTCCCACCCACAATTACCTCCATACCATCATGCACCCACTTCAAAACTTTACTAAAAGTGCAACTAAAACATACATGCTGGCTATGCCCTTGCAACCACTCCTATCATCCACCCCATGCAACCACTACCTTTCTTTCCACTCCACTAACTCCCTTGATTATAGCAAGCTAAGATGCTCATAAGCCAGTACTTATTATACAGCACAAACTTCTTCTTCTTGTAACATTTGTTACAGATAAAGATTCTAGTTGTCTACTGATGTACTATGTTCTTCATCTGTAAATATGTTGTAAAAATTGTTAATTGCTATGTAATCCAATGTATATACTGTCTGTTTATTTTCCACTGAAAATGGACCTACGTCCAGTTGGACACTCCCGGTCAACAAATTTAAATAAATAAATAATAAATAAATAACTGTATATTGATACTTTCCGTATGATTTCTGTAAATCACTTAATTGACAAACATAATATGTCATATTTGTATTGTTCTAGAATTTTTGATAACACTGTATGACATGTTAGTATGGACAATAGTTATTCTTGTGTCTCCTTGCAACATGAATGTGGAGCTTTTAGCCCAGTCCTTCACTAAAAAGGGCTCTTAGAAGCTTAGTTTGAATATACTGGTAAACTACTGAAAATAAAGTAAGTAAATAAAAACTAAATAAATATATAAAGGTACTATATAATGTGTTTTAGTGCCATGTAAACTTAACACCTCTCTACCTAGTTTGGTTTCAGATGGCTGCACTACAAGAAGCCAAATTTACACTTCAGCAAACTCCCCAAATGTTTATCCACTGAACATTTGGGGAAATCATAAAACATTTTCTGCTGGAGGTTAAGATCCCCCACCCCATGTTCCCAAAGTTAAGAATTTTGCCCCACTTAACTGAAACATACTAACTAGACTTTCACAGAACCATTGGGGAAAGAGAAAACGCCTATTAATGGTGAAACACACATCACAGCTGTGATCTCACAGCACAATCAAAACAATATTAAAACATTCAGGAAGAAATGCATTGGAGATTTTGCTTCAGGTGCTATCTTTCAGAGGATCTATGTTTGAAAAACATTGATCTCCAGCTTTGTCTCTCATACTGTGATATATGCAAGCTGTCTGACTAAACTCCTGCCATATATTCTGAAAATTGCTTTGGTCCAGGCTTTCTGATGCTAGATAATAAATACGAAAGACACATAATCAACATCTGTCTTGTCTGCACCTCTCTTCTCTTCATCTTTGTGTGTGTGTGTGTGTGTGTGTGTGTGTGTGTGTGTGTGTGTGTGTGTGTGTGATCATGCCTACCAGCTTGCTTATCCATAGCTATCATTAGCTTTACATTCCAAAAGTCATTATCGTTTACTTAGCTGCATCTATAAAGTAATTGAAGAGCAATGCTGCGTCAGCCAATTATCACATTCTTGAGGAATATATTCTACTATACTTAGCAACAGCACAATCAAACAAACATTTAAAAACAGAAAATATATATGGCTCAAAGGAAATGTCACTCCTTTTCTTTCTTCTTTAGTGTTTCTAACTTTAGCTTTTCTTATATAAGGACATTCAGCAGACATCCTTATTTTACAAAGCAGCTCAAAATGTAAATTGACTTGTAGATGCAGAAGGAATAGTATGCAATTAGCCCATCTGTGATATACACCCCCTAGAGGATTGCAAAGATTGGCAAGGAACTGTGGAATTTCTATCTACAGACCACATGTTATTTAATTAAAATAGCAGTCATTCAAAAGCATTCCAGCTTAAAGTTAAACTTAATGAGTACATGTAAAAAATTCACAGCACTCTACAGAGAAAGCATCTAAATTCATTGCAGATTGACTTTCTTTCAAATCAGTTTACAGAAGCTAACCAAATAAACCTTACAAACCATGTTGGCTCGATTTAAAAAAAAAATGGTTCTAAATGTGTACTTCATCAGCTAGCATGTGGATTTTTTAGTAAGCTATCATTTTATACAAGCCAAAATCCTTTTACCACTTGAAAATTATCTATTTTCCCAAGCAAAATGTATCTTCTTTGGCATATTATTACTGTAAGATTAGGGTTAGTTAAAATGTTGAAGCATCCATTTGAAATAAAAAAATAATGAAACCAGTTTCAGAAAGCCATATCGGTCCATGTCAGTAAGGTGTCATATAGTAGGATTAGCCTTTACAAAGAAGCAATGGCTTTGAGTACTCACTTTCACTCCCAGAGTTCTATTTAATAAACTATCTTGCCCTGTAAGACCATAATGCAAAATCCAACTTATTATGGACATTACGACATTGTCAGAGCGACATGCTTGTGATAAGATCACCACTGCTAATCAAGAGAAACCATGATAAAACAATGACAGTACTGCATATAAATGCAGGAAGCCATGATCATAAGCTATAGTTATATCTGAAATTTCCATATTTAAGCATTGATATCTATATAGGGTGTATTCCTTAGCAGCTTTTGTTACCTGCAGACTCTTAAGTCAGGAGCATCACCTTGAACTCTGTATCCTTTTTAATGGAAAATAGAACTCCATACCATATTGTAGTCAGCAACTGTACCCCCGCTCCATATTACCTGCTGCCTGTGAGGCATATCTAAACAAACTGACATCCATCACCCTCGAACTTAACACTATTTACTTTGGAGACTTTAACTATCTCTCAATTAACTGGGAAACCTAAACCACCTCAAATAAATATACACAAAGATTCAAAAATGGCATTACTGTTAGGTCCCTAGACCAACTTTTTCAAGTCTCAACTAGGGGTTTAAATACTTTGGACCTAGGTCTCACAAATATTGCCACATTATGCTCAACACCTACAGTTACCGTAATCACTGATCAAACCCAATCAGCATTTGGTAACACTCACTATGAGCATAACATCTGACCTACTACAATAAACCTCTGTCTTTAAAGACTGCAAGAAACACAAACCTAATTCATCTAACTGATGACCTTATGAAATGTTAAGTACTCTCTTTTATCGATGACTTTAACAAACATGCTGACACATTTGTGCATAATTAATTTGTGGAAAATTTCTGTGTCTACCTTAAAGCAAACATCAAGGCAGGTGTTCTCAAAAGAGCCAAATACAGAATAAACTCCTATGGTAGAACCCTAATAAAAACAAATTATGCAATAAGAGGAAGAAACACACAGCCTATAAAAATCAAAATTATTACCCCATTATCTAAAGATGAACTCAGAAAGATCAACAAAGATCTCATAAACAAAACCATAAAAAATAAGTATGAACTGCGAGTTGCTACTTGTGTTAAGGACAACCACAAAACTGTCGTCAACTATACCAGGAAACTTTAGTGGTAATACCTAGCAATGCTCAGAGCTAATGCAGAAAAACAACAGTTACTTATTCCCTGAGGACATAGCCAACATACTAGTGAATGTATTCAAATCTAACATTATTTCCCTAAATCTTCCACATCTTATTAGTTCACCCACACCACTCCCTTTTATCACTTCCAATCAGATCCTGAATGTTCTCTCCAAGGTCAAAAACACATGGTCCATGAATCCTGATAATGTGCCAGGCTGCCTTCCTGTTAGCACCAGACAATGTCTAGTAGAATCACTACTGAGCCTATTCAACCTCAGCTTCACCATGGATTTTCACCACAGGGATGTAGAACTGCAATCTACATTCCACTCCACAACGGGGTATCCAGTACTGATCCAGGAAACTGCTGACCTACAAGCCTAACCAGCCTTTCCTATAAGGCAATGGAATGAATCACTTTTGAACTTATTAACAAGGACATGTACAGTCTACAAGCCCAGGACCCAAGCCAGTTTGAGTTTGTTAAAGACAGTTCCTGCCTCTTGAACTTGGTGGACTTTTTTGAACATGTCACTGCTGCTGATTGGCTCACACTGCCCACCTGAACTTGGCCAAGGCCTTTGATACCATCTCACATTCTGGCATTATGAACAAGCTAATTAAATTAAATGTAAACCTTATATTACCCACTGGATAGCAAACTGCCTAACTAACAGATCCTAATCTATTAGTGTGAGAGGCACACTCTCTTTGAAAAGAGTAGTGTTCCCCACTTTGCTTTGGTATTTACTTCTGCAGATAACTGCAAAATTGGACCAGTCATTAACTCCCCCATCTGACTTTCAAATGGTTAGGGAGGGAGTAACACACATCAATAAGTGGTGCCTGGATTGCAGCCTAAAACTAAATGTCAAGAAATACAGTAGAGTTTCCTTAAGCAAAACTGGGCACCCATACACCTACCACATAGGTGATACTCCTATTAAAGTTGACTAATCTATTAGAGACCTAGCCACTTTCATTGAGAACAAACCATCCTTTGTTCACCATATGTCCACTAATGTTAGGATATCCTTTTATCTTGCCAGCCTAATCACCAGGATATTTATTTCCGACCTAAGGAAGTTATCATCTCTCTTTGTCTCTACTCCCTTCTCATCAGGTACATGACAGAGTATAATGGCCTTTCTGGTGTGTACCTGTCTAGCATATCATCCAGCTTGAGAGATTGCAACATTTCTTCACTAAGATTATCAAAGGCACATCTTCCTTCAGCTACCCAGTCCACTTTAAAGCATTTTCTTTCTTTTTTTCTCTCTTTTCTGTTTCCTACAAACTCTTGAGATGTGACCTCTACTAGCTTACAGAGCTTCAATGATCTAGTCTTCAGGCACATCTGCAAAACTAATAATACCCTCAGTACTGACTCAAGAGATATTAATTTTCACCAAAACAGAAAAAGACCTGCTGGTGATTACATATATCAGAGAATTCTACTTTTACTGAATAGGCTTCCTTTGGATGTAAAGCAAAGTAGCTCCCTGACCATCTTTAAGCATAATCTTGATGAATGAATAGGCAATCATAAATACATCCTAGGTCTGGCCCACCAAGCCTTCATTGAAAGGGATCAAAACTAGGTATACATTAATCATATCAATGAGTACCTACTGTCTGCAGTATTGTGGTTAGATTACTAATACTGGATAAACAGCCTATGGTAGTGCACCTTCTTCCTGCATACTATCCATAAAAGTGCATCATCCTACTACCCAGCAGTATCTCATGTACCAGCACCTACCCCCACCATGAGTCAAAAAAATGACAACTTCTTCCTGAATGCATCAGATACCAAAATGATTGGGGTAGCAAACTTGAGCATATCCACTGCCATGTCATCTCTACCTCAGTCCAAATGAGCAATGAGTAGTCACCTCACCCATATAAATAGTCCAAAATAGTGAAGATGCAGTATAGTATGATATGGAGCAGTATGCCCGAACATTGTACCTCCCAAACAGATAAAGCAAAGGCAATGATGGATAATGGGATTGCATAAAATCCAATTATATGGATCCAATGAATTTTACTAACTATTCTTTGTATGAGATGACTGCAGCTGATGCTTTCCAAAAGGGTACTGACTCTGTATTGCTAGACTTCTAAAGCCAATGCATAGCAAAGTGCAGCAGACTGTGGCCAAGAAGAGGAGTCCCCATATTTCAAATGTCCACAGCATGTGACGCAGAGAGAGGGGCAGCTGCAAGTAATAACAGGACAATGGTGTATTGGGGAGAGATTCCCAAATCAATTTAAGAGGATATGCCAGGGACCCTTGTTAACGGTGGGAGGGGTATATGTGCCCCTATTGGCTAGTGTGTGTCCGCCATAAAGGCCAGCAGTCCTGGGTCAATAAGCTACTAGCCAGCTGGTATCTAGTTGCCCAGATTGGGTTACCTGGGATAGCTCTGTTGAGCAAAAGCTGGATGTAAAACCAACCAACCTGCCAAACATGAACTGAGAATTGCTACACTTAATGTATGTTCACTGACAGGATGCAGCTTGGAAGTAGATGACATGATGATATGGAGGAGGCTAGACACCCTATGTATCCAAGAGATGAGATGGAAGGGCAGTGCAGCAAAGCCACTTGGCTTGGGATCCAGACTCTACTACTCAGGAGGGAGACAGACTAGAAATGGTGTAGGAATTGTGGTGAGAGAGAGGCTTCAGAAGGCAGTGAGGGATATCATCAGAATTAATGACAGACTCATGGCAATCGGACTCCAGTATAATGATAGGGCAGTATTCATAATCTCAGCCTATGCCCCACAGCAGGGCTGTGATAGTGAAGAAAAGAGTGCATTCAGACAGCAGTTGCAGGACCTACTAGATAAAGCAGACCAACATGAATTTGTGTTGATAATGGGTGACTTGAATGCACATATCGGGACAGACAGAACAGGATATGAGGACTGCCTGAGTCTACATGGGTGGGGCAACAGGAATAAAGAAGGAGAAGCCATTCTAGACTTCTGTCTGGCAAATGGCTTGATAGTAGCCAACACATGGTTCAGAAAGAGAGACAATCACAAGATCACATACAAGAGTAGCCAGCATGCAACTCAGGTAGACTTCCTCCTGGTAAGGAAAAGGCACTGGGGTAGAATCCACGATTGCAAAGTCATCCCCAGTGAAACAGTTGGCCCACAGCATAAACCACTAGTTGCCATAATCAGCTGCAAGCAATGGTCAGAGAAGGCTCTAAGGTCAACAGAGAACAAGCTGAAGACCTGGAAATTGACTGGAGTGAAAGTGCAACAGTTCAAGGAATTACTCAGGGCTCTGGCACCCCAAGAAGAGGAGGAAATAGGTGGAGTTGAAGATGAATTACAGCACCTAAAAACAGCATGTGTTAGGACTACAGAAAATATACCTGGCCGTGCCATGTATGGAAATATGGTACATAAGGAAAGCTGGTGATGGAATGCAGAAGTCGAGGAAGTCATCAAAAGAAAGGAGTGCAGGAAGAAGTGGGAGATAGAAAAAAATGACCAGGCTAGGAAGGACTACTGGTTGGATAACAAAACAGCTAAGAAAGAAGTTGCAATAGCAAAGAATAGGGCATCGAAGGCACTCCACCAACTTCTGGAAAGTGACTCAGTAAGTGGCACAAAGAAACTATATCAGGTTGCAAGGCAAATATAAAGAAGATAGTCAGACACCCTTCATGAGGGATGCCAACAACAATCTGCTCACCAGTCTACAGGACATCAAAGGCAGATGGAAGGAATATTTCCAGCAGCTTCTGAATGAAGAAAATTCCACAGAAGCTGTACTGCCCCAGAAGCAGCCTACGATGAGAGAAGAAGAAGAACAGCCCACCCTAGAAGGAGTAAGAACAAAACTGAGCAAAATGAAGTCAGGGAAAGCAGCAGACTCAGATGAGGTCACAGCAGATATGATAAAGATGCTGGGTGAGATAGCGGAGAAATGGCTCCTGAGGGTACTCATAGCAGTGTGGAGAGAAAGGTGTATCCCAGATGACTGCAGAATAAGCATACTACTGCCAGTGTACAAGAACAAAGGGGACATCCACAACTGTGGGCAGTACAGAGGCATCAAACTCCTATCACATTGCATGAAAGTTCTGGAGAGGGTGATTGATAAATCGATATGCAGAGTAGTAGAATGTAAAATGGGAGATGAGCAGTATGGATTTGGATCAGGATGCAACACAACTGATCCAATCTTTGCAGTGAGACAGATACATGAGAAGAAGCTATAGATTAGGAGAGTCTCCATTTGGGCATTCCTAGACTTTGAGAAAGCATATGACAAGGTCCCAAGAAAGCTGATCTGGGGAGTACTGCGGTGGTTTGAAGTTCCAGAAACATTGGTAAAATTAGTGCAGGCTATATACAAGGACCCAATAACTCAAGTACGAACAGTGTTTGACCTCACAGAGGGGTTCCAGTTGGAGTGGGTGTACATCAGGGTTTCGCTCTGAGCTCACTGCTGTTCATGCTGGTGATGAACTACATTAGCAAACAGGTCAGAGGGGACAGAGCAACAAAGTTGCTGTATGCAGACGATGTGGCATTACAGGCAGACTCTGAACTAGAACTTCAGCAAAGGATAGGAGAATGGAATGCAAAACTGAAGGCACTTGGGATGAAACTAAGCACAGATAAGCCAGTGGTAATGGCAGCAAATTGGGGAAATCAGAAGCAGCTGAGAATAGAGATAGAAGGGAAGATAGTGGAACAGGTAAACAGTTTCAAGTATCTGGGAGGGGTGGTTGAGGAGAAGGGAAGTCTGAATGAAGAGGTCAAAGCTAGAATCCGAGGGGTTGCAGCCATCTGGCATAGAGTGTCTAGTGTAGTCTATGACAGAAGAATGCCAAAAAGGCTGAAAAGTAAGATGTTCAAGACAGTGGTGCAACCAGTACTACTGTATGGTACAGAAATCTGGGCAGTAAACGCAGAACAGTTGAAGAAGCTAGAGGTGATGGAAATGAAGTGCCTGAGAAGGGTAGTAGAATACACACTGTGGGACAAACAAAGAAGAGCAGAAGCCAAGGTAGCTCCAATTGCAGAATAGATCAAAGAGAATAGATTATGGTGATTTGGACATATGTGCAGAAAAGCAGAAGACAATCTGATGAGGAAGACTTGGGACAGACAGGAAGAAGGTAAGAGGAGGCGAGGACATCCAGCAAAGAGGTGGATTGATTGTGTAAAAGAAGATCTGCAACAGTCAGGCATGAATGTTGAAGAAGGAAGGAGTGTGGCACTGAATGAAGAGAGTTGGCGATAGTTAACACGATACCCCAACCCCATGTACAAAAAAGTGGGAACAGGGGGGCTGATGATGATGAAGCAAGCCAAACTGCAAGATGATGCTCCTGTGAGTAGAAAAACAAAAGCAACCATAGTCACTGTAGTATAAAAAGCAATGTGATTGTAAGGTTATGTAAGGGGCTGGGAGAAAAAGTAACAACAATACAAAGAGATCACTGATTACACCTTTAGGTGTGTAATGGACAAGAGACAGAAATAAGGATATAGAAGTAACTAAAGAAACACAAACACACAAAAATGATCTGTCTTGATATGAAGGGGGACCCCTGGACATCCACATTATACAGTGAGGGACTTCAGGAACAACTGCCAGAGTCCTGCTTTGCTGCCCATAGAAATTTATTTTCACACTGTGGAACTTGTATCTTTGTATTTAAGGGGGCATAAAACAACACCTATATAGCTTTTCAGACATGTTTCACCAATTTGTACTTGAGACTGAGTTCAGTGATTGAGGACAGTGACATAAAGTGCTATTATGGAACCATAAGTATCTTGGGGGACTAATTTAGATGGTTTACATACTTCCTGAGTGAAACAATTTACCGGCTAAAAATGCAAGCTTTCTTTCAAAGCCTCATAGGTAGTAGCTTTATTTGCAAGACTAGCCTAGTCAACTGTACCAGAGTGTAAAATGTCCAGTTTCCACATGAAATGCAGTGAATGGGATTATCTATGATATCACAAGGGTGACTCTCTATAGATATTTATACAGTAGTTTCTCTTGTAGGTGAGAGGTAGGCTCATCCACTCTATTGATCACAGTTACCTTTCCTGAAAGCATGATTGCTGAAGCTCAGAAAGCTAACACCATCAGATAAATGTGCCAAGAATTTCTTTGCCAAGCAAGTATTTGTTTATATGCTTAACAAGAATGTATCCGTCTTGGATGTATGACAGCAAAACAGTGAACTATTGTAGTTGCTGTGTTGTTTTCAGTTCATTATAATAAGAGGGGTAGTAGAAGTCACCTAGTAACAGTGTGTTAGGCTGGACCCTAATATTCTGCAGGGTGCTTAGGAACATGGAGTGCGAGTCTTGGGATATGGTTGGGGACCTATAGCAGGCCTGAATTGCTGTCTTACCCAATGTTAGCTGCACCTGAAGTATCTCTGATGTGCTATGTTGGGCTACCAGTCTGGAGGTGTGCACATCCTTTATGAATATGGAGACACCACCACCTTTGGAGCTTCAGTCCAAGTTCTGGGGCCGAAAGGTGTGGAATGAGTTATAGCCTGGCAGTGCAGGGGTGCTTTCTGCTGCCTTGAACCAGGTCTCTGTTACAGCACAAATGCCGATGTTCTCCGTTTTAAGGAGTGCTTCGAGTGAGTGCATTTTGAGATTTAGACTTCAAGCGTTGAACAGCATGACTCTCAGATTGCATTTGTCTGTAGCTGTTATGGTGGTAATTTTGTCTTTGGAACACCACCTAAAAAAAGGCACTATAGTTGTGGAAAGAGGCTTGGCCAGTATCCAGAAGCCCAGGGGTGACAGATGCAGGCCATCTCTGGCAAAGCATCGAGGTCTGTCAATCATGTCATCCCAGGCAGACAGATGTTGGATCCCCTTAGAATGACAGCAGAAACTTAGCCAATTGTTGAAATCAATCAATTTTTGTTTGTACTGTGGTATCATTCTGGGTGATGGTACGATGCTGCTCAGGGCTAGGGTCATACCTGCCTGGCCTACATAATCCGAGAGCTCCTCCATGTCTCTTTTCATGTACTTCAGGGATGTACGTCTCAGATCATTCACACCCACATGTACAATGACAGAGTCATATTTGTATCTGTTATTGATGGACCTAAGTGCATGTGTTCATGTGATAGATCCTGGCACCTGACAGGCAGCTGACTGTTACTTTCTCCTTATTCGACCTATTATTTATTTATTACTTCCTTCTCTTTACTAACTTGATAGGTAGAACTCTTTTTTTTTTTCCTTAAGAGTTCCCTTGTTCTCTCTCTGTTTCCCTTCCTTTAATAACCTACCTAGGGCTCCTATGTTTTAGCTCAACAGGAATTTCACTAGAGCTCTGTTCAAGGTTACCTTGCCCCTCAGTATTTACTACCATCTTCTTTTTTCTTGCTCTCCCTCTATTTCTTTTTCTTCTTTGAATTGCTTTCACTTCTGTTTGAGGATTGATGATAACTACCCTCTTATATACTTTTTCTTCACTATATCCCTCTAAAACGATTATCTGAGAACACATTTAATCTACCATTGTTTCATTACTTATAGCTAAGGGTGCGTGAGCAAGAGTTGTCTCAACCCAAGCTCAAACATAAGTATAAGCTTGGACTGGGCTCATGGTTAAGCAAACATTTGATTATTATTAAAGAAGAAAATAAAATAGTGTCTTTCTCTTCTACAGGTCCTGCTTTACTTCTGTAAACTGTAATATTTGATGCTCAAACCATTACTTTTACAGACACATTTTTTTCTTCTTCTAGAATAAACTTCTCTACTGGTGCAGTTCTACTCCCTTTAAAATCCCTTTCTGCATTTTCAAGGAATCCAGACAGTATTCCAGTCTTCATTTTTACCATTCTTAGGTGTTATTTGCTACTGACAGCCGAGGTTTACACCACTGGGTGGCTAGCCCTAATGCAGTTGTTCTTCCATCACACATATGCACACACACAACTGAGACTAATTTAGTATGTCCAAGCCACCTACTCTATGTCTTTGGAATGTTGGAGGAAATCAGGGCATGCTGAGGAAACCCAAATAAACATGGTGGACATGCAGACTCTGCACAGAAAGTACCCCTGCCAAAAATCAAACCAGAGGAAGTCTTACTGTGAGGGGACCACTCTATCCACTACACCAGTATGTTGCACCTTGGATCTAGATGGTTGCCACTCTTCATAGGCTCATAGGAGGTTACTAGGCTAGCAGCCCTAGAGCCATGTTAATCCCGAGTTGCCTCAATTGTCCTTGGTTAGATGGACATAATTCACAGAGAGAGTCCATGATAAACACTGACTACCCCTATCCATGAGGGACATGGGTATCATTGAATTATAGGTCTCCCATCCATTTGTCCAGGTTGCGTTTGAATAGAGATCAGTAAGGAGCTCTGATTCATGTGAATAGGAAGTTTATTCCAGAGTAGAGGCAATCTCTGGGAGATATTTCTGTCTCTCAAGCATATTCTGTTAATGCCATAGGCTAGGTTAAGATCTCTAGAAAGAAAGACTCCTGTGTCATTTGACTTGCGGATGTGCAGCATATCTATCAGAGCAGGGTCAGAGACTGCCCTGTAGGCCAGGCACAAGTTGCCTTTCAGCCTGTATGATACACAGTGCAGTGACAGGGCTTTCAGTCTATGCACATAAATAATGGTTTGGAGGCCCTGTATTTTTTGGTGAGAAACCTCTGTAGTCTGTCTAGCTGCTGCAGGTGTCTGGTGAGATATATGCAGAACAGGATGCTGTACTCGATTAATGGTCTGATGAGGGTCACGTACAGTGGAGTTATAACATCTTTAGACCTGGATGCGATGCCCTTGTTTAGGAGATGTGCAATGCAGAAGGCTTTCCTTATCACTGTGTAAACTTGGTGGTCAAATTTCAGATTGCTATCTACCTGTGTTCCCAGATTTGAACTTGGGGGTGGTGCTGTCAATACTGTAATAAGCAGGGAATTCTGCTTTGCTGAAGGGGATAATAATGCACTATTTTGTGTTTAGTTTTAGACTATGCTTTTGGCACCAGTCATTTATCTGTGTTGACTCCTCCCATAATATGTTAATATCATTGGGGGACTCAATGATTGCATCCAATTTGCCAACATCAGAGAACTTGGTAAGCCAAAAGCCATCTACTTTAGCCTGCACTTCTGAGAAACAGATTCCAAACAGTAAAGGGCCCAGCACATATCCTTGTGGTATGCCACTGGTGACTGGTCTACTGGTAAAGGTGGAGTCACCAACTTTGACAGCATGTGCTCTTTCCCACCACTTGGCTACCCATCTTATAGGTTCATAGGTTGGTACTAGGCTATTGGCTCTAGGGCCTATACAAGCTTAGCCATAATAATTTCTTGGCTATTTCTTCCCACACTATTTACTTCCCTGAACCCCTGTCTAGCAGGGTGACTGACATGATTGCTGGGATGAATTTCCTTTCTCCCGTCCAATCGTCAAGGTTCCTTTTGAAGAGGGCCAAAGAGGTGCTCTGCTTGACATGTATGGGCAGTCTTTTCTAGAGTCTGGGGAGTCTCTGGGTCAGAAACCTATCTCTCCAGCATGTTTTGTTTATTGTGATGACAAGGTTTAGATCCCTGGAGCGTGTGGCTCTGCGGGATTGGGATTTCTTTAAGTGTAGCATGTCCAACAGCTCTGGGTTTGACATGGCCTTGTATGTTAAGCAGAGATCGCCTCTGAGTAGACAATATGCGACAGAGTATAGCTGGAGTTTTTTAAGGCGGTCAGCATAGGGCATCTGCTTTAGGCCTGTGATTCTTTTAGTGAGGCATTTCTGTGGCCTTTCCAGTTGTTGTAGATGTTTTTTGAGAGGTACATACCAAATGGGGCTTTGTATTCTATAATGGGTCTAATGAGGGATGAGTACAGTGGGACAATGACCTCCTTTTTTCTGGATAAAAGCCCTTAGTGATGCGGTGTGCCACATAGAAGGATTTCCTGACTGTTGTGGCGATGTGGTTATCGAAGGTGAGACCACCGTCCATGTGTGTACCCAAGTCTCTTATCACACTTTCCATGTTTAGTGCACTGCCACATATGTGGTAATTCATGGGTATGTGATTTTCCCCAAAGGGATAACTATACATTTCTTGGCACTGAGCTTGAGCCCATGGCTCTGGCACCAAGCATCTGTTTCTGTATGGCCCTTTTGTAGAGTATCCACATCATTTAGGGATTCAATAATGGCTCCCAGTTTGCAGTCATCTGTGAACTTTGTTAGCCAGTGTCCCTTAGTGTTGGCCTGTACTTCAGAGAAGTAGATGCCAAACAAGAGTGGTCCCAGGACTGAACCCTGAGGTACTCCACTTGTCACTTGTCTGGAACTAGATTTGGAGTCAGCTACTTTTATAGTGTGGGTTCTTTCAGTAAGCCACTTGGCAACCCATCGCGTGAAGTAGGGATTAATACCCAGCTTAGTATGTTTAGCTATGATTCCAGAGTGGGGGGATGGTGTCAAAGGCCTTGGCGAGGTCCAGATAGGCTGTGTGGACCGTCTTACCCTTGTCCATGGCTCTAGAGACTGATCTGAAGAAGTCAATCAGGTTCAGGAGACAAAATTGGCCCTTCACAAACCCAAACTAGTTGTCTAAGGGTTAATCCCCAGCTGGGAAAGTTTCTCAATGATACCTGAGTGGTGGATTGTGTCAAAAACCTTGGCTAGGTCAAGACAGGCAGCATGCATTGTCTTACCTTCATGCAGGGCTTTGGTGGCTTTCTCAAAGAAGTTTATTAGGTTTAGTAAGCATGATCTACACCTAACAAAGCCAAACTGGGCTGGGTCTAGAGTATGGAGGTCACCTATGTCCTTGTTGATAAGGTCCTTTATAATTCTTTCCATGGCCTTGCAGATAAAGCTGGTTAAACTTACAGGTATACAGTTCCCTGGGTCGGTTGATGCCTCCCCTTTGTGCAAGGGGATTATTGTTGCTATTCTCCACTCCACTGGAAAAAAGCCAGTTCTCAGGCTATGGTTAAAGAGAATGCCAAGTGGGTCCACTAGGTCCTGTTTTAGACTGCGTAATAAGAAACCTGGGATGTTATCTGGTCTCACTAAGGCCGTATTATTGGCCTTGGAGAGCACAGATATGACCTGATCTCTAGAAATACTAGGCAGAGGACTGGTGTCAGGTATTCTTTGAGTTATGACTGGTGGGGACAGGGGATGTCACCAAATTTGTCACCTAGCAGGTTGGCAATTTCCTCTGGTATAGTATGAGTGGTACCATCTACTGCCAGTTTGGCACATAGCTGGGCATTCCCTTTTAAATTTCAGACATCGTTAAAGAAGGCCTTATGATTATCCTTAGCTGGGAATGCTATTTTAGCTTAATAATTAGCTTTAGAGGACTTTACAAGATTTCTGACTTGCTTGTTCAAGCTGCAGAGGGAATTCATCTTCTACTCAGTCTGTTCCCTCTTGTTCTTAGACATCAGTTTCTTCCTTTTGTTATACAACCTGCTTATACTTGAAGTCCACCAGGGTGGCGATTTTTTTTCGTGAGGACCTGGTTTTAATCCAGTCAGGCACACTTGAGTCTATGCAGTTGTTAAAGTGTTTATACATGGCATTTGTGTACACCTCTGCATAGGAGTCATTGTCTGTGATTGCAGGGGGTATAAAACATTGCATACCATCACTTAGTAGGCTGTAGTTTGCTTTGGAAAAGTTTTTTTTTTTTGCTCCTGTGGTGGTGACAGGTTTATTAGGTACTTCGAATGAGACTGATTTATGGTCTGACCTTATCAGGGAGGGCATCACACAGGGGGAAGTGCAGTGACCCCTGCCATGTTGGTGAGTACTATGTCTAGGACATTTGAGGCCCATGTGCAGGTGCAGACTATCTGTTCCAGAGCATTTGTATTAACAAAGACCTGGAACCTCTGAGGGAGCATGTTCATGCTCATGTATGTCACCCAGTCGATGGAAAGATAGCTGAAATCTCCCATGAATAAGGTGTTGGGCTGTATGGCAAGTGACTCCAGTAAGTCCAGATAGGCAATGTGCTTTTCTTGGTTAATGGTGGGGAACCTATAGCTGGCAGTGATGTGCTAGGGTATTTTGCCTATAGCTAATTGAACATGGAGTAGTTCAAGAGAGTCAAACTCTTGATCCCTCTTCACAAAGGAGTAGTGACTACAGACCCTGGGAACTACTGGCCCCATTAGCCTGATGAGTCTGATATGCAAAGCTATGGAGTGCATCATCATGGACCTAATAAACAAGGATATAGGGAATCTCCAAACTCTGGATCCTATACAGTTTGGTTTTGTGAAGGGTAGATCATGCCTGCTCAACTTGGTCGATTTCTTTGAGTCAATCACCAGAGCTGTGGATGAAGGGAAGGTGGTTCATACAGCCTACCATGATCTGGCCAAGGCCTTTGATACCATTCCCCACTCAGGAATCATAGAAAAACTCACTAAGCTAGGCATCAACCCCTATATCACTACGTGGGTTGCAAATTGGCTCACAGATAAAACTCACAGTGTGAAAGTAGCTGAGTAGTCACAAGTGGAGTCCCACAGGGTTTGGTCCTGGGTCCTATCCTGTTTGGTATGTACTTCTCTGAAGTCCAGGCCAACATGAAGAGACTCTGGCTGACAAAGTTTGTAGGCAATTGCAAGTTGGGAGCTATTATTAACTCCCAAGTGATGTTGACATCCTACAGAATGGCCTCACTGAGACCAACGACTGGTGTCAAAACCATGGCCTTAAGCTCAATGCCAAAAAATGTGTCGTTGTCCCCTTTGGGAAAAACCCAGTTCCCATGAATTACCACATCGATTGTAGTCCACTGAACACAGAAGGTGTTATAAGAGATCTGGGAACACAGGTGGACAGCAACCTCTCTTTTGATTACCACATTGCCATCTCTTTTGATCACCACATTGCCACTGTTGTCAGAAAGTCCTTCTA
Organism: Protopterus annectens; assembly: GCF_019279795.1. Lineage (NCBI taxonomy): Eukaryota > Metazoa > Chordata > Ceratodontiformes > Protopteridae > Protopterus > Protopterus annectens. The sequence continues at coordinate 588,320,360 of NC_056747.1, read as the reverse complement.
TGTGGCACATTTCATTACTAAGGGTTTTGCATCCAGGAAGAAAGGGGTCATTGTCTCCCTCTACTCTTCCCTCATTAGGCCAATCATTGAGTACAATGCACCATTTGGCATGTACCTCACTAGACACCTGCAACAACTGGAGAGGTGGCAAAACTACTTCACAAAGAGGATCCTAGGCCTTAAACACTTGTCCTGTATGGACAGACTAAAAAAACTCCAACTATTCTCTGTTTCATATCGCCTGCTTATAGGCGATCTCTGCTTGACTTACAAAGCCATGTCTGACCCAGCACTGTTAGAAATTCTACATCTAAAAAAATCCTAATTGCTCCGCACAACATGCTCCAAAGACCTCAACGTCATTACCACAATCAACAGAACTTACTGGAAGGGCAGGTTCATAACCCAGAGACTGCCCATGCTATGGAATAGACTTCTCATACATGTCAAGCAGAGCACCTCGCTGACCCTCTTCAAGAGAAATCTTGATGAGTGGATGGGAAATAGCAAATTCACCCCAGGGATAACTTCAGCGGCTCTACTCGACAGAGGCACTGGGAACTAAGGTTGGGTGGCATGACACCAGGGTAATCCTATGGCTAGGCTTGTAAAGGCCCCAGGGCCATTAGCCTTGTACACACCTATGAACCCAAGTAACACCCAACCCCATGTGCAAAAATAGGATAAAAAGGGTTATGGATGGTTGGATGTATTTGCTACTAAGTGAAACTGTTTCACTGTTCTATGTACTGCACTGAAAGTAAGAGTAGCTACTGAGTCAGTCTGCGTTACTACACTAAAACTGAGTGAGCATTTCTAATAAGGTACTAGATTGTCTCTCCAGCCCATACTATTTATGGGCATATGAGTCTTTAAATACAGCCTATTGGTCTTCTGTTTCCTTGCTAGTACCATTAAATATTAGAAATAATGCATCTAACAGTGTTTCTTCAGAGCTGGTTTCAACCTGTATGCTAAGGTAGGTTACACACTTCAGTATACGCACTGATCTGTTCAATTTCTTAGTAACAGACTTTTATAGGTTCATAGGTTCATACTAGGCTATCTGCCCTAGGGCATTTATAAGCCTAGCCAGAATGTGTTTGGCTTTCGCCACCCATTTTAAATTTATTTTGCTATGTGATACCCGGGGTAAACCTACGATCTCCCATCCACTCATCAAGATTCCTCTTGAAGAGAGTCAATGAGGGACTCTGCCTAACCTGGACTGGGATTTTATTCCAGAGTGAAGGTAGCCTCTGGGTTATGAATCTGTCCCTCCAGCATGTCCTATTTATTTCAGTGCTGAGGTTCAAGTCTCGGTAGGACAGCTCGATGGTATTGGATTTTCTGAGGTGCAGCATGTCCATTAATTCCGGGTTGGACATGGCTTTATGCCACTGAGTTTTGTAACTGTTTTCCATTTTTGGTACACATGTGTATGTCTAGCTGTATAACAACTAACCCTAATGGATTCTCTCTTTCATTTCACAAGTCTCCCACACCTTATGAAATGAAGGAAAAACCTCTTCTTACTACTATATCATATTCCATATCAAATCCCACAGTGACTGGTATCAGTAGTAAACTGACTGCAAATTGCCAGAAGTACAGCAAAGAGTTTGGTTGACAGGAACACATCTGTAGTCATCCAAATGAAAAAAAAAAACAATGTCTCAGCCATAAACAGGAACATACTGATCAACAAAAGCAACATTCCTCAGCACTTTCTCAATGAACAAAAGTTAATACTACTTCCACTCTACAAATGTTCTCTCTCTTATGTTTGAGCAGTGGCACTAACTTGTTGATAACAGGTTGGGGACTTTAGAAATGAACAGTTGCACCCAAATGTCCCAGCCATAAAAACAACAATGAAGGATGCAAGCAGACACTGGATGCAGGACACATACAAAACTCCTTTTTATTTAACTTCCTCAACTGAAATATTAGCCCATTTGACTTTGTAATGTATTGTGACACATCAATTTGATCAAGATCACTTTTATTTATAACTGTAATAAATTTAGCTTTTCTCCCCATGCTCCCACTGAAAATGGGTTATCATGCCCTGTCAAACTTTCCCAGTAAATAAATGCAAATAAATAAATATCATCTCAAAATAAAACTTTATAAAAGTATCAGGTATGCACATCCCTTCCAGGATACAGAATGTCTCACAACCAAAAAGAGAGTCCCCAGCTGTAGACATCGCACAGGCCTCATGAACATCCAAGGCTGTAGGCCTCTCCCAGATTCTGCTTTTATATTCACAAACAAATCACAAATATAGTCAACAGGCTGTGTATTAACCCCAAATGGACTTAGTCTCATTCCATGCTTCCATTCTTTTAAGTGGATTTGAACAATGCTCCTTCACTGAAAAAATAACTTCCCTCAATTTAAATCTCTAGGCTACTTTCTTGCATAATAAAGTAACTAGCAATTAAAGTCATGTGAGCAGGCTAATTACTGTAAGAATTCTTTATTTATTTATTTTACATTTGTTGACCGGGATTGTCTGACTGAGTTGAATAGTCCTTTTTCAGCAGAGGCCAGGGGAGAAAAGCTCCAACATATTGTACAATTTTCATTATAAATTAACATTAAACAACAATGTTACAGGATTATTACAAGGTATTAAGTAGCAATACAATGTTATACAGTGTCAATAATCAGGAGTATAGCGTAACTATTTCAAGATGTACAAAAAGAAATATGCCATTAAGATGAGTATAGTTTTTGAGGTAAGTGGTTAAAGAAAAAGAGTTTTATCACGATGTAGATGCATGAAGACAAGACAATTACAATAGAATGTTTCTCTGAGGCAATTTGCTTAATAGGTTTTAGAAGACAGTAGAAAGAGTAGTCAAGGAAGATTAGAGAGAGCTAGTGAGAAGAGTGAGTTAAGGGCAGAAAGCAGATTAAGGTATGAAAAGTAGGGGATGTTTAAAGAGAGAAAGTGCAGTGGCAGAACCAATGACTTTTAAAGTGCTCTTTGGTGGCTGTCTTAAATTGTTTAGGATGTGTAAGGGTCCTGATTTCTAATGGGAGCCTATTACAGGCAATAGTGGGATGATAGCTGTACATGTTGCGTCCAAATTCAGACTCGGGTTTGTAGATTTGTAGTAGGTCTTGGTTAAAGCTTCGGAGAGGTCTGGAGGGAGAATAATGGGAGATGAGAGGTGATAGTGCTAGGCAGTAGGAAGGCTGGTATAGGATACAATGGATGATCTGGAGCTGAGAGAGAAGAAGCTGGTGGGGTAATTCAAGCCAGTTTAGGTGTTTTAGAGAGAGACAGTGATGGGATTTGTAGGTTTATTGGGCAGCAAATCTAGCTACCTTGTTGTAGGTAGATTCGAGTTTGGTCAGGAGTGCTGAGTTAAGATTTGTGAGAATTTGAGAATTGTACATTAGGCTGGGTAGAAGGTAGGTAAGAGAGAGAGTAATCTTGGCTTCAGAGGTAAGGAATTTTTTGTTACGGTAAAAGAGCCCTAGTTTTGAATGCATCTTTTTGATACAGCTATTAACATGCAAGTCAGATTTAAGCTGATCATTGATGATTACACCTAAGAGCTTAGTACTGGATTCTACCGGAATGGGAGTGTTATTAAGGGACTGTATGGAGAAGGAGGGTTTAATATTTATGAACATTTTAGCTAGGAAGAGTAACAGCTTTTTTTTTTAGAGGTTAAGGATGAGCTGGTTGTTGGAGAGCCATGTTTCAACTAAGTTAAAAGATGCTTGAGTAGCTGAGAAGAGCTTAGAGGGAGAGTTGGATGTGGTGATGACTGTAGAGTCATCTACGTATTGCACTAAAGATGACTGAGGACAGGAGGCATAGAGCTGATTAGTAAAGATATTAAAAAGTAAAGGCTCTAGGATAGACCCTTGAGGTACACCAATTGTGACAGGAAGAGTGCACAGTGCCATCTCACTAACTGAGATCTTTCAGTAAGGTAGCTGGAGAACCATGCAACAGTATCAGAGGAGAAGTTGAGGTTATGCAGTTTGTGCAGCAGAAGAGAGTGTAAGACAGTGTCAAAAGCTTTTGAGAGTACATGAATAGGCAAGAAATAAGTTTATGGTCGTCCATGGCTATAGAGACTGTGTTGAGGAAGGATAATAGAGGTGTAGTGGTGCTATGTTTGGGTCTGAAGCCATGTTGAGTGGGTTTAAGCAGAGTTTCCTGTATTAGATACTGCATAACTTGTTTTTGAATACATTTTTCTAGTACTTTAGAGAGGGGGGAGAGGATAGCAATAGATCTAAAGTTGGAGATATCAGAGGAGTTACCTCCTTTGTGTATAGGTAGAGTGTAGCATTGTTTCCAGATGGAAGGGACTTTAGATTCAGAGACAGAGTGATTAATCAGGATAGATACAGGGAGAGCAAGAGAATCAGCTGCTAGTATAAGAAAAGTGGAAGGAATGTTTTCAGCTGATGCTGAGCATGGTTTTAGTTTAGAGAGTAGAGTTTTGATGTAGCTAGTAGATACAGGTTTGAGGGAGAAGGTATTTGAGGAGATAGTATTAGAAATAGGTTTCGAAAAGTTGGAGATGTTAGTAGTAGAGGAGTTTGGGTTAGGGGTCAGTAGCTTAGATATTGAATCGATAAAACAGGTATTGAAGATAGTGGCAGTTTATTCAGGTGTCTTGTCTGAGCATGGATTGGAGGAGCTAAGATCACCAGGATGTAATATTTGGTTAATAGAGTTGCAGAATTTTTTAGGATTAGATTTTAGGGCTGTGGGAGGTTTGTTATAGAAGTACTTTTTATCTTTGTTTATGTGTTTTTTTGTCAGATTTCTGAGTTCTTTACATTTTTGTAAGTCTGCAGAGAGCTTAGTTTGGGACCATTTTTTCCATAATTTGTCTCTAGTTATCATAAGGTTATGAGTGGCTTTTGAAAGCCATGGAGATATGGTGGACTTAATTCGGACTTTCCAAGGGGAAGCAAGCGAGTCTAAGATGCTAAGGAAGGTGGAGTTGAAAGCTAGGACTGCTTCTTCTAGTGGGAGTTGGGTAAGGAATTTCCAGTTTACTTTAGAGAGGAGGGCATTAAAGGTTTCTTGATGGAAGTTAGAGATTTTACGACAAGTGACACATTTAGGAGGTTTGATAATGGAGAGTGAACCTAAGCACTTTTATAGGGCAGTGATCGCTCAGGGTGTTTGGTAGGGTTTCAGGGTTATGATATTTGGAAGGATTAGATACAAGTACCCAGTCAATGAGTACAAGATGTATGAGAGTTGTTTGTATGGGTAGGTTGGGAGATTAGCTGTGTAAAGCCATATAAATTAATATGAGTATTTGAGTTTGGATTACTGAGAGTTAACCAGTTAATGCTGACATCCCCAAGGAGAATAGTTTCATTGGGGATGTGTTGATAAAAGTATGAAAGAATACTTTTGAGCAGAGAAATGTTGTCTGCTGGAGGAATATAGATGGCTGCTACTGTGATAGTGGAGTGGTCATTTATTTTAAGGTTAGCTGTAAGTAGTTCAGCACAAGAAAAGGATGGGATAGGTTTCATAATACTTGTAATGGTGAGGTGGTTGGAGTAGAGGATGGCAACACCACCCACTTTTTGTTTTGGCGATCTATGCGGAGTATATTACGAGGGGGGAGAATGTCTTTAGCAGAGGTTTGGGGTTTTAGCCAGGTCTCTGTTAGGGTGATGACATCAGTGGTGTAGAAGGCTATCCAGGCATGGATTTCACTTACTACAGGCATTCATAGAGTAAAAGGAAATATGTTTGTTTGGATAGCATAAGTTTATTAAGTTGGGAAAGGTAGAGTTATGCATGGTGGGGTGATGGATGGGCCCAGGATTTGGATGTATGTCTCACGATAGAAGCAGGGCTACATGAAGTTGGTAAAGTTCGAAATTAAATGGGTTGTAAGTACTTAGTCTTGGTTTTAGATGCTAGAGAGTGAGGGGGGAGGAAGTTTGATTTTAGGCAGAGGGATGTTCATGAAAAAGATAGAGGAGGAGATTGTAATAGAGTACTGCAGAGATGAGAAGCAGTTAGTATGGTGATTAGTGGGATCTCTAGGGACAGGTGGTAATGGAATAGTACAAGATGTAAGATTGAGAAGGAGAAGTAATGGAGGCAAGAAGAAAATGGAGAGGGTTGCAAAAGCCATGGCCTAAGGTGGGGAAGTAGGATTGGGATGGAGTGAGGAGTGGATAAGTGACTAGGAAAAGTACATTGTTGGACCTGTTAGAGAGTTGAAGTAAAATTTAAGTGAAACAACCTGTAGGGGGAGAAGGGGATATATAGAAAGGAGGAGGATTTGCAGCAGACTAAACTATGAAGTGATAACTAGGGGAGAGTAAAGTGTTTAGAATGTTATAGCAGACAGGAACGGGTGGAGTTAGAGGAGGAAGGGATTAGGTGGATAGGTATAAAGGAAATGATATGGAGGTGGGTTGGTGTCAAAGGAAAAAACATCAAAGACCAATACATGTAAGGTTCAGTTAAGGCACTTTTAATTTACTCGCCGCAAGGAGACAAAAACATGCAAATACAAGGATTTGTCTAACTATTAACAGGAAGTATGTTCATTCTTTTACTATTTTACAAGACATGGCCTTCTAAGCTGACGTAATCAAACACAACTTTCAGTATTGTTCTACAGCAGATGTTACTCAGATTTTCTGCTGACATGACTAGATTTGTGAGAAACTTTTGAAAAAAACAACCTGGCCTTGGTGACCATCAATCCGTTTACAAGCCTCTATTGTACAGTGTTACTTTTCAAGGTACTCTTCTAATTCAGATACAAGCAAATGCTGATTGCAGTTCATATTTTCAAACAGGCTTTGTCCTAATTATCTCTAACTTCTACAGCTGTGTATTTTCTCACACCATAATCGGAACTTCTTGTCTAAGTTTCATACAAGTAGTATTGTTCTATTCATTATTTTCCTAATGCAAGCAGAAATCACCTGCTTCTCAGTAAATTTCCAAGGCACAAGCAAGATTTTAGCTAATAATACAAGGTCAGAAAGCATATGCAGTTTGTACAGATTTATGCAATATGAAATAGAATAAATGTCTTAACCCTTTTCAAGCTCTAAATGCACTAAGCATATTACCAATACACACATTAATACATATTTTTCTAACATTTCCCCCCTATTAATACTTTTATTCTACTTTCAAAATAAGCATAAACAGTTTGTTTTCTTCTCCTAACCTCTTCCACTCAGGATTTGCAGTCAAGAGAGTCATTCAGTTTAAACTTATGAAAGCATTTTCAGTCTTTTAACAGTTCTTCAAGCTCAGTACTTTGATATAAGGTTTCAGAAACTGACCTATCCATAAAGTATTTTATCAGTCTTTTCATACAGGGGATGCCACAGCAAACACATACTCCCAGTAGGAGCATTCCTACACAAATGGCAATCAGGATGTTCACTAGGATGGTACCCCACCCCCCAAACCATTTCTGGAAAATGTCCGTCAGTGGGTTTGGGCCTGGTTTGGTCATGGCAGACACTTGCTGAATTACCTCAAGGTGATTGTCTATCTCGTGTTTATGGTCAGGAATATACGAACAGCATTCTTCTTGGATTAAAACGCAAGTACCACCTTTCGCCGCTAGGGTGAAGTCAAGAGCCATGCGGTTTTGTAACACTACAGTTCTCATGGCATTCAGTTCATCAGTCACCAATTCAAGGGCGTAAAAAGTTGCATTACTCATAACTTCGAGAAGTTTAGACAGTTTTCTCAGCTCCCAGATCGATTTCGTCACTCCATATGCTGGTAATATGCCTGCCCACCATATAACAGTATCACTCAAGTCCATGTGTGTCAGTCCATCGCCCACAGCTTGATAGTTTTTCCAACGCACATCGATTTGCCCTACTGGATTTACAGACTTTCTGCAGGTTTCTTGTTGACCTCTCGGACATTCCAAATTTTTCCTTGAGGTAAAACTGCAGTTTGTTGTATGGCCAGAACCAGGTAACCCAAAAAACAACTGCCGGACCAATTCTCAGGTAACCATTTGTATGCCTTTCTGCCACACACAAAATAACAGTCCTTTACTTTAGTAGTAACTTTGCTATGAATATACACTCGCCCTACATGAAACATTTTTCCATCAATTATAGACAGTTGTTTATAAAGAACAGAATTATGTTTTACTTCATCAAGTGTTTTGTGCATCGATTCAAGAAATGAATCATAGTTTGTATTACAATAAAGATCTACATTGTTACCCTTAGTGTAACATCTATAAGGAACAGTCACATTGCAATTGCTCCAACCCACCTGAACAGTATCATTTTTATAAAAACACACAGTTCCCTTTTGTGGAACAGACAAGTGCAATGCTATTTTATTTTGTGCTGTAATGGTTGAGGTATCACAAATCAAGTTCTCCCAGGTCTCACTGACCCCTAGGGGGACTGTAGTCATTAATAACCCCCCTGTATGCTGTCGGCAAAGATCTGCAAATCCAGCAATTTGAAACATTGAAAGTCTCAGCATACACATGTTTGATTGCCTGGTAAGTGTTGAAGTTTGGGTGCCAGTCTATGAGTAACGCTTCATGTTTATTCAGTTCAGTCTGTGTGGCTGGGAAAAGAAAAGGCCACAACAAAAAGATTATTGTCACTAGTACAGTTAACAGGATGATTATGCAATACTTCTGAGGAAAGGGTTGTTCTGCATTCCTGTTTCTTCTGGACTCTATCATTTTTACTCTTGGCATGTAACAAGATTTTTGTCCAGTTCAAAGTTTTTTACTAATTTACAGTGTGTCAGGTGGATCCAGGAGGCACGCTCTGCAATTTTGACTGCAGTGGGTGTTGACAAAAGCACTTGGTATGGACCTTCCCACTTTGGAGACGCCCAATTCTTTATCTTAATTATCTTCAGCCAGATCCATGCTCCAGGGGGCACTGCCACTTCTGACGGTCTGGTTCGTTCTTTATCTGAAACAAAAGTTAACTGCAGCAAATGTTTAGAATTTAAAAGATTTTGCTTATACTCAGCTAATGCAATGACAGCTTCCTGGTCTGCAGGCATGAGAGATTTCCACTGAGGTATATAATAAGCCCTTCCAAAGAGTTTTTCGAAGGAAGTCAATCCTTTTGCATTTGGAACAGTTCTCATGCTCAATAGTGCCAGGGGCAGACAGTACACCCAATTTCTCTGTGTTTTCGTTATTAATTTTCTTAGCTTACTTTTTAAAATCTCATTATGCCTCTCTACTAGCCGTGCAGATTGAGGGTGATACGCACAATGATTTTTTAGAGAAATACCCAAATGTCTACTTAACTGTTGTATGGTCTGATTTACGAAGTGTGTGCTATTGTCACTGTAGATCCTTCCCAGAATGCCAAATCCAGGGATGATTTCTTTAACAAGAACTTTGGCCACAGTCATAGCATCTGGATTTTTAGTCGGAAAGGCTTCCACCCATCTAGAAAACATATCTACAATGACAAGACAATACTTCTTATTTTCACATTTATTCAACTCTATGAAATCCATACAGATAGTATGAAATGGATATGGTGGTTTAGAGAAACTCCCTTGCTTGGCTTTAACGCCCCTTGTGCATGATGTTTATTACAAATGTGGCATAATGAACAAAATTTTTTAGAGTAGTTTGTAAATCCGAACGTCGTGAACACTTGGTTCACCAGCTGTACCATTCCCCCCTGTTGAGACATGGCACTACCCATGGCTCAACAAAGCTGCATATCTAAACACATTAGACGGCAATATTGGTTTCCCTTCTTTAGAGATGAACAGCCCCTTTTTGAGAATTGCTCCTCGTTTTACCCATCTTTGTTTTTCAACTTGTGTAGTAAGTGTCTGCATTGTCTTTAACATTTCTAAGTCTAAAATCTCAGAGGGCTGTAATTCCTCATTCAAAAGAAATGCTTCTGAAGCTGCCTGCTTTGCAGCTGTATCAGCTCTCGCATTACCTTTTGAAATCCTGTCCTGTTGCTTGGTATGAGCTGTGCATTTACAGATAGCTACTTTCTGGGGTAACTGAATAGATTCTAAAAGACCTAAAATAAACTGCGCATGATTGATCAGTTTGTCAGTAGATGTTATCATTCCTCAATTTTTCTACTGTTGCACAAAAACATGTACAGTAGAAAAAGCGTACTGGCTGTCAGTAAAAATGTTTACACATTTACCTTTTGTTAAGGTACATGCCCGCGTCAAGGCAATCAATTCTGCTACCTGTGCAGATAAATTGTGTGGTAAAGATTTTGCTTCTATAATGTCAGTATCAGAAACTACTGCATATCCTACTAGGTTCTGTCCTGCAGGACCCCTTTTGCATGAGTGATCCACGTAGTATGTCACCTCGGCATCATCCAAGGGAACATCCGTAAGGTCTTTTCTAGGCAGTGTCTTTTGCTCAATCACCTGCAGGCAGCTGTGTGGTGTGCCATCTGCAGGGGTTGGGAGCAAGGTAGAAGGGTTCAAAGTTGTACATCATTCAATTGTCATATAAGGTTGGCTCGACAATATAGTCATACAGGAAAGATGCCTAGCAGGGGAAAAATATGCTACCTTCTCTTGCAGTAAAATAATTGTGACTGCATGAGGCACTCTCAATGTGAGAGGGTGGTACAACACTACTGAGGCCGAAGCCTGTACTGCCATTGCAGCTGCAACTACTGCTTGTACACAGTGAGGTAAAGACCGTGCCACTGGGTCCAGTTGTGATGAATAATAAGCAATAGGGCGTTGCTTGTCCCCATGCTGCTGTGTTAACACAGATGTCATATAACCTTGCTTACAATCTACAGTTTGGAAAAAATGTTTATGATAGTTTGGCAATCCCAAAACTAACGAGGACGCTATTAACTGTTTCAGTTTGCAGAAAGCAGATTCTGCTTCTGGTGTCCATTGTAACAAATCCTGTGCTGCCATAGGCTTCTTATATATCAGGTTAGTCAGCGGTGCAGATTCCAAGGCATAGTTTGGAATCCAGCTCCGGCAAAAGTTAGTTGTACCCAGGAAGGACATCATTTCCTTCTTAGTACAGGGCTTTGGTGCTTGCAAAATTGCTATTTTTTCTGTCCTCATCTAATATCCTACCCTCCTCGGATATTACATATCCTAGGTATTTAACTTGTTTTTTCCAAAGCTGCAGTTTATTCTTGTTTACCTTGTGTCCTTCAGCAGCTAGAAATTGTAATAGCGCTATGGTATCTTCTTTGCAATCTTGCTGGGTGGAGGCCGCCAGCAGGATATCATCAACATAAAGCAAAATTTGGCTACCTCTTGGTGGGGTAAATCCCGCCAAGTTGCTTGCCATTTCTTGTGAGAATATTGTTGGCCTTTCACAATATCCCTGTGGTAGTCACGTATATGTATACCTTTTCCCCTGAAATGTAAATGCAAACCAATATTGTCTGTCAGGGTGTATCGGTATCGAAAAAAAGCATTGCTAAAATCTACCACAGAAAAATATTTCTGTTGAGGTTTTAAATAATTCAACAGGGTGTGTGGGTCTGGCACCGTAGGTGCCCTTGGTATTACAGCTTGTAAATCTTGGACCATACACCACTCTCCATTCGCTTTCTTAACAGGAAATAAGGGTGTGTTACATGGTGAATCAGGAGATTCCACCAGCACCCCTTCCTGAAGTAAGGCTGCTATAATAGGTTTGATTCCTACCTCTGCATCTTTTCTTAAGGGATACTGTCTCTTTTGTGGTCTAAATGCTGACTTTGGTGTAATAGTAACTGGTCCCACTGTATGAATAAGTCCTACATCTGACTTTCCTGTTGACCAAAGAATTTCTGGTATATTCTGTAAGGCATTCTCTTCCTCCAATAGGAGTGCTAATCAGCTGTCCTTGCTAGACTGCAAGTGTACAGCTGGGTGGGTCTGAGTTATCCAATTCAGCTTCTGCATTTGTATTCCCTGTTCTGACAGTTCTGACTCTGTCTGTTTTTCCCATCTCGTGACTCTTTCTCCTAATTCTACCCATTTCACATTCTTGTCCTTAGTTAAACTAACATGTGGTAATCAATTTGACTTATAGAGTGCAAAGAACTCCTGGGGCAATGAACAGCTAACTACACTGTTCCCTTCTGTGTCCCAGTACAGATTACGTAATATCAATCTGTTTGCACAATTTCTAAACAATTCTTGCTCATATTCCTTATCAGGTCCTGGTGTGTTACAATAATACAGAGTACAGTGCAACAAATGTTGTTTATCCATGTCAAGGGAGGGGAAATTGCTGATGGCTATGTTCATCAACTCTTTGGTCACTGCCCCTGGACCAGTCGTAACTAAGTCCTGGCTGTACCAATAAAACATCTTACCCTCCATTTGCACTGCAAAGGTATCAATTTGTCACTGTGCTTCCATATACTGCATAGTGGGAACTACTGCTATACCAAATAGCTGCATAAGGTCTCTGCCCAAGAGGTTCAGTGGGCATTTTGCAGAAACAACAATTTTACTTTTCTGGGTCAATCCGGAAACAGGATCAGTTATAACAATATTATGGGAGAGGGGATCCCGATGCAGCTGTCCATTAGCTGCTTTCACTAGTATGTAGTCAGGTGACTCTGAATTCTCTGGCTGTTTGGAGGGATGTATCAGGGTCCGTGATGCCCCTGAGTCACACAAGAATTTGACTTCCCTCCCTTCTACCAGGAGTGTAACTTCTGGTTTTGTGTCTGCTAAATAGAGCTCTAAGCTCAATAAAGCCAAATCCAATATCTCATTTTCTTCACTATCTATGACTTCCTCTATTTCTTCTGTCACATTTTCTACTCCCTCTATCACATTCTTACTTGTCCTTTCTCTGCTATCCCCTTCTAGTGATTCCTGACTATCATATAGTCAGTCCTCACCCTCCTTGTCTTCCGTGGTTGCTTTCTTGTTTTTCTTGCAATCCCTTGCCAAGTGTCCCTTTTTACCGCATTTAAAGCATTCACCCCTTTTCTTTTGCCCTTCAAAGTCCTCTGATCGTTGATCAGATTGTTTGTTTCCCTGGGCATTTCTCTTGCCCTTTTTCCCGGACTGTACTACATAAATGTCTGCTCCATCTTCTACGGAAAATACTTGGGCTTTCTTTTTTTTTTTTTTGCTATTAAAATGACTTTCGGCATGCCTAGCATATTCAAGTAATGACTGTAACCTGCTTGTACGATGATCTACCATGTGTTTTGTAATAAAACTGCTTATGGGTGCAATACTGCCTTTCAAAAATGCATTCTTTAACTGCTGCTCATATGAGGAATCTTGTGTCTGATCTTCAGGAACCTGCATTCCACAATGGTTATTAAAACATTCTAATAGTCTAGCATAATATCTGTCAATAGTTTCACCTTCCTGTTGGATTCATTGATTAATGCAAGTCAAGTCTGCCCTAGGCTTCCATTCCTCAGAGATTCGGTCTGTAAGACGTTTCACTCTGTTGTCTAATTCTGCGCTGCTATGTGGGAGGGGCCTGAGAGCAGTGTCATGGGGATTCCAGTCGCCACTAATCATGTGCCAATCTGGTCCCACAATTTGTCTGACTACTTTTTCTACCTCTTCTCCGTTTAAATTATAACTTAGCCTCATTCCTTGCAAATCTTCTAAGAACTTTCTAAAATTAACTTTTGGATGGGGAATTCCCTCAGTGGCTTTCCGGATATCTTCCGGAGTCCAGGGTCTATACACTAAAATAGTCGGGTTCTGACCTTCTTGTCCTGCCTGAGGATTAGGTACTCCTATAAGTAGGCATATTTCTTCTTCACTCATAAATCATGAATTTCTACCCATTTGATATAACTCAATATCCCCTTTTGAGTTTCCTGCCCGTGTTCGAGACCTGGTCTCAATGGGATCTCTAATGGATGGTTCCGCTTTTGTAGTGTCTTTATTTACTGTGACAGCAGGATATCGCGGGGGTGGACTAACTTGTTCACGTGCTTCATATTCTGGTAAAGGAGGTGGAGGGGCCAATGCTATTACTAAGTTATTGTCCTCCTTATCTAAAAACATTGCTTTTGAATTATTATTCTTTTGTTCCCTTCGGTTTACCTCCTCAAGCCACCTGTGTGCCTGAGGAATTCCTAATTTGCGCTGCTTTTTAACCCGACCTTTAGAATCAGTTTTAAGCTGTTTGACAAGTTTGACAAGCGAGGATTTTTCTAATTTGCCATCAAATTCATACTTATTAACCCATTTTGAGTAGTATTTAATATTATCAGCACGCTGTGACTGCATGTATTTTGCGTCTTCGGTTAACGGCGGATTTTGGGACCTTTTTGTGCAATTATTACCCATTTTGTTCTACCCTTTTAATCGTTACGTAACTCCTTATTTTTTAACGTGGTACCACGGATGTTTTTATAGTCTCTTCAGAATGACTGCCTACCTGCTCTGTTTCCCTGATCTATGACAAGACAGTAATCTTTCTGTCCCTGACTTATAAACAAAGTCTCTAACAGAACAAATACAAATCTAGTCACTGATCTAAAACAGAAAAAAAGAAGGTGGATTCACCTTACCTGAGCCTTCATGATTGATCACCTGGTTCGAGTAAACCCGTCCTTCAGTCGCAGATCAGAAAGTGGCTGGCCTCTTTTGTATGACAATTCAGTCGGAGGGCTTTTCAAATAAGAAGAACCGATGTGGTTTCTTCCCCGTACAGTTTCAAGCCACCTGGCCTGTCTGATCCGAGGCGAAGTGAGGGTCTTCAGCTCGAAGGACCAATCTGTCAAAAGAAAAAACTTCAAAGACCAATACACTTAAGGTTCAGTTAAGGCACTTTTAATTTACTTGCCGCAAGGAGACAAAAACATGCAAATACAAGGATTTGTCTAACTATTAACAGGAAGTATGTTCATTCTTATACTGTTTTACACGACATGGCCTTCTAAGCTGACGTAATCAAACACAACTTTCAGTATTGTTCTACAGCAGATGTTACTCAGATGTTCTGCTGACATGACTAGATTTGTGAGAAACTTTTGAGAAAAACAACCTGGCCTTGGTGACAATCAATCCGTTTACAAGCCTCTATTGTACAGTGTTACTTTTCAAGGTACTCTTCTAATTCAGATACAAGCAAATGCTGATTGCAGTTCATATTTTCAAACAGGCTTTGTCCTAATTATCTCCAACTTCTACAGCTGTGTATTTTTTCACACCATAAGTGGAATTTCTTGTCTAAGTTTCATACAAGTAGTATTGTTCTATTCATTATTTTCCTAACGCAAGAAGAAATCACCTGCTTCTCAGTAAATTTCCAAGGCACAAGCAAGATTTTAGCTAATAATACAAGCTCAGAAAGCATATGCAGTTTGTACAGATTTATGCAGTATGAAATAGAATAAATGTGTTAACCCTTTTCAAGCTCTAAATGCACTAAGCATATTACTAATACACACATTAATACATATTTTTCTAACAGTTGGAATGGGGGTGGGAGGGGAGCAAACAGAGCGGGTTGGCCAGGAAGAGTAACCACTTGAAACAATCAGCAGGCCAGGAGGGAAAAAGTAAGGAGCCCACAGTGAGAGTCAGCAGGTAAGTAGGAGCACACAGTGAGAGTCAGCAGGTTAGTAGGAGCACACAGTGAGAGTCAGCAGAGTCTGCAGGTAAGTAGAAGAGGTGGGGAGGTGTAGACAGAGAAGGAAGACATGTAATAGTGAGGTATACACAGGTATTTGCAGTAAGATAAAACAGTTAAAAGGAAACGACAAACAGAAAAACAAAGAGTATAGCTAACTAAGAGAGAGTTGACACTAGGGTAGTGACTAACTCATAGATGGCAGAGAGAAACAGAGGTAAGGTTTCTAAACAGGTGAGTATTGGTGGGGGGGCTCTCAGTGGTATGCAGGTATCCTGTACAGTAGACAAAGTAAGACTACTTTGTGGTATGAGCTTAGAACATACTTTTAGTGTAAACTGGCTATACAATAGAGCACAGGCATAATTCCAGGAGTTGGAGCAGTATCAGCAAAGGTAGACACAGTATGTTCTCACTGTCACAGGTTCACAGGTACTTACTAGGTTATTGAGCCATGAGGATATTCAAAAGTCTAACCATGCATTCCCTAGAGGTTTACTAGCCCTAATTTTGTAAGTATGATTAACCAAAAACCCTTTGTATTTTTAGTACAAATAACCACAGCCAGGCAGACATTTATATGCTACCACTATCCAAAAGGGTACTGAGCCAGAGGTGAACTTGCGGTTTCCCATCCATTTACCCAGATCCCACAAGAACAGAGTAAAAGAAGCACTTTGCTTCATGTGGAGAGTAAGAGTATTCCAGAGAAGTGGCATTCTCTGTGACACATAACTATCCTTCCAGTATGTTCCATTTAAGTTGCAGTAATAATTCTTATCTCTTAAGAGGATGTTTCTGACAGTGTTGGAGCTGTGGATGTGCAGTATGACTGAAAGGATGGGGTTGGTAGAGGCTTTGTACGAGAGTCAAAGGTCATCCCTTACTGGTCTTTACACTGCCAAGATCAGGCTGTTGTGATTTAGTCCCTCTACTTTCTTTGTGAGAAAATGTTGTAGTCATTCAAGTTGTATCAGGTGTTTGAAAAGCTATGAGGTGTTTGAAAAGTATGAAGTAGGCATTCTACTAAATGATCGGCCGAATAAGTGAATACAGCAGAATGCTCAACTCCCTGGAAATGGATGCCATATCTTTACTAATAAGTTGCACAATCAAAAAATCTATCACAAAAGTGGAAACAAGATGATCAAAGGACAGTTCATTGTCTACATGGATTCCCACATCCCTATCTACTGGGTCAGTTTTCAGGGGTATGTGGTTGATGTGACAGCTGCAGGGAACATCATGTTTGCTAAAGGATACTAGTGTAAATTTTTTGTCATTTAGATTTTAAGCCATGGTTTTGACAACAACTTTTTTGAGAAAGGCCTTCCTGAAGGATCTTGGTGTCTTGCAGAGAGTTTATGGTTGCACCAAGTTATAAGTCCTTACCATTAGCTTTACAGAGAAGTAAATCTCAAAGAGGAGTGGGTCCGTGGACTGAGCCCTGAGGTACACCATCAATTTCATGTCTTTTGGAGAAAATAGAGGCCTCTCCAATTTTCTGGGTTCGATTTATTGGCTTTCGAGTTGAGACACTGAGTTAAGGATGCATGTTTTGTGGTGGGTACTGCGTCAGCTGAGAGTTTGTGAAACTGCTGACAGTACTTGTACTTGGAGCCCTTTATATTTTAGGTATATTACTTTTAAGAGCTTCAGCACATCTGGGGCTGTGTATTTAGACTGTAATGTGTGTGGTAGGCATAGTGTGGTGTTGGGGGTGTCAGTGGGTTTCAACACAAGGAAATTTTGTTTTACGAATACAGCAACCCTTTCTCATTCAGTATCATCATCTAGTGCAGTTGGCCTGTGGTATCTGTAGTGGCTGTATGTCAGCCTTACTTCCAATGACATTGTATAAATATGTCTCTTACACACTGTATCAGAATGCTTAAGTATTATTTGCAGTAAATAGGAGACAACTGCCACACTGCCTCAGGATGCCCATTTCCATCAAGCTGGATGTAGAGAGATGGAAAGTGCTAAGTCATGGTTATAGATCTTTATTTGTGAAGGCTACAGAGGGAGTGGTACCAGTGTAGTTTCAAACTGGTTTAGTGGGATACAAGCTGGGTAAGAATAACAGTCCAAGACTAAACATGAGCAGCAATGTTCCTATGGGCACAAACCGGAGTTTGTCACACAACTGCACACTACTAAGTACTCAAGGGATTTAGGAGGTTAGTTTTATAGAGAAATTTAAGGTTCCAAGTTCTTTGTGATTATACACAACACAGTTAGCCACTGTTGTGTGATGAGCAGCAGCATCTTGCAAATATGGATGACTTAATAAGACATTAACAGCGTCATACCAAAAAAAAATCCAAATAGCCATCTGGACAATAGTAGAAAAGCACAGCCTCAGCTTCATTTAGCAATCACAAGCTCTAAAAAGGCTGTGTCCTCTCTACTCCCACTAGATTGCAGACCAACATTTTCTAACTATAATGTACAAAAAAGCCAAAAATAAGTGCAGGTCTAGCAGGTTTTAAATGCTACATAGCAGAATAAATGTAAAAAGAGTAAACAAGTACTTAACAGCAAAATTACACGTTGTGGTTGACCATAATCAATTGATCATTAGTGGTGTGGTTGCCAAGTGTTGTGAACCTCTGACCAAATAAGCCAAGCTCGTGCAAATACAACTAGCTTGTAAAGGCAGACCATACCTTCTCAGAAAATACTTAGTACATTTAAAAGCACATATGCATTTTCCATCATTATTACAGTATCATAATTGTACAAAATCGTGTACATTTATAGATTCAAATATTCTGCACCTATATTAACACATTTACATATATAACATTAATTATTGCATAAGTCTGGCAGTTGGTTTAGAGGATTAATGAGTGGTTTCAAGTGGTGCAAGATCTGATTCCTTCAACTTCCAATGTCTAACTGTGTGACTCTGAGCAAGTCACTTAACCAGACACTGTTCCCAAGCTGAGTCTGAAAAAGGTCCATGGAGATCAGTGGTCTAACCCAGAAAACAAATGCAAATAAAATAAAATAAATACCTTTCTGACATTACTTATTTCATTGAATTAAAGCATGCTTCATCCCCACTGAATACATTTATCAAATAGACTGAGGTCATAGTCATACTGTTATTTTACTATTGCTTTTGATTTTTGTGTTCTTAATTTTGAGTTTGGAATAAATGGACTGAATCTTTGTAAAAATCTAAATTTACTAAACAGGGGACTGCACTTTAATCCATGGCTTAGTGGATGTAGAAAAAATAGATTACTTTTGAAATCAAAATGGTATCCTCAAATAGAAATTGCTAACACTCTAGTAAAAGAAAGATATGGAGAAAATGTCAGGCTACAAAGGGGAACCTCATCCACCTAGTCTCTCTTCAAGACAGTATGACATGAAATTACATGAAATGATGACCTCTACCCTCAGCAAAGCCAGAAATACTAATACCATAAAACAAAATGAGATAACAGGAAGCCTAATTTGTGCAATAAAAGTATCCCAGTATACCCCATTATACACATTTCTAATATAGCATTAAAAATGGATAATTCTCTGTTACCTCAAATCAGGCTATTTAGTTCCAATCATACCTCTCACTTGTATAGATTTTCACAGAATGTCCAGATTTTTGCCTCATATATTTGGTCTGTTTCTCATAAAATTGTGGTTTTCTGGCAAATCATTGAGGGTTGAAGTCAGAAATTAATGGCAGACATTTGAGTTTTAGACTTGATACTCTCCAGAAAATTCATGCTAATTTAAAACCTGTTATTCTATCAAGTTTCTAAGTTTGTACAAGTAATATTTAAAAAGTGTCCCTATTTAAAGGCCTTTGTCCCCCCATTTTATATGACTTTGTCTAGATTTCTTGATTTAAGAGGTTGAGAGGTATGGTTCCAATCTGCATGGAAAGTCCTTCCACAGACCCCAGTAATTACAGACTAGTCACTCAAAAATATACATGAAAAAGGTGCGGAAGAGAATCATCATGTAACTTATTTGGAAAGACAGAAGAAACCTTCCTCTTCATAACATAACCAGTACACTTTTGTCAAAGGTGCATCTCATCATTTTTTTTCTTTTTGAGATGTAACTCCTGCCCTAGGTAAAGGGTTATATGTTCTCCCACTGTACTCTGATCTGGCTAAAACATTCACTACTATACCACATGAAGGAGTCACACATAAACTCAAGGATCTGAAGGCAAATGAAACTGTAATCATTTGAGTTAATAATGTAATAAATGGTCATATACAACAAGTAAGAATAGGTGGACTCATATCCTCACCATCTCCTGTCAGAAGTGGAGTCCATCAAAGCTCTGTCTTGGCAGCATTCCTTTCTGGCATATTTTACTCAGCTGTCAAATATGACTCTAATATCTGTCTCACCGTATATACAGATGGCTGCAAACTTGGGAACATTTCCTTAATCCATGTAACACCATTTACTTCAAACAGCACTTAATCTATACAATGATGCAGAAGAAAGAACCTTGCCTTTAGTGGTAATGCATGTAGTAGTCTGTCATTTGGAAATATTCCTACTAGATTTATACACTACTGATAGGAAACAGCAAAAGGATGACATAATAATAAAAACTCTTGCAGTCATTGCAGATGACCTTATATTTGATATACATATAGGTGTTGCCATCTGAAAGCACACAGTTGCCCATCTGATCCTTTGTGTGGTTTGGAAACATGCCAGAAAAGGAAGTATCTCACTTTATACAGCTCTTACCAAATGAAATATATAACACAGCACCCTTTTTATAATCTATACAAGGTACAAAGATTCTTCACAAAGAGAACTGAAGAGCTTCAATGTATATCTTATAGTAAAAGACTGCAGCGACTCAGTGTCTCTCTCTCTTCCCTGTATTGCATTGCCTTCCTGGAGAAAACCTTGTCTGACAAGTACAGCATTACGGGATCCCTTACTATTTGAAACCATTTGTTTAGAATACCCGCAGTGACAAAAAATACAAAGAGACAGTCATCCTCAAGAAAATGAACATAAGTACATATGGATATGAATGTTTGGTTCCACAGCCAGAAGAGTGCTTCAGACCCACTACTGACAACCAATGTAAGGAAAAGACTGGATAGACAGATGGATGGAGACTGAATTCCACCACTTCCAATGTAAATAGCCGACAGAGGTATGGCCTTTTAATCATACCTCTGGTGCCAAACAGATTAAAGTATAAACAACGTGGACAAGTAATGAATCATTAAGAAACTCATTAAGTTCAACTTGGCTACAAGAGTTTGCAAGGTACATTAACTACTGCCTTGCATATGAGCCTTCACCATCCACACCAAAGAATAGACTTCCAAATGAACACCCTATTGAGTTGAGTCTTT
The DNA here is from genome assembly GCF_019279795.1 of Protopterus annectens. NCBI lineage: Eukaryota > Metazoa > Chordata > Ceratodontiformes > Protopteridae > Protopterus > Protopterus annectens. The sequence goes on along the minus strand of NC_056747.1, from coordinate 588,299,434 downwards.
GGGTCTAGATTTCTAGACCCCTTTCTAACCACTCTTTCTGATTTTCAGTGCCTTGCACACACTAATTGTACTTTAAATAAATTTCTGCATTAACATGTACACACTTACAAGTTTTGAAGAAAGGCAGACAATATTCTCCAATGGTATACCCCTGTGGCCTGACTCAGTGAAGTAAACTTCAACCATTAATGGTATAGCCCTGTGGCCTGACTCAGTGAAGTAAACTTCAACCATTGCACATTGTGAGGCTGCAGACTACTCAGCTACTGTTTCACCCATGAGTAGTAAGCCAAACAATTCTAAACGCAAACGTTAGTGTGTACAGAATAGTCTGCCAGGAGCTTGTAATAATTCATCAATGAATACTCCTTTATCAGTAAATAAATAAAGAATTATCATCCCAAAACCTTTTTAAATTGAACAAATAAAAATACTTTACTTAGGAAAGAATGCATTAAGTAGTACAGTGACAGTCAATATACAGACAGATACTGGATTGAAGAAGAAACAGAAAATATACCTTTGGAGGAAATAGTGTATAATAAAATACCTAAATGCAGATAGCATTATCATCTAGATATTTTCTGAACAACAAGAATTACTGAATGTTATGCTGAACCTATCTAAATTTTCAGGAAGAGAGAAGAATGTGCCCATTAAAAAGTCAAGTCACAAGGCACAGGAATCTTCTTATCTTGTCAACTGTGCTGACACAGCTCAGTTGCTACCTTTTCAGCTATCTGGTTTATATATTTTTTCCATATGGAACACACACATGCAACCATACAGGTTTTCCACATTTATAAATTAATGATTTCTCTTCCAGCTTTGATTAGCTATCTCTTTGAAGTGTCTCTTAATTGCTGCTTTATGACCCTAGGCTTTCTTTCTGAAGAAACCAAGAGCCTACATTTTACACTTCAATTGCAAATCAAAAATTCCATACATTTTTCTTCTTTATGACAGTCGTGAAAAGGTCAAAGGATTACATATACTTGCATGCTACAGAAAACACACACATTGCAGATTAATTTACATATTTTTGGTTTATCTGCTGAAGGTTTTATCAGGCTTAAATACAATTCACAATTCTGTTCTATTTCAAATCAGAAAAAACAGTTGCAGAAACCTTTTAGGTGGTGCTGCGGTAGCGTTGTAGCCTCACAGTAAGACGTTGTCCTGTTCAATTCTCAGATAGAGTGTCTTCTGTGTGGAGACATGCGTGAATGGGCATACCTTCATTGAAGGTTGTGCATCAGAGCTGGCAACTCGGCACGTAAAAATCTACTGCCAATCATTAGCGGACCGGAGTTCCGCTGTGGAGACCCCTAACCGAAAAAGCCGAAAGACACAATAACAACAACAACATGGTGAAAAGGTCAAACTTCATATCACAACAAATTTCACTGCTATGGAGTAAACTCCTCTTTTTAATTAAACGAAGTCCATAAATTCATACCTTCAAGAAGAAATTGGATGATTACACGTGCATCCAAAGACATGCTCTGGAGCATTTCTCTCCAGGCCGCTGCTGAAAATGGGTTCTGCCCAGTCGGACTTCCCAGTAAGCAGAAGCTAAATAAAAAATAAATACAATCCACAATTTCCAGCAGGGGTTCAGGGTCACAAGCTCCCTGATGGCCTAGTGTTCTTCAGCTTATTCACCAAACTTATGAAATGAATACTATGACTGAGAAACTGATAAAGTTGAGCTACAGTGCTAAGGTTACAGGTTATGCCGTTAAACTACACATTCCATTCTCATAGCAT
>NC_056747.1:588105164-588292664 GCF_019279795.1 Protopterus annectens | reverse complement strand
TCAGTAATGATTTACTGCTTTAACTTGTAACATTCATCTGACTTCATAAAACCATTTTCTATTTTAAGACACCATTTTTAGCAGCTGATAAAAAATGAAACAGCTATAGAAAACATTAGAACTTACATCTATGGATCTGGAGACAAATAATGCAGGTTTGAATCTTACAGGTGCTACTTGGATGCTACATGGTCCCAAATTAGATATCATCTGTGCTTATGGGTGCCTTTTTAACATGAACATATTTCCGTCACCATGTTTTTATTTTAACAGACTGTCTTTGCCTATTTTAAGGAATTGCTTTATTTGAGAGGGATAAAATTATTACTTTTTATCCCTCTTGAACATCTTTTTCCTTAAGCAGTACAGTCTATGAGCTCTGCTGAACAGTTTATTGACGGTATGCTTATAAGTAACATTTTTCAGTATTCCAGTTATGTGTTCTGTAAGCTGTCCATTAAAAGAAATTTGCTGTATGTGCAGGATGTGTCACATTATTAGGTTTAATTGTATTTGTACATTTTGATGTGGCGTACTGTGGAACCTGAATTTTATGACCATATATGAGCATAAGTTTTGAGACAGGTATCCAAATAAAGAATATTTTTTTGATAAAGAAGGAGAGTAGTGTGTGTAAAACTGTTACCCAGTATGTGTATATAGCATCAGTAAAATCAGAAATGTTTCAGAAGCAGAAGACCATGTGCACCTTGCCAAATACCATCTTCAAGATATATCCCTCCCTTTCAAGACAGCAAAATATGTCAGGTGAGGGAGGAACTTGCTAGTAGCCACCCAATCATCAAGGTTACTCTCAAAGCAGAAAACTGTGTCATTCTGCTTAATATGTGGGGGGCAAAAATGGTACAATCACTGGGTAATGAATCTGTCCCTCTCAAAACCAAGAGGCCAGCTGGGTTTGAAATGGCATTCAAAACTTAAAAACACTGCAAATGTAACTGTTCCTCTAGCATGTTTTATTTATACAATGATGGAGGTTCAGGTGTTTGTGTAACTATTCATCCTGTGAAGGTAGAAGAGCTCCATAAGGGTGGGGTCTTTGATGGCACAGAATCCTAGCAAAGATCTCCATACATCAATCTATAACAGAAAGAATATAGGGACAGGAATTCTAGCATGTCTTGGTAGATAAGGGTTTTTAGGCCACTCATCTTTTTTGTCAGAAAACTTTTTAGCCTTTCTAACTGCATGATATACCTCTCTAGATAAAATGGAAGCAGGCACTGTACTCAATAATTGGTCTAATTAGATCAGAGCAAATGGGGACCATCACATTCCTTGACACAGATACCTTTCAAAACCAGTTGTGCTACATAAAAGGATTTCCTAAGTACTGTTGCAACATGGTGGTCAGATATGACAGAATTAGCCTAGATGTCAACATCCCTGATTATCACAGCTGCAGGAGGGGGTCACTGCCTCTGCTGTAAGTTGAAAATGAATGGTATTTCTCAAAGGTAAAAATGCCACACTTGTTTGTATTTTGTCTTAGTCTCAGAGTCCATTTTCTGAACACCACCGTCTTCTAAATTCCTGCTATTTGTTGTGCTATTAAAAGGGAAAACCAGATATTTCACTGTGTAATACCTTAAACCTCCTTTGAAGGAGGCCTGCTGAGATATGCTAATGAACCCTTAAGGACGTGTAAGTGTTTGAGCTACATGGCTTCTGAATGTCTTGGACTTTTTATTATGATAATCATATCATAAAGCTAAATTCCACTAGCTGTAGACATGTAATTTTCAACTTATTAATGGGCCTATCAGTATAGTATAAGTGTATAATATGGCTATTATCTGAACAAAGCCTTATGTCTGTAACTTTAGGGTGGCTGCAAAATTTCCCAAAAATAAACAAACCAACAAACAAAACAAATAGTCACGCATAAAAACCTTGTAGGCAAAAGCATCAGAAATTTCAGTGTGTAATACCTTAAACCCCTTTGAAGGAGGCCCTTGGAAATATGCTAATAACCCCTTATGGGCATATCATTTTCAGCTACATGATTTTCAACATCCACTGTTCATCTGTATTCTAATATTTTTAATATATTGTGCATTGTGTACTGTATGCTGCTGTTTCTATGTTGGTAAAACCAAGCAAAAATTGTATATATGAGCATTTATATGACATCAGGTTGAAAAAAGAAACCAATGCTTTAAGTAAACACATTTTAGAAAATGAAGGTCACTCTTTCAAATTTGTAATAATTGACAGAATAAGAACTGATATTCAAGGTGGGGCTTGGTCACTTTTTCTTGAAAAATGTGAATTATTCTGGCAGTTATGCCTTAATTAAGGCAACTGGCCAGGTTTAAATGAACAAATTTCCATTAGCTCTATTCTTAAACTTAAAGCTCTGGAAAGATAGAATTATTTATTAGTCATGTATTATTTACTGATTTATTATTTGATTTTGGTATGAATCTTTATCATTTTTTTGGTCTAAATGTACTGAGTAGGTTTATTTCTTTTAGGGGGTATGTTTATATTTGTGATGTTTTATTGCATGTTTAAAATGGACTTAGAACTCTCTCCTTTTATCTGATGAAGTTCTTAACATTAAGGATGAAAGCACTTATGTTTTTCTTTTTGGACAATAAATTTTATGTTATTCTACTCTTTTGATTTGGATTACTGGATTTCATGTTTCGAAGAGTGACTGCTCAGTGGGGTTGTACTTTCAGTTACCTCGTGTGGCTCTCTTTGTGATTGTTTGATTTGGTGTTTTTCTTCATTTGGTTTGTGCTTCAATAAAATACTTGGATGTTCCTTATTCAAATAAAACACATTATGGCAAGCTTTACTGGTGCTGGACTATGTTTTTGGTTTGATCGCTAGATATAGATATAGATATAAAACCAGCCATGCTGTCTATAAGATTATATTTGTTATTTGTACTGGGTCTAATACATGTTCTCTCTCACTAGTAGATCACAACATTCTTGCTGCCACTTGAATAAATAACAAGTGTCCCAACTCCCTCTGTCCTGATCCTGATAATTACTTACCCCTCCCACCACCCAACTCTACTTAACTGGATATTCCTATCACAGCCATAACTCTAAACCTAAAACTCCCAACCATCCCCTAACCCTAACCACAGCACTCTTTATTGCCCACTAACCCTAAAAATCACTGATCACTCCCTAAACCTAAACCTCTACTTCCTTCTCCTTAAGCCTAAAATCCTAGATTGTTCACTACACCTAAATTTCTACTTCTCACGCCCTAAACCTAAAGTCCCTGATCATTCCTTAAATCTTTAACTCTACTTCTATTTCCACTCCCTATCTCTAAACTCCCCCGCTCTTTAAAACTAAAGTCTGTGATCTCTCCCTAACCCTTAAACCCTTTGCCTTAAACCCTGACACTCCTACCCCCTCCATCTCCCTTCCAACAGCTGCTGCACTTTCCTTGCTTGAGCTCGGCTACTGTGTTTGAGTGAGGTTTAGTAGTTCCACTCACTCCGCCCAGCTCCCACACCTCATTCAAATACGTAGTCATGTTTGAGCAAAAGCTGCAGTCTGTGCAAGCTACAAGAAGCATGAATTCCTGGCTTGGAGACATTAGAGACCATGTGACTTTCCATATGATGGTCTTCAAGCACCTGTGACTACGACATGAGTAGTACACCCATTTAGCTCTGCACTATCCATTATATATACAGTGTTTTTTCTTTTCTCATTAGTCTTTTTTTTCACCAAACATCACTGAAAATCTAAGAGGAGATGAAAAGATAGAGAGGGAGAGGGGGAGGGGGGAGACAGAGAGAGAGAGAGAGAGTGTGAGAGCAGATATGTAAGCATGGAAATACAACCTGTTTCTAGTTTTCTAAAATGACATGTAAATATAAGTTGATTTGACACTGCTCAATATGTGAACACAGCATTGCCTGTCTTCCCAGTCATGACTTTACATACATTATGTAGTCCATTCTATTATCAGAAAGTCAATATTCTTAGCCAGCATACACCGTTAAATGCTAAAGCAAACGAGCTGTTTAAAAAAGATTCTGAAAAGAGATACATTTTGTTGAACTAGAATCATCTGCATGTCTTATATCAAACAATAGGCTTCTGTATTTGTTCTGCTGAAAATTGTAAGCTATATTTAACTGTGTTTTTACATTCTGTTGAGAAATACTGGCTTCACTGAAGAGATGTGCAGAATTCGCATGTAATATATTCTTTACAGTAGACATAATAAGCTATTGTTTTTCAAAGTTTTATGAGGGTTAAGTAAACTACGGAAAATATCACCAAGCCAGGTATAAAACTTTCACTGTCTCTGATCCCCAATGCATACCACAACACATTAAAATATGCCAGAGCATGGCTCTGCAAATAAAATTAAAGCAACTGGCAGAAAACAGAGTTGCTAGAAATGTTTAAACCTTGGGATCAGGAAGGGACATATGATTTCATTATCTGAGAAACCATGTACCTTGGTATATAATGGTCTGTCACTGTTGATACATGAAAGTAATATGCACTAAAGATTTCTTTCTGACAGCATGACTGTTTCAGAATACAAGGGATGTTTACATATTTTAATGCAACAAGCCATGACATTTTTATTGTCGTTTTAGTCTCACAGCCTGAACTTGGGCCTTTTTCAGACCCACTCAATGCGCATAGAATACATTCACTCTCATAACATGATATGTGGTTAGTAGTTTGCGAGGCTGTCACAATGTTAACTGAAGATTTTTTACAACCATTTTATAACCATGGCCTTGTGCAGCTTAACATACGTACAAAACAATTTTGCATGAATTGTTTTTAGAATATTTCTCAAGTCATTATTTATGCACTAGCAAGAAACTCTATAAGACCACCAAACATAAGCATTTTGATTTATGCCCTCTTGCCCTTAATTTTAGTAAAAAAATTACATAAAGGGTGCAGGAATGATAGCATCCTTTATAAGTTATATTACTATGATATACATTTTTTGTAACACCATGTTGTGCTCTCTCAACAATGACTGTGAAAGTTCCTTAAACTGCATAGTTTCCCATTATCTGTTGTTCTGTGCTTTCAGAACTAAACATGATGTGATCGTGGTTGTGAACATCCATATGGCTGCATTCCATATGTATCCATATTTACCTGCCATAAGCCAGCTTGGATATCATAATGGTAGACTGTAGAAGATAATATGAATCCCCCATCCATTAAAGTCAAGCCAGGCATTAGTGTTAATTTCTCCTTCCCTCACCCTGAACTTGGTGTTAGGTCTGCTATTCAAATCTTGGCCAAGACAATCAGCAAGAACTGCTTTTCATTTTTCATTCTAGAATTATGACAATCATACAAGCTGCATTGAAACAAGTGCCATGATCTAAAATTATACCCACTACTAAATTTCAATATGTGCCATCCTTCTTACATTCTGAAATACATTTCTACTACTATATTTCAAATCCTGGCATCCTTACCACATTCTTAAACAGTGCATTTCTGCTATATTTCAAAACCTAGCATCTTCCTAACATCTGGAAACAGTGTATTCCAGTTACATTTCAAAACGTTGGCATCTTTATCACATTCTGAAACAGTACATTCCTGTTACATGTATTAATTTAATACACTTTATAGCCAGGAGGGTGAGGGTGGGCTGGGTGTCAGACCCTTTTCAGCCACTACCTGGGCTTAATGGGCAAAAATTGAATTACAAATTGTAGAAATACGAAATATACAGTGCAGGAACAGGTAAAATAATATTAACAGCCAAGAAGTTAGAGTGCAAAACAGAAATAAATTATGTACATTAGAATGAGTTCTTCTTATATGAACTACAGTATATACAGTAATAGACATATTACATAACAATATGTACCTAATGAAAACAGCAATGTATTTAATTAAACCAGTGTAAAATAAATATTGTAGCAATTATGTTTAGGCAATACTTCTATAACCATCATCTCTGAAGCAACTACAGAATTAAAATTACAGCATAGCTTTTTTAATTCACTTTTGACTTTGTCCAGGGTAGTTCCTTACCTAATATATGCCGGTATTTTATTTCAAATAAAAAGTATGTTTTAGAGGAAGAACTTTCTTCTCTTAATGAGTAGAGTAGCTTTTCTGTTAATTTGTAGTGAGTTTGTTAGGGGTGTACAGGAGCGTATTTTCAAGGTTTTGAAGATTCGAGAGGCTAGTAATAGTGTTTTTGCTTGTTGATAGGTAACAATTTGAATTGCTGAAAAAGTTGGCAGTAGTGCACCCTTTGATCTGCTACAAATATGGATTTGTATATTTTATTGATAGTCTTTAGAATTTTTGTGTTAGTACTACACTGTAAGGTCATTTTATTGACAATGCATATTCGATGTTCAATATTCAGTGTGATATAATCTAAATTCAGAGCACAGTTGATCCATTTAAGAGTTTTCCAAAACATATCCAAGGTACATAAACATATCCCTTATGCCATGGATCCACTGAACATTTAAAGGGCTCCAAGATCTCAACACAGACATATTCATTGGTAGTTAGTCACAAAGTCTCCCAGATCTACGATGAAAATAAGAGCTTTTAACGGATGCTCTGTCCTCAGTGAACTTTACAAACAAGTTACTATTTCTGGGTACTGATTCTGGATATTAATATTATAATTAAAGAACAAGCTATCCAAAGCACCAGCCAGTATCTCATTTTTTACACATTTATAGTCCAAAATTAAGTCCTGTTTTAAATGTCTGTAACTAATGGAATATACTGAGAGATGTTCCAGTCATTTTCTATATCCCATTTAGTTTAGCCCCAAAACCTGCCTGATACATGTTTTTCAGACTTGTTCTAGTTTCTTCCATTGAGATGCAGAAAAACGGCAGAGAGAACTGCTGTAGTATACAATAGGCCTCACTACTGCAGTGAGCAATACCAAAACCTTTTCATCTTTACTCCACATAATATCCCTCAGTATTCCACAGCATGTCCTTACCATAGTGTTAGTATGGACATTAGATTTTAGAAAAGAATGAACCAGAACCTCTACATCTCTAACCTGCTGGTTACCATTAAAATGTTGTTATCCATGACATATGGGTATTGAGTTTTATTATTTCCAAAGTGCAACACCATGCACTTCTTCCACTAGACTGCATATCAATATTGGTAGATTACTGATAAAATGTATTTGGACACCTTTGAAAATTCGGTTGTTCATTATCACCTCACAGCAAGAGGTTCTCCAGTTCGATCCTCGGCTGGGGTGCCTTCTGTGCGGAGTCTGCATGTCCTCCCTGTGGTCGCGTGGGTTTCCTTTGGGTGGTCCGGTTTCCTCCTACATCCCAAAGACATGCAGTAGGTGGATTGGACACTCTACATTGGCCCTAGGTGTGAGTGTGTGCATGTGTGTGCCTTCTGTGGAAGGTTGGGCTGGCAACTCGACACTGTAAAACTCCACTGCCAATCATGAGCGGACAGGTGATCCACTGTGGCGACCCCTAACTGGGAAAAGCCAAAAGAAGAAGAAGAAGATGATTATTATTGTTAATTATGCTCCCTGCTTTGGTATCATCAGCAAATTTACTAAACCAGATATTATCATAAGATTGAAATACAGGCATTATCAAATTAAGTATTCGTAGAATAGTACTAATTATTGTGGAATGCCTGCACTAATGCCTTTTTTCTTTCTGATAGGCAATGTTTGATCTTAACCATAAACTTCCTATCAAATAGTCAGTTAGCCACCCATTTCACCACAAAGGAGTTAATTCCTCATTTGATCATTATATAAACTATGATATCATGGGGAACGGAATCAAACACTTTTGCAAAATTCATGCAAATAACAACTTCAGGACCAGTGTCCAGAGAACTAATAATATTTTTATAAAAGTTTATTAAATTAAACATGAGAGCCCAGAAAAAAAACTTTCTGAAATATATCAGCATTAAGGTTTGTATCGGTCAAAGTAAACTTTAATGCCATTTAGAACTACACACGTGTAGCCTAAACGAAATGTTGTAGATCAGCTTAATTCTTGCGATTACAATGAAAAGTGAAACAATGCATACAAGTGGAGGAATAAACAAAACTAACACATGCAATGCCACTCCCAATACATGCAAGAAAGAGCAGAGACATTTACCAACACTCGTATATGAAAACAATACCCTCCCCTGAGTTAAATTAACTACCCTATTTAAAGTAATACAAAACACACTACAAATTGAAATGCCTAAGTTATTTGCCTAATATTATCCTGGATAAGATGACAAGCAGCACACTCAAAAACATTTTCCAAGAATGGAGGCCAGATAAATTGGTCTAAAGTTGTTAACTGTCAAGTGGCACTGACCTTTTAGAAAAAAAAACAGCAATTCTCTCCCACCAACTAGATGATACAAAATTAAATTCAAGATTATTGAAATAAATACAGTGAACAAAAAAAAAAAAAAACAGGTTTTCTAAAATTCCTCTCAGAAAGAATCCATTCAAACTAACAGATACCAAATTTACAATTCCTGTCTGACATAAGCAGAAAAAATAGCAGGGTAGCTTCTTTTGGATTGGCTGCAAGGAACAGTGTTCACACATCCCCCCTAAACCATTTTAACTCTTGGCAAAACAAACAAAACCACTAAAGAGAATAAAAAAAGGTTTCCCTTTTCCTTAAAGGGGCAACAGAGTAGACATAAAGATAGTATAATAATAAGGGTTCCTCTGGGGTAATTCCGCTGCCCAAACAAAGCATCAGCACCATAAACAATATCTTCTCCATTCTCTAGAGGTGTTAGCAATAGCATAGCACCTCCTCCTGGACTGGCTGCTTGAAACGGTGTTCACACATACCTCAAAACTAAATAAATTATCAGCAAAACAAACAAAACCACAAAAGAAAATAAAAAGATGTCTCACATTGTCCTTAAAATGTTGGTGATAAGTACATTTCTTGCTAGAACATACTGTGCTGGAGTAGAATTTTGGTAATAAGTACATTTCTTGCTAGAGTACAAAGCAAATGTGAGATTTTGTAGTACCATTTAAAATGCTGACAAGAAAGATTTTTGAATGATGATGTTAGTGTGCTTATAGAAGATTAACAAAGGGTCTAGAGTTGTAAACTGATTACATTTCAGTCTATAATGTTAATATTGAGGATTTGGGGCAATCTTTGTGGAGTCCGAAAGACCATAATTCTTGACTTCAATATGTGGATGAGCAATCTGTTGTTTTGTTAAGGCCTATGAACCTGTCTTATGATTTCTGTTGTAGTGCATTTAGATTTTCATTAGACTAAATGAGGAGGATATTATCAGCATACATACTTATGTTAAGGTGTAGTAGGTCTGAGGTAAGGCCATTTATGAATATTGAGGAAAAGGAGTGGCCCTAAGTACTGATCTTTGGGAGAACACCCAAGTGCCTTTAGAGGAAAAGTGTTTGCCTGCATTAACCTGAAAGAACCAGTTCTACAGATATGTCTTATACCACTGCACTGTGGACTGGCCAAAGATGAGTATACTCAGCTTAAAGAGCCATAGAGCATGACTTGAAAATCTCAAAGGCTCTGACAATGTCAATAAAGAGGCCATCTGTTATGTGGGACTCATTCACGTTGGTGAAAATGATACATACAAGGCAAGTGAGCAACTTACGGCATGTTCCCTTCATATGCTGGAACATTTAACAAAAAAAAAAAAAACAACTACACCTTATTATTTAGCAGGACAGCAGCACAGTTTTGCTCTACTTCAGAATGTAGCTATCTCACATATCTCACAGTTGTTTATCTTTTATGTCACCATAAAGTACTATACTTAATACTACAGTTTCAAAAAGCTTACCATTATTATAACTATACACCACTATCACATTCTAAAATTTCATTTTTCAGCGTTCCATAGTTTCACCTCACCTACCATAGTCTAAAACCATATCTCTGGACACACTTTTAATAACTCCTTGTAAAACATGTTTATTTCAAGCTGTTACTACCAGAGTGCTAGCATATAGTAACAAAACCCCTCAAGCCAGGGCCTAGTTAGGATATTTCTTCGCTACATATGAAGACTGGAAACTCCAAATGTGTAAAACAGATGTAATAGTTTTTGGGAAGAGCAGCCTCCCAAGAGAAAAAACTTCAGTGGGGTCAAACCAGGAGGCAGGAATGGTGAGTAGTAAGCTGGGCTACCATGAGTTCCATGGAGGAAGACTGAGACACAGCACTCCTATTAAGAGCACCTTGACCAGGAAATTTTAGGTCAAAGCCTTGCCATTCGTAATGTCACAATGCATAAAAAATAGCCAAGAAATGCAAATTAGCATGCATCAGCATGGGTCCAGACAATACAATTATTTGTGATACTTCAAAACCATCTGCAAACTGATGTGAATGGATGGTATAAAGTGGCACTCCAACTGGATTTAGAAACATTTCCTCTTGAAGACATAATTCTACCAAGCAGAAGGTTTTCTAATAGCTTTGTTGACTTCTGAACCCCCTGCTGTTAGGCCTGCTTGAAGAAGGACGTACATATTATGCACCACTCCTATCATAAAGGTGATTTTTTTTTAAGGTTTATTTTAATATTCATTAAGTGGGATAAATGTCTGACCCAGAATTGATCCATTTCAGCCACCGCTGTAAAAATAACAACAAAGCAGAAAAGTGTGATAAAACTGACTACATTCAGGAGCTAAATACAAACACAGAGCCGTTGGCTTTAACTGCAAGGGTTTCCTGTAACACAAAAAACTTTTCAGCACAGCCCCACACACTTTTTGGCAACCAAGGGGAATGATAATGAATTTTGGTACTTCCAACCAACAGAACATAAAATCAGCTAGAATGGTAAACTGAGTATAAGAATCTTGCATAGCATTGGACAGAGAAGCTACTGACAGCTACACTCCCTGGCTGTGATACACTGAGCAGAACAGTGAGAGGGACACATTTTCCTGAGTGATAAAAGGGTCTGATCTTTGGACTGTCCAAATTCCAGAAGATCCTGATTAGGCCCATCTTCTAAATCCAAAGCACCAGAACTGGACTTGAGATCTATTAAATTGTTGAATTAGCTCATTCGCCTTCCTGAAGATGTGAATTGCTAAGAGAGGGATTCTCCCACTTATGGCTAAACACCAGACAAGCATTTCATTCCTGCCCACAAGTTATTTGCTTATGTCCCCTTGCTTGTTTAGATATCACACAATGACAGATGAAGAAAGACTGCAAAAGCAAGTCATGGTCTTTAGGGCCAGGACACCTGCTATGACCTTCAAGAAATTTATGTTAAATCCATCTCCACCAGGAACCCCATTTTGTGGGAGTACAGGTCAGCTACCCAATTCATAACAGAAGTATCTATCAAGAGAATATTCACCAGACATTTTATGAGTATTGTCCTCCACTCCAAGGTCCAAAGACAAGAGTCTAAATGAAATAGCAAGCCCAGGAGTTTGTACTGGTTTTGCAGCCAATGACATCTTACAATTCACTGTTAGACACAGATCCTCTGTTATGAAAATGGTACCATGAGGAAGCCTGGAAGGTGCAACAGATTCCAAGTGTAGACATCGATGTGCTTCACCACTCAAGAGCCTGTGAGAAAGCCTGGAAGGTGCAACAAATTCCAAGTGTAGACATCGATGTGCTTCACCACTCAAGAGCCTGTGAGAAAGTCTGGAAGGTGTTACAAATTCCATTGTGTAGACATCGATGTGCTTCACCACTCAAGAGCCTGTGAGAAAGTCTGGAAGGTGTAACAAATTCCATTGTGTAGACATTGATGTGCTTCACCACTCAAGAGCCTGTGAGAAAGTCTGGAAGGTGTAACAAATTCCATTGTGTAGACATTGATGTGCTTCACCACTCAAGAGCCTGTGAGAAAGCCTGGAAGGTGCAACAGATTCCAAGTGTAGACATCGATGTGCTTCACCACTCAAGAGCCTGTGAGGAAGCCTGGAAGGTGCAACAGATTCCAAGTGTAGACATCGATGTGCTTCACCACTCAAGAGCCTGTGAGAAAGTCTAGAAGGTGCAACAAATTCCAAGTGTAGACATTGATGTGCTTCACCACTCAAGGGCCTAATATGAGCACTTCTGACTTGTTCAATATTGGGAATGAGCAACACAAGAGTATATCTGACTTTGCTTTGTTTGAAGAAACATTTCCTCTCACCAGGAATCAGAGAGGATATTCTCCAGTCTATGGTCACCTCTAGGGACTACATCCACAGAGCAGCACAAAGAAACTTTGTTTCCAGAAAGTCCTTATATTGTGCAATCAGGATCCAGTCATTCTGTAAGGGAACACCAGCATAACTTTCTCCTGCAAGGTTTCATTCACTGTGGTCAATGTTGTAGCGAAGACTCTTGGCATTAAGGAAGGCCCAAATTCCAACCTTTTGTATGGAGACTGATGCCTTTTCATTAAACATAGATCACTGTGCAGTGTGGATATCAACTGCTGTCATATCCATTAACATATTCCAAAAGGCCTATCATGCCATATGCGGGGCTCCCATCTGGAATCAAAAGTATGAGAAGCACTATTTAAAGGTGACGACATCCAGAATGTGATGCAAAAATTGGACTTCCCTTTCAAAGCAAAGACTATATGAGAGCAAAACCTCATTGTTCCCTTTAAACCAAGACCGCTACTTTTCTTTCTTTCAGGTCTGGGATCTGTCCTTGTCCCAAAAACTCCACTGAATTGAATTGACTTACCAGTATACATTTTTCTTAATAGTTTAAAATTCATAATAACTGTATCAGAACTTAAAAGTCCCATTAAAATGCAGACTCTAATTTTAAGGAATATACTAATTTCCCTTATTCCCTATATATTTATCAAGTGTAAAAAGATTCACTTTTTTATGTATGAAGAGGAAACTTGTTGGGCAGACAAACCATTTGATATCAAATACATCTAGACCTTAATGTAGTTATACATTTAAGTCTGAAGATAAAAACACTGCCCCTAGATATACATTTCTACTGTACTGATTTAATTCCCATTAAGGAACAAAATCCTCTTCATAAATGGCCTTAAATGTCATACACAATATAATGAACACAATCCTGTAATCAATTTAAAAGTGACATATGTATTCCAATCTACATATGAAATATGACTTCAGTTACAAAATCTGTAGATCATTTTTCTTTGAATACTTTCCAAAATAAGTAAATCACACTTACTAGACTCAAAACAGGGAATTATACTTATTTATCGGTCTCACATATGTCATGCATAATTAAAAAAAATTCCAAAGATTAAAGAAGTGAAATTCCTAAAGATTAATCCTACTGTCCTTTCTGCTTTAACTTTTGTATTCTCTGCTTGCTTTTTTAATTTCAAGTTAGTTTAAATCATAATAGCTAAATTTTTATAATGGTCTAATTCTTTAACATTTATTATACTCAAAGATATGTTAAATCTCAATGTAGCCTTGGCAAAGAACAACACACCACATTTTTCTCTATTAATTTGTAGCCCATTGTCAACCAGTTAATCCAAAACTTTCCTTTTTTCAAGATAAATACTTTTAAATATCATCCAGCCATATCACAAGAAGCCCAATCTTGGTTTGCCTGGCAAATGGAATCTGATTTTGGAAGATGAGAAAAAACAATATTGAATAAGATAATGAAAACCTATAAGCTCCATAATATATCTGAAGGTGGCCATGACTAGACCTCACTGGTCCTCTCTGATGGTTATCTTTTTCATGAAGATATAGAGAAGTGATCCTCAATAGGAGGCATTAGATAAGAATTAGGACTATGGTGGTGCTGCTCTAGGACTCTTCATCTCTCAGCACTGGAAGAGGCATGACTGTGTGGCATTCTACGGTGTTCTTTGGATGCTGAAGAATCAAGGTTTTTTCTTTATAAGGGTTGGACATATTTAATAGCAGATGAAGAAGTGGTGGGAAAATGGAGATTCACAAAGGATCAAGACAAGTTAAGGGCCTATTCCCTCCATAGGTTGTCATTGACAGGCCTGACAAAGAAGACTTCTGCCAAAAAAGTGAACATCTAGCTCTCTATTCCAGAGTTCCTCTTTGATTGGAAATAATTTCAACAACAGGCAAATGTCTGAGCTTTTGGCCTTATGCAACCCACTTGAGTGGAACATAAAACAGTGGAGGTCATAGACAGGGTCTCATGAACATCCTCCTTGAGCCCAGACAAAAAAGATCATCAACATTATTCAGCTGCTTACTGACAAGACAGACTTCAAAATGTGCAGTTGAAATGAATAGATGAGGGCCTGAAACTCAGACATGACAGATGATGAGAATATCTTAATCCACAACTCCAAAACTCTGGACTCATTCAGCAGTGGCTTATTGGGAAAATGCTTGGGACATCTGGGATCTATACTGGACTTAAGAGATCACATAAATGTCAGTATTGGGATGCTTAGTAAGCTAGTTTGCCTTCAGGTGATGGGTTGTATGGTGGTATTGTTCTTCTTTTACAAGATAAAGGAGAACAGTCAGTTTGTATTCAGCTTGTTCTGATGGCATCCTAAAATTTAGCTACAAAGATGAGATAACACAAGAATCCTCAGGATTCTTTCACAGAAAGTTTATCATAGAATTATGGGGAATTAAACAGAGGCCAAAGGTCAGTCTAAGCTGTTCTTCATAACTGTAATGTCAACACCAAGTCAGGTGGCATGCAGAGGAGATAAGGAGTGTCAGGTGGATTCTTTATCCATATCTGTCTGAAAGATAGTGGTCTCACGATCCTCCAGCCCTCATATGAAATGATCGAATAAGAAAGTAACACAACTTTCAATACCCAGAGGTATATGCTCATGCAGAGTTGAGTATATCATGAACTTGTAGCAGACAGTAGAAATTCAGATCATCTCTGTGGAATGCTTACTAGCCAAAGGCATCATGGGGAAACTGAACATTTTTTGGCTTAGTGTGGACTTCAGACAATTCTCCTTAATGATCTGTGCATGCCCCTTGACTCAAGCTGCCAAAAGACATCAGACATCTGATTAATACCCATGATTAAAAATGCATACCATTTTGGAGGAAGGGCAAATGCACTATCCATAACTGGGACCACATGGCATGTGAGTCTAAGGCATGTTCCCAGAAGAAGAGCTCCTGGTCCCATATGTCTCTTGATCTATGGCTGAATAACTTAAGGGACCAATCTACATGATCAGTCTGATTTCAAAAAGGCTCCACCCATTCATGCAGAAATAGGCTGATGTAAGAATTTTGGGATACATCCCCATTAGGATGACAACAGAGAGCACGTCTCCCCAATAACAAGGATCTTAACAAGGGAACCATTACGACTTACAGTCTCATTAGTTGAGTGTGGGATCAAAATTTGCAGGATGTTGAGTGCCAGTTGGACACCAGACTTACGTAAAGGAAGTTCAGACCTGGTTTGGCTTCCATATGAGTGCTCATGTGACTGCTTTTATGCATTTGGCTGCACTAAGGACTGTCCTGTCATTATCCATTTGAAGTGCATCCAGTTGCAATGATCTTCAAAATATGGTCTAATAACTTTTACTTACTTCATTGCACAGAATCTCTGAATTCTGACACTTTAGGCAGTTGTCAGTGCTCATTCATGGATTCACAAATTTACAGAGCATACAAGGCAGAGTCAGCCATGGACCATAATCACCTTAGAAATGTCCAACCTCATAGTGCATCTCCTGCCTCCCAGAGAACAATTAAAGTCAAGCCCTTGATGAATTTATGAATGTCAATCTGCTCAAGGATGGCCTTAAAAGATGGAGGGGGAGATAAAGCTGGATTTACTTACTGGATGATGGAGATTTAAGTCTTTAGTCTAAATGTTTGTGAAACCATTTGTTTTGTGGAGATGTAGGGGATCAAGGAGAGTTGGTCCTTAAAAGCATTGAATAATAGTCATAAATCATCTTACATGAGTTCACAAATAAGAGAGTATAGGGATCTTGGTAACTAGGGGGTTTTATTTTGGTGAAAATTTAAGTTATGATCCTCTGAGGGCTTCCTAGCAGTGGGGTGTGTTTGGAAAGATGTATACTAAAAAGGGCACCAATTTCGATAATTGGCCTAACAAGATCAGATTGTAGAGTCATAGATCCATAGATTGTTACTAGGCTAACTACCGGGGGGGGGGGGGACTTTTCTAAGCCTAGTCAAATCTTCCTGAAAAAATAATGATGTCCTACATCTGAATAGAACAATGACAGCCAGGCATTTATAAGCTATCTATGTCCATAAGAAACATGGGTGTCAGGCCCGGTATAAATTTCCTATTCTCCATTCATTGGTCTAGGTTGCACTTAAACTAGGACATAGATGGATGGGAAGCCTGTTATATAGGAGGGGCAGTATCTGGGGCAAGTATCTCTCTCTCTCTCTCTCTCTCTCTCTAGTGTGTTCTATTTAAGGCACAGATAAAATTCAGGTCTCTAGACCTTGTATTTATGGCATTCTTTTACTTACAAATATGGTGAAGATTCATAAGTGTGGGGTTTGCAGATACCTTGTAAGCCATACATAGACCACCCCTCAGCAATCTATAAGATGCAAAGTAGAGGGAAAGGGCTTTAAGTCACTCTGCATAAGACAGGTTTGTTACACTTTGTATTCATTTTGTAAGCAACCTCTGAGGTCACTGTAGTTGCTGTATATGCCTAGTCAGGTACATACCAAAGGGAGCATTGTATTCTATGACTGGTCTGATAAGGGTGGAGTATAGTAGGATACTGACCTATTTGGACCTCGATGAAATGCCTTTACTTATAAGTTGTGCAGCATAAAAGGATATCCTCACCACTTTGGCCATGAGTGGTCGAAGGAAAGGCTATGTGTGTACCCAGATCCATGACCACTGGGTCAACTCTTAGTGGCATATCATCAACATGATAATTAGTAGGGATGGCTGACTTTCCAAAAGGTACATTTATGCATTTCTTATTATTGCGTTTAAGACCTTGGCTTTGGCAGATACAGACTTTCTTGAAGAATGCTAGCGTCTGCAACGAAGTCGATAATAACCCCCAACTTGCATTTATCTGCAAACACAGTCAGCCATAAACCTTCAGCATTTGCTTCTATTTCAGAGAAACTGATGACAAAAAGGAGAAGGCCTAGTATGGAGCTCTGGGGCCTCTGCTAGTGGCTGCCCTCTTGGTGGATGTGGTCTCACCTATTTTGATGTCCTAGGTTCTATCTTATGGTGTTTACTGGGCTTCGGGTTGCTACAAATTTAGCCAAAATGCTGCTTGGTAGAGACAGAGGTTAGCCTTGGAATAGTTCCTAAAAGTTTTTGTATCACTGGATCCCCAGATTGAATTTTTATTTCAAGTAATACTGCCTTATGGTTAGATCTGATGAATGAAGATATTACATTGGATGAGGAACGTCAGTTCACCATGTTTGTGAGTACAAGATTAAGGATGTTTGTACCCCTAGTAAGTTAAATGGCCAACTGTTCCAGGATGTTGGTATTAATAAAGTTTAGGAATCACTGGACTTGTATGTTCATAGGTGCTTAATAGGCTAGCAACCAGAAGGGCCTTCTTAACCCTATCTATGCATCCCAAATATCTGACAAGTTCTGGTACCCTTGATAACTGTAAACAGGGGCTTGGTGAGTGAAAGATTTACAAGCAGGGTCCTGGGAGATAAACCACTTACAGGCTGCATGTGTCCATTAGAGACATAGGTGCCAAACCAGGGATGAATTTCTTGTTCCCCATCCAAGTGTCCAAGTTACGTCTGAAATGGGTCAGGGAGGAAATCTGCCTCACATTGTGCATTAGAAGTGGTCTAGGATTCCCAATATAGAGAGGGGTAGTTGAAGTCCCCCATGAATATCATATTGGGTTGAACAGTGAGAGACTCTAGTACACTGACACAGATAGTATGGGTCCCCTGAGACATAGAGGGGGATCTATAGGTTGCAAGAATGTGGTATGATACCCTGTTTATGGTGAGTTCCAATGGTCATACATTTTAACTAGTCTTGATGTGAGGTTGTTTTCAATATGGACTGAGAATCCTCCACCTTTATTTGCCTCTTGTACAGTAGGTTCATAGGTAGGCACTAGGCTATTGGCCCTAGGACCTATATAAGCCTATCCAAAAAATGTACTCTGGCTTTCGCCACCCAAGAAAATGATTTTCCTGTGTCCCTGTCGAGCAGAGCCACAGAAGTGATCTGTGTGAAAGGTATTATAACCTTGCATTGCTGGGGTACTCTCTGTGACATTAAATAATGTCTCCATTAATACACAGATATCTACACTCACCAGGGAGATCAATGCTTGCAGGGAGGGGGGTTTCTTGTTGAGACTTCTAGCGTTGAGCAGTACCACCTTCAGATATTCATTCATAGGTTCAGGTAAGTCAGTAGGTTTATCAGTTTGACATTACCTTAAGAAAGGCACTATATGGGTGGAAAAGTTATTTGCCAATATCTGAAATCCTAGAGGGGATAAGTGCAGACCATCCCTGGCAAAGCAGCATGGTCTGTCAATCATGTCATCCCAGGCTGTCAAATATTGTGCCCCCTGGATTGACACCAGAAGCTAAGACAATTGTTAAAAGCAATCATTTTCTGTTGGTGACATGGCATCATCCTTGATGAAGGTAGTATAATGCTGACTGTTAGGCTCATACCTGCCTGAGACACAATCAGTGAGCTTGATCATGTTTTGCCTCATGTAGTCAAGGGAGGTACATCTCAGGTCATTAACACCCACTTGGACTATGATAGAGCCATACTGGTATCTGTGGTTCAATAACCTGAGCGCCTATGTGACTTGATGGATCCTAGCCCCAAGACAGGTAGCTAACTGTGACTTTGTCATTACTCAGTCTGGTGAGTGGGACCATCGGTGTGTTTCAGTATAGAATCACCAATGACTAGGAAATTTGGCTGTGCACTGGTTTGCCTTAAGGGCTTATCAGTGGAGACACTGCAGACAGTGTTACTATGTGTAGCTGCAGGTGGTGTTTTAACTGAGTATTTACATGATGGCTGATGACCCTTTCTTTAATGGTACTGGAGGACCATCTGTTTAAGTGGGAGAGTAGATTTCATCTCTAAAAGCCATATATTGTTGGTCCAGGAGTAATTGGTTGTTGGTGAACATTAAGAAGTTCCTACTCTGTCTTAAAATACCAAGTGCAATGAGGCTGGCAAGATAAAGGTTAGAGGCAGGCTGGGCTTCTATGTTTTGTGGGTAGGTTAATTACCAAGGGCAGGACTGTTATACTGAAACTAATTAATAGGGAGAGATAATATATTGGGCATATAAACCGTGCTATGGGAGAAATGTAATAGGTAAGGTGAAGCTGCAATAAAAACGTGAACCTGCAGGGAAGAAATGACATAATACAGTCCAGTCTAAGAGGATCACATAACAACAGTAACAGAGATAAAACAACTTTAACTGAGAGCTTTAGAAAAGGGTAGGAACAAACTACATAGGAAAAAATGGAATTGTGGGAACAATACATACAGGGAAGGAATGAGGTTTAAAAGATGGGCTATGCAATGTTTGACTGTAAATGATTAGTTAGATTATAAGTAATGTATAATGTTTGCAAATGGGAGTGTGTCAGTATGGCTTGTGATGTAAAATGCTTGCAACTAGGACTGTGTTGGTGTGGTTTGTTTTCATTTATATAGATGTATGATTGCCTATGTTGTAGATGATGGTTTAATAAAGATGCATCTTGTTTAAAATGGCAGGAATTGAGCAATTTATGCAATGTAGCTTAGGTTATATGATCTATATAGCAATATGTGTAAAGTATAATGTTCATAAACGTGAACTTGTTAATACATTTTAATACTTTTATATAAACGTAAATTTGCCTATGTCACAAGTGATAATTCAATAAAGGTGTTTAAAAAAGAAAAACAAAATAGTTCAACATGATACACAAACTCAATATAACAACAACTGTATAAACCAGTAATAAAAGTAAAACATGCTAAGATCCAAGTACAGTACAAAAATATAGTTTGGTACAGCAAACAATTACAGTACTAAGGCCAATTTATTTCAGTCTAATAATGATAGAGAGTGAGCTGAATGGGTAGTAAAAATTATACACTATACTCTAGAATAGCAGGCTCAGATACCACCAATAATATGACTGGAGGTTGGCTTAGATGTCACAAATGGCGGGTCTATATTACAGCGAATGTCTCTTCTTCGACCCCTACAGAGCAAACTGCCAATTACATGAAAGGCCAAATCAGTGATCTTTTCCTATGGGAAAAAAAAATCACTGATGCAGCCAGAAATGAAACATCACTAAGAACACCTCAAACTGGGGGACTTTGCCCCCCCTCCCACACTACCCTAACTAAAAATAACTCCAAGATCACACTACAGTGGGGAAAGGGCCAAATTCATGCTGCTGGCCAAGAAATTTTTTTTCCCTAGTAAAAAATTTGCTGTTTTTACTGTTCACGTAACTGCTGCTTCACTTTTTAAGGGTCAATGAAGAGGCATTCGCTGTAATGCCTCTTCAGTTAGATAATATTAACCCCAAATGACATACTTGAAGCCTGGATTGCCACCAGTAGAATGAGGAAAGGTTGTCTCACATGCCACAAAAACTAATGCTTTAAAAAGTCAAAAGGCTTGGATGTCACATAATGCTTCTAGGATTAATCATACTCGATTGTCATCCACTGAGAGGCAGCCAAATGTAATTACTCTCAATTATGATCCTAAGTACAAAGGGAAATGCAGGCAGCAATAGCTTCTGCTGATGGCTATGAACTGGTCTGGAAACAACAAGGAACTATTATAACAACAGCAATTTCAGCAACAGACAACAGCAACAAATATATAGAAAATACAGTAATGGTGCAAAAGACAGTACAACTGAGTTTGGGGTTAGAGAAGGAGTTCCTGTAAACTAACAGCGGTAGCAGTGTGCAACTCAGCACAACTTAGAGCCAAGTTGCACTACCCATAGTAACCTTTAGCAATCGTACCAACTAGATGAGCGATCAAGAAGAATACAGGGAGCGTTAGACAAGTAGTAAACATCGTAAAGGAAACAAATTGTATTTATAGTACTCAGCAGCTGTCTACAGTGTAGCAAGGAGAAGTCCAGTTAAAATGGGTGTATCCATTACCAATTAATAGCAAAGGAATGCAATACAGAGCTGGTCATCGACAAGCCAGTATTGTATGGGGCATGGCCTGGTAATTTGATAGTTATACAGACACTCACTGTGATGTCTAGGCAAGGAAACAAAGGGCTTTACTAATGATAGGAAGGACTAAGATCTGAAATATGTGGGAGGCAAAAAAGAATCCTTAGTCTGGGAATGAGCATGCTTACATAGCCACTATGTTATGTTATGTTATGTTATGTTGCATGTTTCCAGGCATGTGGATCCTATGAAAGTGGACTTTTGACAATAAATTGTGTAGTCTGATTGTAATAGAACAAATCCCATGCTTAGGGCCATTCAAAAAGGACTCTTGATGATAGATTGCTATAATTCTCTGAAACTGTGCATCCTATATTCATTATAAAAACTGGTATCACAAAGTATTCAAAAACTGGGCCTAAATCACATTATGAAATTGTACTCCACTTTTTGTTCTTCTACTGTATTTGGCCAATACATTCTGAAACAGAATCTCTATCAAATTATAAAATATGGCGAAATTATGAACTTTCATAGGTTCATAGGTTCATAGGTTTATACTAGGCTATCTGCCCTAAGGCATTTCTAAGCCTAGCCCAAATTATTGTGGCTTACGCCACCCCTTATATGAAAAAATACTGTGCCCATTAGTTTGTTGTGCCTCTGTCCAGCAGTGACCCAGAGATGATTCCCGGGGTAAACCTACGATCTCCCATCCACAGGTCTAGATTTCTCTTGAACAGAGTCAGCGAGGTGCTCTGCCTCACATGGACCGGGATTTTATTCCACAGCATAGGGAGTCTCTGAGTGATAAATCTATCCCTCCAGCACGTCCTATTTATATCCGTGCTAAGGTTTAAGTCGCTTGCTCTAGTGGTTTTGGTGGATTTGGATTTTTGAGGTGGAGCATGTCCATTAATTCCGGGTTGGACATGGCCTTGTATGTCAGGCACATGTCACCTCTGAGCAGACGGTATGCGACTGAATAGAGCTGGAGTTTCTTCAATCTGGCAGCATATGACAGATTTTGGAGTCCCTTTATCCTTTTGGTGAGGAACTTTTGGGGTCTCTCCAATTGCTGCAGATGTCGGGTGAGATGCATCCCAAATGGGGCATTGTACTCGATCATTGGTCTGATAAGTGAAGAGTACAGGGGAACAATGACCTCACTAGATCTGGATGTGAATCCCTTCATGATCAGGTGGGCAATGTAGAAGGTCTTTCTAACCACTTTAGCAATGTGAGTGTCAAAAGAAAGGCCACTGTCAACCTGGGTCCCCAGGTCCCTGATAACCTCTTCTGTGCTTAGTGGATTGCCACCTATATGGTAGCTTGGGGTTACCTTGTTTTTCCCGAAGGGTATGACTATACATTTTTGGCGTTTAACTTCAGGCCATGGCTCTGGCACCAGCTATCTGTTTCCGTGAGTCCCTTCTGAAGGATATCGGTGTCCGATGCACTTTCCACTATGGCCCAGTTTGCAGTCATCTGCAAACTTTGTCAGCCAAAGTCCTCCCATGTTGGCCTGTACTTCTGAGAAGTAGATGCCAAACAATAGGGGCCAAGGACCGAGCCCTGTGGGACACCACTTGTGACTGGCTTGGAGTCTGACACAGCGCCAGCAACTCTAACCCTGTGGGTTCTGTCCTTAAGCCAGTTTGCAACCCATCTTGTGACATATGGGTTTACATTTAAGCTGGTAAGTTTTTCTACAATACCCGAGTGGGGTATTGTGTCGAAAGCCTTTGCAAGGTCAAGGTAGGCTGTATGGACTGCCTTTCCTCATCAATGGCCTTGGTGACTATTTCAAGAAGTCGACCAAGTTCAAAAGGCATGATCTTCCCTTGACAAAGCCAAACTGGGTCGGGTCCAATGTCTGCAAGTCCCCTATATCTTTGTTTATGAGCTCCATTATGATCCTCTCCATAGCTTTGCAGACTAGACTTGTTAAGCTTATGGGGCGGTAATTACCAGGGTCCGTGAGGCGCCACCTTTGTGGAGTGGGACCACAGTTGCCGTGACGCCACTCCTTGGGCACGTATCCTGTGGTAAGGCTGAGATTAAACAGCTGCCTTATGTGCGGGTTTAATTCCTCATTTAGCTCGTGTAGCACACAGCCGGGGACACCATCCGGTCCCATTGATGCTGTGTTTTTAGCTTTAGAGAGAGCAGCTTTCACCTGCGCATTTGAGATGTCCGGGAGGCTACACTCGGCTGGGATAGTTATCTCTCCTTTAGGGGGAGGGGGGTGAAGTTTGCACTGAACCTGTCTTCCAGTATGTTGGCAATGTCTGTGGGTTCAGTGATTTTTGTATCATTTTGGACTAATTCTGAGCATATCTGTGAGTTTCCACCCAGGTTCCTAACATAGCTGAAAAGGCCTTATGATTGTCCTTTGAATTCATGGCAATTTTTCTCTCAAAATTGGCCTTAGTTGATTTTATGAGTGCTCGTATTTTTTTTACTAATAATGATCAGGGGTGACTTCCCTTTTATGGATTTTGTTCTATCATGTAATAGCTTTCTCCTCTTATTGTAAAGTTTGTTAATGGCTGGGGTCCACCAGACTGGACGTTTGCCCTTTGTGGAAAGAGTCTTGGTTTTATTTGGGATTGCCTGATCCATGCAGTCCTGGAGGTGTTCATAGAAGGCATTTGTAAGGGCTTCCTCAGCTTGGGTTGTGGTTTCCTCTGACTCAGGGGCCTTGAAGGATACCACACCAGTCTTGAGTAGTGTGAAGTTTGCTTTAGAGAAGTTCTTCACTATGGTCTTTTTTGTTTGGGGTGGGGCGGATGTGGATTTCCAGTGAGATTAGTTTATGATCAGATCTCACCAATGAGGGATATACTTCTGGTGTGGAGCATTTTGTCCCCATGTTTGTGACAATGAGATCTAGTATATTTTCTCCTCTCGTGGGAACAGTGACTAGCTGTTCCATGGCATTTGAATTTATGAACTCCAGGAACCGTTGGGCTAGAAAGTTAGGGCTTGAGTAATGTTCCCAGTCTATATTCGGTAGTTGAAGTCACCCAATATGATGGTGTTTGGAGATACATTTATACCCTCCAGTGTCTTCAGGAAGGCTGTGTGGGGTTCCTGAGTTTGAGAGGGTGGCCTGTAGCATGCTACAATTTGTAGAGCAGTTTTGCCTATTGTTAGTTGCACCTGGATGGTTTCCAAGCTTCATGCGTTGCCACCAACCTGGAGGTGTGAGTATCCTTTATGAATATGGATACACCCCTCCTTTTGTGGAGTGGTCCGGGTTTTGGGGCCGAACGCATGATATGAGGTAAAACCTAATAGTGCCGGGTGCTCTCAGGAGCCTTGAACCAGGTTTCAGTTACAGCACAGACATCGATGTTCTCCATACTGAGAAGGGCCTCGAGTGCGTGCATTTTGAGATTTAGACTTCTGGCATTGAGCAGCATTACCCTCAATTTCTTCCCATTTTTGTTTTCTAGGGTGGTAGGTTTAGAATTTGAGCCTTGCCTAAAAAGGCACTATGGGGTGGCAAGAGCCTTAGCCAATATCCGGAATCCCAGGGTGACAGGTGCAAGCCATCCCTCGAAGCAGCGTGGCTTGTCAAGCATGTCGTCCCAGGCAGACAGACACTGGATCCCCTTTGAATGACACCAGACATTAAGCCAATTGTTAAAGCTGATCATCTTGTCTCTATATTGTGGCATCATTCTTGGTGAAGGAAGGATACTGCTCAGGGTTAGGGTCATACCTGCCTGGGCTACATAATCAGAGAGCTCCTCTATGTCTCTTTTCATGCAGTCCAGGGAGGTACGTCTCAGGTTGTTCACACCAGCATGGACAATGACTGTGTCATATTTGTACTTGCTGTGGAGTGACCAGTGCTTGTGTTATGTGGCGGATTCTAGCGCCCGATAGGCAGCTTACTGTGACCCTCTCCTTGTTCAGCCTGGTGAGTGGGACGCCAGTGTGTCTGACTGTGGAGTCACCTATGACAAGTATGTTTGGTGTTGTATTTGGCCTTAAGGGCTGTGACTGCTTTGCACACTGCTTTTGTGGTTTATGTGTTGCTTGTGGGGTGTCTTGAGGTAGCAGTTGTTTGGGTGTCTGCTTTGGAGGCCTCTGCTGTTTAGGTAAATTTTACTCAGAGCCTCCGAGTATGTCTTTGTGTGTTTATGTGTTTGATTCAGTGGAGTGGTAGCATTATGTGAGGCTGGTTTTGTGGTGTGTGTAGTTGCCTTCTCCTCCTGTCTGGTCTTGCCAGTCCTGAGTTGAGAGAGCTCAGCCTCCAGTTTGGCTAAATAGCTGCATCTCTCGCAAGTATTTGTGTTATGTGGGAGGAGGAGAGGGTTGTCTGTGTACATGAGGCAGTTATAACATTGCCTCAAGATTCCCAGATTCACCAGCTGGACCGGAGAGGAGATTGACAACTGACCTTTGGACATGCTAGAATAATATTGGGAAATCCTTAATTGAAAACAAGGGCCAGTGGGGAGTGAGGGTGTAGTGCTTTTAATTTTTAGTGCTGACTTATATAATTGCTTTAGTGAGCAAGTGCCAGGTAACTTGAGTGCAATGTGATACAAGTAACTAAATGCAAAACGACAAACAGTAACTTTCTTTCAAGTGAAACAAGGAAATAAGTACAGTAAGCAATGCAGATATCACTAGTGATCCACAGAAGCGCTGAGAAGTTGCGTATTAGGTAAATTGGCTTCCAGGGAAATAACAAGCAAACAAACAACAAGTATATAAACAAAGCTAGATTCAGTAGGCCTGGATCTAGTCTATGCTAGAGCAAACAAGGTGAACCAATTTCAGTAAGATACAGTTCAAATATTCAGGCACTATAAACCTTTAACCAGAAAATTCCCAGCTCAGAAGGGCAGAGTCCAGCCTCTTCTCCCACAAGAGTGCAGTCCACGAACCTTCTTAATGTAAAATAACTGGCCTGAAGCCCAAGTGCCTAAACCAGAACTAATACACTTGGACACTGGGCTCTCAATCAGCAGTTCCCAACTTAGAAGGATGAAAGCTACCTGTCCTGCTACCACAGTGCTTGCCACAAACCTTCCTAATGTAAAACAACTGGTCTGAAGCCCAAGTGCTTAATCCAAAAGACTTGAATGATAGCTACACTTTAATCAAGTTACAACCAAGCAGTAATAAATACCATTGAATACTTTAGAGAATGTCTGGATTAGTGCTCAAGTTACACAAACAAAGCTAGATCCAGCAGGCCCGAATCCAGTCTATGCCACAGCAAACAAAGCGCACCAACTTCAGTAAGAAACAGTTCAGATATGCATGCACTATAAGCCTTTAACCAGAAATTCCCAGCTCAGAAGGGCAGAGTCCAGCCTCTCCTCCCACAAGAGTGCAGACCACGAACCCTCTTAATGTAAAATAACTGGCTTGAAAGCCCAAGTGCTTAAACCAGAATTAATACACTTTTAGAATAACAGACACTGAGCCCTCAATCAGCAGTTCTCAACCTAGAAGGATGTAAGCTACCTGTTCTGCCACAACAGTGCAGACCACAAACCTCTCAGTGCAAAACAACTAACTGGTCCGAAGCCCAAGTGTTTAAACCAAAAGGCTTAGAATGAGTTACACCAAGCAGTAATAAATACAATTGAGTATTTTAAGATGATGCAAAAGTAAAAGAAGTAGGTAAAACACAAGTACAGTAAAAGCAGATGAAATTTTTTTTTTTTTTTTTTTTTCTGAACAAGTGCTGAGATCAAAGAAACAGATTTGAGTGCTGAAACTAGAAAACTGGCTAGTTACAAGAAAAAAAAAAACAAGCTAGAAGGCTTCCCTCAAACACAGAAGGGCTTGGGGGCTCAGAAGCCTACAAATAGTCTGTACCACTTAACAAGAAAGGCAGGAAATAAGCTTAATTTTTTTTTTTCTATTTCCCAGATGCTCTCTTTGTACACAGTAGGAGTGCCTGAAATCAGAGTGCCTAATCATCATGTTAGTGATGTACTCCTGAATCAAGTATCACTGGCAAATTTTACAAATTGATATTACCAAATATATGTATCAACTTCACATGAGAGAATGGCATAATCCTGAAACCTTTAGAAACAACTTTAGAAATTTCAAACACTTCTGAACCAGTATGCATATCAGATTCTCATAATACACATCCCACCAATTTGAAATGCTTGAGTTACACTTCTAAGCCACATGACCCAGCTTGTATTGTATTTGTAAACAAGAAGCATGTCAAAAATTTATATTACTGTGGTGTGTGTGTGTTTTCTCTCTTTCAGTGTTACAAAGCCTACCAACAACCTGCGAGGAATGAGATGTTTTCAGACTCTGTCTACAATGCTTTATATTGCATAATGGAAGTATACTAGTCCTAGGAGAAATTAAATGAAATAAAATGTCAGGTATCAGTGCAGAATATGATAACAGATGTAAATACTTGCCAATGTACCAAAAAAATATGAATAAAAACAAAACATTCAGGAGCATACAGATTCTGCCATATTCAGGTATATCTTAAAGTCAAAGAAGGTCTACATGCTTCTTCCCCATTCCAGGAAATAGCCAAAAATATTCAAAAATAGTGCACATTTATACATGAGTTACCACAGAAATATATTTTATTAGTCTGAAAATACTTTACATAACTGTTTGCTTAATTCATCTGCATTCCAAATATAAGGCCACTAAGAAAAAAAAAACCTTCTTACCTGGATTGTCAGTTAATTTCCCTATTGTCTCAATTTGTTCTACTAGATCGTTGGAATTCCACTGGCTCATGCCCAAAAGAAGAGCGCTCTTCCCTTCTACCACCTCTTCTAGACAAGGAAAAAATATACAAATGTAATAAAAGTCTGTTAAAACACATTGCAAAATCAAAGCATGCTCTAACATTTAAAGGATGTCTACAAGGAATTGAAGACTATTACAGAGAAAGTCATTCCAGTCAATGTATCCGA
The DNA here is from genome assembly GCF_019279795.1 of Protopterus annectens. Taxonomy (NCBI): domain Eukaryota; kingdom Metazoa; phylum Chordata; order Ceratodontiformes; family Protopteridae; genus Protopterus; species Protopterus annectens. The sequence continues at coordinate 588,264,569 of NC_056747.1, read as the reverse complement.
CAGAAGCATTATAATGAAATCATCATATAAGCAGGGGGAGGCAAGACCCTGACTAATCCATGTGGAAAACTAGGCCTCCCACAAATACTCATTAACTTTATACAAGAAGTCCAAGATTATAACATCATGAGTCAGGTTAATAAATAATCTCTCTTTTCCCTATCTTAAGTAGAGTTGAGTTCAATAAACTACATTTTCACCATACTGAATTCAGAGAAATGTAATTCAGTCAGCTTATCTTCTGAATTAACGGAACCGATATTTCAGCCTATTGTCCTGATCTAAAATAGTAGATCTCTGCAATTCATAAAATAAAAAAAATAAAAAAGAAAGCTAATGGGATAGCAGCACAGCTTACACTACACAATTCATATCTGCCCGACCTATTCACATAGTGCAAGCTGAAGCTACTGTACGACTCTCCTGAGGTACCGTAGCAGCATTCTGGTTAGGTTCTCTAATAAGAATGCACTACAGGACACATTTGACAAGGCACCACATAAACAGTACTTGTACATCATCCACCTTTCTTTCTTATCCTTTGTCCAAGCACTGTATAAAAATGGAGATGTCAAGGCAGCACTCCCAGCCTCAGTGACATGTGTAATGAAAACAGCTACTTGTGACATGAGCTACCAACCTCTCCCCCTCTGTTTGTGATCATACAGTGAAGAATTCATGCTTAGCGTCAACCTGTCAACTTCAGTACACCCACAAATAAACTTAAGTGTTCATGTTTAGAGACATGCTCTTAATGTATCCTGTTCCCAACTTCCACTGTAAGTAAAGAACTCGTATACCGGATTACTGTATTCTACCACCTTAATGTTTGTACTTATGTCTATGGCTGCCCCCCATCTCAGTTCCCTAACTTACTAGTGTCATGTCTACAGAGTCAGGTTTCAAGAATGGGAAGCATTACTAGTGCATTCTTAGACTGGATCCATGGTTCACAGGGATAAAGCCTCTAACTGTGACACAGACAATGTTGGTTAAAATAGCAAACCCAGTCCCACAGTATCAGCTAGGGTAGGGTAGATGAACTTTTTGCCAGCTCACTATCCCAGAAGGAACTAACAATAACTGCTGGATATCAATAACACTAATCTCGAGTCACATGTGTTTGCAATGCACTTTGGGAAATGGGGTGGGATAATACAAAGATGCAAAGATCATATCAAAAGCTCTCTGCAGCTGTCAGTATTGAGTTGTACTGGGATGCCCTTCTTCCCTCTCTGCACACGTCCATGACTGCTCACAATAGGGATTTGCATGCTTGGGGACTCAAACACAAAAGGTAGGTTGGACAGATGCCAGATAAAATAGAGACAATAACTGAGGTGAATGATAAAGGAAGGAACACAAGACCTAGCTGATGGCATTATGCACAAATTACAAAAATTGCTTTTTTTCAAAATACAACTTTTCGTACACCAATGATTTATATTTTCATAATACTTGTCCTAAACATTTTAACATGTTTGATCAAATGGGTTGTGATTTAATGTTCATCTTATTAATAAAGCAATAACACCGATATTAAAGGCATTAAGAAAGAAACAGAAGCCCTTAACAGAAAAATTACAAATGGTTATAATTGGAGGGGTCTCCTGCATCTATGAACATTTTCTTCTTAAAATTCATAGGTTCAAAGCTAGCATTAAACAAAGAAAACGTAAGAAATTAAGGGGAACTGAATCCAACAATGCTAAAAGTATGGTTTACAAAATCAATTAATCAAGTAGTATTTTATCCTGAAACAATAAAGGGATTATGAATAGAAATGTGTTAACCAACAGTGACCAAGAACAATGACCCTTTTTCCTATACAACCAGCCAAGCAGTGATAGCTTACCAGGATTAGCTGAGAAGGAGCAATACTGTTTCCAAGCAGGCCTTTTACAAAGGTGCAGCAAAGCTCAAATGTATGCTATTTTATACTATTAAATATTTTTTACTACTTTGAGGTATTGAAGACATCCTTTACTTGTTTTAGAAAACCAACAAACCCAGTCTGTGCAGAGTGACCCCATGCAACAGGAGCAAAAACAGTATACTTTCCAGGGAATAGGGGAGAAGAACAGTAGAAAAGTATCATAGGTGGGATTTAGATGAAGTTCTTTCCAGAGTAATTTTCCCCTTCAAGTAGAACAGATCACATTTCTTCAAAAAGGTTTCTCCTTTGTGCCCATAAAAATGACTGGCACAATGCATGTTATTACTGAATTGAAGTTATTTATAAGCAAAATTAATTTGACATTTTTTTTTTTGCTTAATTAACTGCCTCTAAATAATACTGCTGTTACTACACTGAAAAAGCGATCCCTTTTAATCTCTAAGCAGTTCACAAATACAGTTTGACAAAACAAGAAAAGGACACATTTGATAGTGCACATTTAGGTGCAAGTGAGGAGTTCCAGTGACTATGGGTGAACAGGATTACAACACAAAGAGTTAACATATATTTAATCTTTCAAAGTTGTTTCTAACAGAGAAATCTTGCTACCATTCAAGCATACAGATATTATAGTGTTAGGACAATTGTACAAAATTCTGACTGATACTCATCTGTATAATTTTTACAGATACTACATTCAAAAATTATTATATTCTGTAGGATCACCAAAGGGCGTAAGAACTGCAGAGATCCCCTGTTAGACCCCCATATTAGCAAATGGTTCTAGAAAACTGTTTCACTGTTTGCTAATGATAAATGTAATAAGGTTGAGCAATACTGTTCTTTATGTATCAGACATTTGTGATAATTTCTGTCTAAAGTAAGGGAGTTTAAAACAACAACTTGAAGAATTTCTTATACTCACAGGTGATATCACATCTTTATATTCAGTGATATAAGAAAAAGTTTATATATAATAACATTTTCTAACAGACGTGACAAGTGTAGCACAAGTTGTTGCCTTTAAGAAATTATTTTGGCCAATATATTTTATGTTTGTCAAAGTTTTACTTCAAATGCATGGAGTGGCAATGAAGACTGCAGTTTTCTCTTTCCTAAAGTGGTGGAAAGCAAATGGGAACATATTTCCCTTTATAAATCAAGGCAGTTTTAGCACATCTATTTTACAGTCACTTTATTGGCGATACTTTCATATTCTGGCAAGGTATACATCATGGTTTTGTGTGTGTTAGACCTCAAACTGTTCATTATTTAAATATTTGTTGTGATGGTTTGCGTTTGTCTGTAGAAGTCTTATTTTGTTGTTGTTCTTGTTGTTAAATTAATGTATTTGGTATAGTTGGCAATCTATTTGGGTGAGCTTTCTGTTTTACTTGTTTTAGTATAAACATTTAGTCTTGGGAGATAGCTTGTTATTTTTTCTATAGAACAAAACAATGCGGAATACCCATTGAAGTCCATGTTGGATTTTATAACACAATAATGAATTTATTAAACAGAAATTATCATTCTATCAACTATTGCATAGCGCATCATTGTGAAACAGTTGTTTACCATATGATGCAGTTATTTTTAACTACATCCCAGCTAGTAAAGACATATTAGCAGCATACTTTAGTAGTTAAGATATTGTTTGTACTTGCTTAACAACTTTTTATCTACATAGCTAATCCTAACAGGATTTTTTTGTTTCCAAAGATTCTAGGTCTGTATTGTTTTTTCAAGAGAAGACCACCCTTTACATACTAACAAAAGGCACTTTAGATGCTGTGAATTTCACAGTCATTTTTTTAATATCCTCTGCTTGCTCTCCATTGAAGCTGTAGTCCTTTACTGTCAAAATAGTTTTAATCAGAAGTGTCTTTCTTGTGGAGTTTACAGTATATTTCTTTTTATTTATATATATATATATATATATATAATGGGTACTTCAGTAGATCAAACTTTTACAAATTCGAACCACATATGGCCGAGACCATATGTTCGAACTTGTAAAAGTTCGAACACTGAAGAAAAAAGTAAAAAAAACAAAACTAAACATCTGTACCGGGGGGGGGGCTATGCCCCCCCCACATGATCTCTACTTAAATATACCAACTCTGAGATCGCACTACATTGCGGAAAAGGGAAATCTTCCCGTTCCGCACTGTATGGAGATCTCCATTCAGTCCAATCAAACCTTTACAAGTTCGAACATATGATCTCGGCCATATGAGGTTTGAACTTGTAGAAGTTTGATCTACCAAAGGGGACCTATATATATATATATATATATATATATATATATATATATATATATATATATATACACCAAGAGAGAGTGAGTTTAGACTTAAAAAAATAAATGTTTTCATTTCTTAAATATTTCTTAGTTTCCATTCTTTTTCTTCACCTTAGCTTATACTTAACTGAAACATTTTGTGTAGTTTAGAAATCCCACTGCTTTCACTTTGAACTCTGTCAAGGGATGGAAACTGTGACACCTAATTTCCATTCCTAAATGATCAAGTAAGTTTCAAGGGTCTTCACTAGTTGCCAGCAATCTGTTCATATTCTAATAATCATTTGTTGATTTCCATTGATCCTTAAAGCATCTGTTGATTGATTGTCATAGTCTTCAGTTAGCAGAATCTTTTTACAGGAAGCAGCTTCCCACTACAATGAGACGCATGCATACACTGTCCATCAGACACATGCACCCACTGTAAAGCACTGAACAGCATTCAAATGACTCTCTCTGAAAATTATTTTTTGATGATATTTTGACATTTAATCTATGCATTTAAAATGTATCTCATTCAAATGTCTGTTTCTAAAAATTATTTTTGATGAGCATTTGTCATTTAAGTAATGCACTTAGAATTTGTTACAAAGGTTTTGGAAGTGGGGAGCAACAGCAATCACTCTGTCCCCAACCTGGAGTGGTCATAGCAGTGGACTACAGACCAAGAGTTTTACCTGCAACAGTCATCCATACGGCCAATAACAGGGAGTATGACTGAAAATTTAAATATATGTGTCAGTAATATGTGGAAAATAATCACAAATACTTCCTGCTCCTTCCTCTTGGCACATATTCTTCTTTGCATCATTACTGTGATATGAAGTCATGTCAGAGAAATAATAACTGAGACAGACTACATGGGTCTTGTAACTTGACAACAATTGACTGAAAGAGCATCCACTATAAACCTATACACAGACATTACTTCACACAGCTATAGCTGCAATATCACACTAATTAACTAATGTTTGTCTCAGTTAATCATTTCATGTACAGACTGCAATCCCCACCTGAGAAATGGCAGGATCTTTTTGTCAGCTAGTAAATCGCAATTAATATTTTGTCAGGTTACCTTTTTTGTGGAGGAGTTTAGTTCCCTTTCTCCTGCTCCAACTTTTTCTTAATGATTGTATCACATGAAATCATCATCTTACCTCTCTGTTACAAGTGTGCTCCCTCCCAACATCATGGAATTATTGGTAATACTCCTCCTACTACTCATCAACTCCTTCTGCAGGCCGAAATCCTACTTTGACTCAAACTATTCACTTTAGGAACTGAAATGGCAGTTGAAGTTTCAGCAAAGCATTGCATTCCACCTCATAATAAGAATTCTTAGAAGTAACTGAAGAAATGTCTAATAACTGGTTTGAGATTTTACTGGCTAATATATCCAAATGAAGCTAAAGTGTATTGAGGATAAAGGTTGTTATACAATAATTTACAGTGGTTGTAAACAACTGTAGTGACTATTGCAACCAAAGAGATAAAGCAATCAGTCCAGAAATCATAATTACTTAAGTCCCCTGGTCAGACTCCTGACTTTATTCACACCTCCTCTAGTTGGTATTTGCTTGTGTTGTCCTTATTCGCTTCTTTTTAGGAGTAGGACATTATATGCTAACATGGTAGTGAACTGTGAGTGGTATGAGAGTGTTTCAAAGTATTACTACAAAGTGTAGCCATAATATTTTATTATTAAATAAACTATTTGCTTTTTTTCATACTTACTGTAACTATGAAAAGTCATATTTAATATCCCATAGTCTGTCAGTGATACAAATAGAAATAACTACATAACTTCACAGATGCATTTTGTTTTAGTATCGATCAAACAGCAAATAGATTGGTACTGTTAACAAACATATATTTCCAGACAAAGGGTGTCTCTGGATCTCAAATAGTGATTTTAGCTTTAATAAATATCTTGTTTGATTTTATCTTTGTTAAGATACACATTTTTTTGTTTAGTAACATGATAAACATATTTTTCATAGGTTCATAAGTTAAGTATTAGGGTAGCTGCCCTTGTCAGCCATTTTAAACCTAGCCAGTATCCCTTTTTGTACTTTACCCTTCCCATGGTCGATAATTATATATTACCCCCAATGAGAATTACTGGGATCATACCATAGATAATTTGAGGGGACCCATGCATAGGATAAAACATTTAGGAGCCATCTCTGTCCATTAATAGTACACGGGGCAGTCCTGGAGTAAATTTTCTTTTTCCCATTCATAGATTGAAGTTGCACTTACTTACTTTACTTGAATGTGGACAGGGATGAACTTTGTTTTATGCGGACAGGACGTCTGTTCCATGTCAGTAGTATCCATGCGAGATATACTTATCCCTCAAAAGTGTTTTGTTGATGTTGCAAAAGAGATTTAGACACCTAGACTGAGTATTTCTGGTGCCACTTGACTTGCTGATGGGTAGTAAATCCATCAGTAATGGGTCAGAGGATGCAGTGTATGCCAGATATGGGTTATTTCTTAGCAATCTATAGGATTATAGGGACAAGGTTTTGAGTCAGTCCATATAGAGCACGTTGTTTAGGCCTTGTATCTTTTCAGTAGGTTATCTCTATGGGTGTTCCAGTTATTGCCTGTTTCTAGACAAAGACATGCCAAAGAGGGTATTATATTCAATGACTGGCCTAATGAGGGCCAAGTAAAGGGAGACAATGTCATCCCTAGATATAGACACAATCCCTTTGTTTATAAGCTGTACAATGTAGAAGAATTTCCTTACAACAACAGACACATTTGTCAAAAGTTAGGTCGTTGTCCATGTGATGCAACTGCACTGGCCCAGTAATCAAGGAACCTCAATCCTCACCACTGGCAACAGCTAGGGGATGTACACAATGGGAGGATGACAAGTACACACACAATAACGTGCAATTTCCCTTAAGAGCACACAGAGATCCCAGTCAGTCTGGGGCTGGTTTCTCCCTCTTTCTCCAGATCCCCAATAAAACTCTCCACTAGCACAGCTATAGGGTTAAGATCTCAGCTGAGGGGCCAAGCCAAGACCTTCAGCACCCTCTCTATCCATCCGGTGGTTTGTGTCCCTGCCCAAGTAACTAACACACACAGACACACACACACACACACACACACACACACACACACACACACACACAGACACACACACACACACACACACACTTTGAGATTTGATTTATATACAAAACACACACATAGATCGGGGGAAGGTTGGCACAGGTTCACTAGCTATGCCCCCTTCTGTCCAGACTATAAGGTAAATTCATCGACCAGGAGATTCACTATATCTTCAGCCTCAGTGAAGGCATCATTGTTCAAAATCAGCTCAGCACATTGCTGTGTCATGCTTTCAAGATTATGAATATAACTGAAAAATGCCTTGCGATCGTCTTTGGCTTAGATAGCTATTTTAGCCTTAAACTTGGCTTTGGCGGATTTTAATAAGGTCCCGAGTTTTTTGTTTATTTCAGTGACAAGGGCTCTAGCAGTTTGGTAATTACTAGTGTAAAGCTTGCTGATATTATGGTTCCACCATGTGAGTTTGTTTCTGGGATTTGCCCTGCACTGGTTTCTACAGGGTACAACTGCATCTGTCCACCATATGTAAAATTCTAAGGCATAAACTCACTGTGGTTACTAAAAAAAAAAAAACACCCTTTGCTAAGGCTTCTGTTGATTTCCTACAAATGTAACTGTTGCTTGCTGTTACATTTTATATTATCTAATGACAAATGCCATAAACATCGTAATGGCTTCCAGAATTCTTTAATGATACCACTGAACCCCAGCATACCTGTAACCTTTAACCCTCCAACCTCTACGCAATCGTTCTCCTGTCTTTTTGCTGTTATTGTTAAATAAGCATACTCCCAACTGCAGTGCAGGTAGCCCGTTTACAGTTGTTGGACTAACTGCTCGAATATCATTTGAGGAGAGAAAGCATGGTCTTATCAGATGATGATTAACTTAAGCCTTTCAAGTAGTACCTGTTGCAGATTTGCTCTAGAAAGTAGCAGTAATGAGCTGAAAAAGAATCTGTTCTTCTGGTTTTGTAATGTCTTAAGCTAGCATTAAATTATAGCAGAAATGAAACAAGCTGAATTTCTTGGTGCACTTATCTAGCACTGATGAGAAGTTGTGTAACCCTAATTGCTTTTCTTAACTCGATCAGTGATAACTTTGGTGTTGTCTAGCAGGTGGTACTATATATAAATATCACAAAACAACAGTACAAGTATGGAACTTAGAAACCTCTGTAATCTCATCTAGGTTTAAGAATAGATCTTCAAATAATCTTCTTCTTCTTTCAGCTTTTTCCCGGTTAGGGGTCGCCACAGCGGATCACCTTGTCCGCACATTGAATGGCAGTGGAGTTTTACGGTGTCGAGTTGCCAGCCCGGCGCCCAACCTTCCACAGAAGGCACACTCACACGCACACCTAGGGCCAATTTAGAGTGTCCAATCCACCTGCAGCATGTCTTTGGGATGTGGGAGGAAACCGGAGCACCCGGAGGAAACCCACGCGACCACAGGGAGGACATGCAGACTCCGCACAGAAGGCACCCCAGCCAAGGATTGAACCGGAGAACCTCTTGCTGTGAGGCAGCAATGCTAACCACTGCACCACCATGGCCGCCCTTAATAGATCTTCAAATAATAAAGACCATAAAATATATATATCTAAGTACAAAATCATCCCAAAAAGACCAGAAAATATATATGCAAATACACAATAATACCAAAATAAAAGGTTCTCGGCTGAATTTTAATTAAATGCTTTAATAATTTGAAAACAATAACTTTGTTTTTACAATACACTACTTCAAATGACTCCTGATGTTTCATATTTCATAGGTTGCTGCATTTTTGAGCTTTTATTGTGTAGATTTTGTTAACATGTACTTTTAAATACACCAGTATTTATAATGCCTATACTCTTTTCATGTATACCTGTTATTTAAAAATGTACGTCTTTCTCAGTGTCTCATTTTATCATCAATAATTTAATGTACTGTGTAGGAATTAGTTAATTCACATATAACCCTATAAATGCTATCAGCTGTACTTACACCAGATGAAATCTGATTTAAATAAAAAATTAAGTGATACATATAATTCAGAAAAATAATGCCAATGGGATAGTTATAGAAGATATACAAACGGGCATTTAACTCAAGAATTACAGATTTAAGAAATGAATCTATTAACTATTGTGTAACTAAAGAAATTACGTCAGCAGTACAGGAAATACAACAGAAGTATTAGAGGGGAAAGTCTGTTTGGGGAAATAAATTGCAGTTCCTTTAGGATAGCACACTGTTTCTGAATTTAGAAACAAAATATAAGCTGCTTAAGGGGAGCAAGACTATTGGCTTCAATAAAAGATTTTATGGCATCATAAAAACTGATCAATGTTTGCGATTTTGTTCTTAGCATTTTATGCATATCTGTATACAGTGCAACAGACCAACAAATAATGAACAGAGAAATGTTCAGTGCATAGTCACTATATAAACATATGGATCTATTTCAGAAGATCGACTCTTCAGAAAGTTGAACTTCATATGGTCAGCACCATATGATTGACATGCCAAAAAGTCGAATGACACAATACAACAAAAATCTACATTTTTGCAGGGGTAAGCCCCCCTGTGGCCCCCACTATCCCTTTATATTTTATATACCAAACTCCAAGATTACACTACAGTAGGGAAAAGGATACATTTCCTAATCCCCACTGTACCGCAATCATCATACAAAAGTTTTGACATTTTAGAAAGTGGGTCATATCTGTTGACCATATGAAGTTTGACTTTCTGAATAGTCGATTTTCTGAAGGGGACCCATAAACATGAGTGTATGTATGTATGTTTTTATTATATATATATATATATATATATATATATATATATATATATATATAGAGAGAGAGAGAGATATGAGCTTCAAAAACTGTGCTTCTATTTTGCCTTTTACCTTTGCATCAAGATGTGTCTACCATATTTTGAAGATCGTGTGCATGAGAGAGAGAGATTAATGTTAATATTAACAAAACACATATAGACAGGAAAAGAGCACAGTAAAGTCTTTAAATCTCACGGTATTCCTCTGTGTACAACTAGTATGTCATTTAAAATAAAATCAAGTACAAAGGGTAACCTAAGCGGGAATTTGAGGAAGTGGGTGCAGGGAATGAAATTCCTGAGTTTTTAGCAGTCTCTGAAAGAATGCTTAGAGTAAAAGAGGATAATTGTCTTTGAGAGTGTTGAGAAAAAAAAACTAGCCTATGTTGATACGAGATGACCAGAATATAAAGAAGGAAAACAGAAACCAAAAAGGGGAAAGCTCCACAAGAGTATCCAAGGCGGCAGGCTCGAGCAATGCAATGTTACATCCAATGCAGGCAAGAAAGGTTAAATAATTTAACCAAGTCCACGAAACTCCTCCAGTGGTAAAAAAACACTTTATTACACACGAAATAAACAAGGCAGTCAATAAGGAAATGCAAGTAGCGTTAAACACTGAAGCTACTACAGCCAGCTTTTTTCGTTCGATACTCTGACCGAACTTCCTCAGACAAAGTTCAAAACAATGTAAAACCATTCGGTTTAGATATTTAAATGCTAAGACACACCTCCTAATTTAATTACATCAGTTCCTGCAGAAATAAATAAATAAATAAGTAAATTCACCACATAAACTGCATATAATATTCATTAAAACCAAAAGTTATTAAACAAATTATTAAATATATAATAAAGTAAAAGGTAAAAAAGTAAAAAAGTAAAAACACAGAGACTTGCTTAGCTAAACACAGGGAACCTCAAGATGGCAAGGAAATACCTAAATCTTAAACAGTCCATAATTTAATTTATAAATTAATCTATAAGTCAGTATTATAATTTAATAATAGAATATAAAGAAGATACACGTTAGCCAAGTATGCCTAATGGTCCCTATCTATTAAATATGCATTTTTTCCATTGCTGTCAGACATTAGGCTAAACTCAGATGTTCTGATATTTACTTATTTTATTTTACATTTCTTTATTTTACATTTGTTTACCGGGATAGTCCGACTGGATACATGTCCATTTTCAGCGGAGGCCCGGGGAGAAAAGCTCCACAAAGACAAACTTACATAGATTACACAGAAGTTAGCAAACAATTATAAAAACAAAGTGATTATATACAATGAGTTAGTAGTGTTCCCTAGTAGGGATTCACAATTGTCATGGACAGACAATTAAAAGTAAGAGACATCAGAATGGAAGCACAGCTTGGTGATGTAGTTACAAGTTATGATAATTGCAGAGTATGCTTTTAGTTTATAACTTAATCAGAGCTGGTACATGCGCATAGCAAATTCACTTTGAGATACTGTTCGAGGTTTTTTTGAAGAAACATTTGGAGGATTGTAGGGTTATATAGTTTGGCAACAAATTCCAGGTTTTGCCAGTGAAGTTGGCAAACAGGGATTCACCAGCAGAGTTATTAGCTTTGTGGGTTTGGACCAGTAGTTTATCGGCTGACTGTAGGGATCTTAGGTTGCTATATGGCTTAATAAAGCCATAGAAAGATAAAAATTTATTTTTTGTGTTTGTTGACTGGGATAGTCTGATTGGATGTGAGACCCATTTTCAGCAGAGCCCTGGGGAGAAAAGCTCCAGATCAATTATAAAATATATACATAACGTGCCTATATAACAAAGCAGAACATTTTACAGTGGAAAAAAAAAGATATTAAAAAAATAAATAAAAAAATTCTAAGCTTGTTTCTTGCTTTTCCTGTAAGTAGTCGAGTCAACATACAGATTTGCTGTATCCAGGACTATTTGTAAGCTTCTGAGCCCCCAAGCCTTTCTGTGTTGGAGGAAAGCTTTGTAGCCTAATTCTGTTTCTTAGAACTAGCCAGTTGTTTAGTTTCAGCACTCAAATCTGCTTTTTTGAGCTCAGCACTTGTTCAGAACTGGTCGTAAGCACTAAATAAGCTACAAATTACTACAGCACTCAACTCTCCTTACTTGTCTAGAAGAAAGCAGTTTTTAATAGTTAATAAATAAGAACCTATCTAGACATGTCTAAGGGTCAGCTCCCGTTGTTTTTTCCTGTCTACCTGTCAAATCTGGGCATCTTGGGGCAATGCAGCAATTGCCTCATGTACACAGAGGGCCCTCTCCTCCTACCACCCAATACTACAACCTGTGAGAGATGCACTTATATAGCTAAACTGGAAGCAAAGCTCTCTTCACCCAAGACTGGACTAGACAGTCAAGAGGAGAAGGTAAACACTTGCACCACACTACACTCATCTCACAGTCCCTCAAAACCTACACCACCAAAACACACACATAGAAACACAAAACACACACCTACATTCTTGGAGGCTCTCAATAAAAACCTGCCCAAGCAACAGGGACTCCAAAGCAGAAATGCCAGCAAACTCCACCCCCAACACAACACAAATGAAACATAGCCCACACACTCAGTGTGCCACTCAATCACAGCCCATAAGGCATAACAACGTACCCAACACTCTAGTCATAGGTGACTCTATAGTCAGGCACACTGATGTTCCACTCATCAGGCTAAACAAGGAGAAAGTTACTGTCAACTGCCTGTCAGGTGCCAGGATCCACCACATAACACACGCACTCAGGTCATTCCACAAGTACAAATATGACTCTGTCATTGTCCATTCTGGTGTGAATGACCTGAGGCATACCTCCCTGGACTACATGAAAAGAGACAAGTAGAAGCTCTCCGATCTTGTAGCCCAGGCAGGTATGACCCTAGCCCTGAGTAGCATTCTGCCAGCACCCAGAATGATACCACAGTACAAGGACAACATGATTGATTTCAACAACTGGCTAAGCTTCAGGGGTCATTCTAAGGGGATCCAGTATTTGTCTGCCTGGGATGACATGATCGGCAGACAACGATGCTTTGCCAGAGATGGCCTGCACCTGTCGCCCTTGGGATTCTGGATACTGGCTAAGGCTCTTGCCACCCCTATAGTGCATTTTTTAGGCAAGGTTCAAATGACAAATTCACCACCATAACAGGTACAAGCAATCAAAATCTGAGGGTAATGCTACTCAATGCTAGAAGTCTACACCTCAAAATGCACTCACTTGAGGCACTCCTTAAAATGGAGAACATTCACATCTGTGCAGTGACAGAGACCTGGTTCAAATCTCCAGAGAGCACCCCTCATTACCAGGCTATAATTAATACAACACCTTTTGGCCACCTAACCCAGACCGAAGCACTAAAGGCAGAGGCATGTCCATATTCATTAAGGATATCCACACCTCCAGGCTAGTTGCACAGCATAATGCATCCAAGATTATCCAAGTGCAACTAACTCTGGGCAAGACCGCAATCCAAATTATAGCTTGCTACAGACCCCCACCATGCCCCAGGATTCCTACTCCTCATTTCTTGATACATTGGAAAATATTAGCGTACAACCCAACACCCTAATAATGGGTGATTTCAACTACCCCACCATTAACTGGGAAAACTACTCATGTACCAACTCTTTTGCTCAACTTTTTCTGGAATTCATAAATTCCAATGCCTTGGATCAACTTATTCACACCCCCACCAGGGCAGCAATATCCTAGACCTGGTCATTACTAACATGGGCAACCGGTGTTCCACACCAGATGTCAACTCCTCATTGGTCAGATTTGACCACAAGCTAATCACCCTAGACATCCACATCCCGCCCCCACCCCCCATTATGGAAACCACCATAAAAAAACTTCTTCAAAGCCAACTTCACACTTCTTAAGACAGAAGTGGCAAACTTTATGATACCCATGCAGACAGACAATAGAGGTACGACTACTGAAGCCTACACAAATGCACTTTATAAGCACTTACACGAGTGCATGGATCATGCTATCCCTAACAGACCCAAGATGCTATCCTCCAAAAAAGGAAGCCAATCTGGTGGTCCTCTGCCATAAACAAACTCTACAACAGAAGAAAGAAACTGTTGCAAAAATGACTGGAGGAACTCCCTGGTCAGCCTCAGTAAGAAGCTGAGATCCCTCATAAAATCCTCCAAAGCTAGTTACGAAAACAAAATTGCCACTGGCTCTAAAGACAACCACAAAGCATTCCATAGCTATGTCAAGAATCTCAATGGCAACACTCAGATCTGCCCTGAGTTACAGCACAATGAAACTAAATATACAGAACCAAATGATATTGCCAACATCCTGGCAGATAGGTTCAGTGCTAACTTTACCCCTCTCTCACCCCCTAGAGGGCCCATCTCTATACCAGAAGAATGCAAAGTTCCTGTAATCATGGCTGCACAGGTAAAAAAACACACTTTCCTAAGCCAAGAACACAGCATCCATGGGACCCGACAATATCCCAGGCTGAGTTTTACATGAACTACAGAATGACCTGGCACCCCACCTAAGTACCATGTTCAGTCATAGCCTCACCTCAGGCTTTGTACCCACTGAATGGCACACCACGATGGTTATCCCACTCCACAAAGGGAGAGGCACGATAGACCCCGGGAACTACTGCACAATTAGCCTGATGAGACTGATCTGCAAGGCCATGGAATGTATCATCATGGAATTCATAAACAAAGACATCGGTAATTTCCAAACTCTGGACCCCACCCAGTTCGGGTTTGTAAAAGGAAGATCATGTCTCCTAAACCTGATAGACTTCTTTGAAGCAGTCACCAAAGCCATAGATGAGGGTAAGGTGGTTCACACAGCCTATCTAGATCTCACCAAGGCTTTTGACACCATCCCCCACTCTGGAATTATAAATAAACTCACTAAACTAGGTATAAATCCCTGTGTCATAAGATGTGTTGTCAATTGGCTCATGGACAGAACCCACACTGTGAAAGTAGCAGACTCCAAATCCAACTACAGACCAGTGATAAGTGGAGTACCACAGGGTTTAGTCCTGGGTCCTTTCCTGTTTGGTATCTACGTCTCTGAAGTACAGGCTAACACAGAAGATCTTTGGCTAACCAAGATTGCAGATTACTGCAAACTAAGAGCCATAATCAAAACTCCTAACGATGTGCACATCCTACAAAAGGGCCTCACTGAGACAGATGCCTGGTGTCAAAGTCATGGCCTGAAGCTCAATGTCAAAAAGTGCATTGTCATCTCCTTTGGTAAAAACTCTGTACCCATGAACTACCACATAGGTGGTAGTCTACTTAACACCAAAAGTGTGATAAGAGACCTTGCGACACTGGTGGACAGTAGTCTCTCCTTTGATAATCACATCGCCACTGTGGTCAGGAAATCCTTCTACATGGCACATCTCAACACAAAAGGTTTCTCATCCAGAAAAAAAGAGGTCATTGTTCCCCTCTACTCATCACTCATTAGACCCATTATAGAGTACAATGCCCCTTTTGGTATGTACCTCACAAGACATCTGCAACAACTGGAAGGGCCACAGAAATACCTCACAAAGAGGATTACTGGCCTCAAACAGATGCCCTATGCAGACCATCTCAAAAAACTCCAGCTTTACTCCATCACATATCGCCTACTCAGAGGCGATCTCTGCCTAACATACAAAGCTATGTCAAACCCAGAGCTGTTGGACATGCTCCACTTAAAGAAATCTCAATCCCTCCGAGCTATATGCTGTAGGGACCTAAACCTTGTCATCACAATAAACAGTACATGCTGGAGGGATAGATTCCTGTCCAGAGACTTCCCATACTCTGGAACAGACTACCTATCTAAGTCAAACAGAGCTCCTCATTAGCACTCTTCAAGAAAAATCTTGATGATTGGATGGGAAATAGGAAATTCACCCGGGGATCACTTCTGTGGCTCTGCTCGACAGAGGCAGAGGAAAATAATTTTCTTGGGTGGTGAAAGTCAGGGTATCTTTTTGGCTAGGCTTATATAGGCCCTAGGACCAATAGCCTAGTACCTACCTATGAACCTATATTATACAAGAAAACAATACCGAAGAGTAATTAATTCATTGTGCAGTTAAAGCATTTTAGTGCATATTTCAGGCTAGGCTGGTATGACAATCAGTTGCAAGAAAGAAAAGTAATGTTGTATATGTCAGGCATTATTAGGGTCTTAGACGTGCTGTTTTGGAAAATAATAGTTTTGATTATAATCAGTTATCAGTTAGGTATTCATGGGTTATAGAAGGAAAATATAGCAGGGAGTCTGTGGTGAAATAGAAATGACAGACTATATTGAGAGATGTAGGAGGTGAGTTACAGTGATAGTTGGTAAAAAGCAACATGGGGGGAGAGAATAAGGAGGGGGTCATCTGGGCTGGTGGGATATATTGTTGGCTAGCCTGGGGAGGAGCATCAGCAGATCCAGGATTCTTCTATGTGGGCTTTTAGAAGGGACTTGTAAGTTTTGTAGTTTTGTTCTAGTTTGATACTCAGTGGAGCTGCGTTCCAAACTTTGGCAGGGTAGTTAGGGAAAAGTGCTTGTCCAGAAGAGTTATTAGATTTGGATAGTCGAAGCTTATTTGTGGATTGAAGGGATCTGGATGGGGAGTTTGGTTGCATGGCTAGAGACTGAGATGAGCAGTAGTTGAGTAAGTAGACAAGTTTGTAGATGACTATTAAATGGGTGTGGGTTAGAGAGGAAATTCTAGCCAGTTAAGTTGTTTGAGAGGTAAACAGTGAATGGTTCGATTATGGTGTTTTGTGGTAAATTTTGCTATTTTGTGGCAGCAGTTTTCTAGATTGGTTAAAAGTTTGGTTGGGCAGAATAGAGTAGGGTGGGTAGAAGAAGGGTTGAGGCTGTGTGTTTTCTGACAGATAATGTGATGTATTGTTTGATCCTGAACAGGCTACCTACCTTTTGGCGTTTTTTTCCACAACATTTTGAATGTGATAGTCAAATGTCATATTTTCAATTATGTAGATCCCAAGTAGCTTAGTGTGAGGGATGAACTCAATAATGGTGTTATTAGAGGATGTGATGTGAAAAGAGGATTTTTGGGCTACTGAGTTTTTAGGGATGAATAGAATGAGCTTTGTTTTGTTGTGGTTGAGGTATAGTTGGGAGTTTGCTAGACAGGACTGAACTGATGTGAAGGATTCCTGTGTGATTTTTTTAAAGTCTGGCAAGGTTATTGAACTGGCATATGAAGATGGAGTTGTCTGCGTACTGGATTACTTAGGCAGGTTTTGTGTGTTGCAAGAGTTTATTAATGAAAATACTGAAAAGAAAGGGGAGAGAAATCAGCCTTGAGGGATGCTGGTGGATACAGGGAGGAAGAATGACAATTGATTTTGCCATTTAATGTCTTCTTGTCTGCTGGAGAGGTAGTTGGAACCAGGACATGGAGGAACTACTGAGGCTTAGGTTGGTAAGTTTATTTGTAGAATTGGATTTGAGACAGTAAGGCTTTGGAAAGATCAAGGAGGCGGGCCAATGCCAACTGGCCATTTCTTTCTGTGCGAGTTAATTGTGTGGGTGAAGTTTAGAAAAACTGTGGTGGTGCTATGGTAAGGACAGAACCTACAGTGAGCTGAAGACACACCATTGTCTTGACTGATATAGAGGCTAAGTTGTGACTGTATGCATTTTTCAAGTAGTCTATACAGTGGGAAGAGTATGGCAATGGGTCTGTAGTTATTAAGTTTAGTGGAGTTACTTCCTTTATTTAGGGGCAATTTGTAACTATTTCTCTTTTTAATTTCTCCAAGTCTTTTAGGTTTCTAATGCCATGACAGGAATAGTCCCCATTCCTAAGTCAAAGTATGATTAAAGTTCATGAAATTAGTACTGTTTCAGTCTTTGATACTAGCCAGAAGTGCTCTTAGCAGCACTTGCAATGTGCCCAATAATGACGCATGCAATGCATACAGGGTTGCATATATCAGTAACATATCCAAGTACGATTGTAAATTCTTTTTTATAAGACCCGTTGTTACTGCTACTATTGGAACTGTCTGGGTATCCTTATTCCGCATTGTCCTCATGTCTGACAGCGAATCCTAGTATTTTATGACTTTGTGTCTCTCTGTACGTAAAACACTGTAGTTACTAGGTGTAGCAATTTAGTGATCAACGCTACTTTTGTCTTCTTTTCGTGGACTACTATATCTGGTTTTCTCGCCTCTATTTTTGAACTGTTGGTAATGTGTGATCCCACGTGATATAAACTTCATCATTTTCTATAATACTTTGTAGCTCATGTTTCCAATGTTTTTCAGCTACTTCAGTATTAAAATGTTTGCACAATCCCCAATGCAACAGTCTTGCCACATTATTATGCCATTCAGTATACAGTCCTCCTGCAATTAGTATATCACAAACAGAAACAAGATGTGTGACGGTTTCCAATTCTGATGTACAAAACCTGCATTTGCCTGTTTTTCCCACGTGTTCAATGCACTTTGTAAACCAACAGGTTCTTCATATAATTTATTTATTGTTTTCTCCATTTTTTTACTAAACACCGTTATCTTAAAACCATTATCTTGCATTTTATTACATTAAAAGTATTCAGTAGATCACAGTAAAATATTTGCCGGTTACATCACATTCCTTATGAAGCCTTATGGGTAAAGTTGTAGATTGGTCAAACTGACAACTATGGTGAGAAAAACTGTCAGTTAAAGCAAAGACAAAAAGAAACAACATATCAGTGACTTTTTGTATGAAATCTTTATACTCTGTCATGCCCAAAAGTAAAACATAGTATAAACTAACCTTTGGAATAATTCCTGGCTTTATTTTATATCTAGTTTTACCCTAAAGTAACACATACGCTTAAATCACAAAGATGGCACCAAAACAGAATACACCCATTACATTTTGGTAACATAAATGTGTCCTATAGCTTTTTCTCTGCAAACTGTGATCACGTTTTTAGAATTGTTGAACTTATTTTTCACATCATAGTTCTTCATGCTTTGACCAGCAGCTTAATTGGTTAAGGGCAAGACAATAGAGCAGCAGTTACAAAGAGTCACCCTGGAATATGTTGTTTCTTTCGGCTTATCCCGGTTAGGGGTCGCCACAGTGGAACTCCAGTCCGCTAATGTTTGCTAGTGGATTTTTACGTGCCAACTTACCAGCCCTGATGCACAACCTTCAACGAAGGCACCCCCATTCACGCATACCTCCACACAGAAGACGCTCTAGCTGAGAATCGAACGTGACAATGCCTCGCTGTGAGGTGACAACGCTACCACAGCACCACTACCACGGGTAAAGAGTCACCCTGGAATATCCCCCTTTGAATTTTTATCCCTGGAATAATAATTTGTCCTTTAACATGTCTTAACTGCAAAGTGGGTTGTTACTGTTTCATGGTCACGGGTGGATCTTATACATTTTTAAGCACTCTTTTATCCATGAACGTGGAATACTGTCAAATGCTTTTATATAGTCTATCCATGCCATGCTTAGATTCTTCCCCTTTTTACAATTCTCCATTAAGACTTTAACAACAGATGATCCCTTGTTCTATATGACTTTCTTTTGTTACCCTTTTCTTCTGTTGCCATGACTGAGTTTTCTTGTAAGTGACTATAAACTCTGTTGGCATCAATTCCAGTGTATAGTTTATACGTTATTGGAAGGCAAGTTACTAGTCTATAATTTCAAGGATAGCTTGCAGGTTCGGTCTTAAGAAGGAGCATTGTTTTTCCTGTTGTTAACCAGGTTGGTGTCTGTTTGGGGTGCGCACACAAATAGTTTTTACTCATGGCTAAATCTTCATGTAAAGATGTTAATACTTTGAGCCAGAAGTTAGGTACTACATCTGTACCTAGGGTTTCCCAATTAGGAGCTCTTCTTAACCTTACTTTAATCTCTCTGGCCATTACTTCATCCCATTTCGCATCCTGTACATTTGAACTTCTTAACTCTTTCTTTTCATTCTTATATCCTTTTAGCATCTTAGTTATGTTCCACAGGGTCTTCACAGGTATTTCTCCAAAACGTATCCATTTCTTCTTGTTTTGGTGGTATTTCAATTCCTTTTGCCTTGTTTCCCAGTTCCATATAAAACTTTTTTGTCATCAATAAATTGCTTATTTTGTACTTTTCCTTTATATTTATCTGCATGTCTTCTAAGTTTTTCTGCCTGTGCAAATATTTTAGTTTATTAGTTTCAATAATGCACACTAGATCCTGATCTTTTCTGACACTGCACAATGCTTGTATCATGACTTTCTGTATTTTTGTTGATCTGTTCCCTCTTCTGTGCTCTTCTAACAGTGACATCTCTTGTCTCAATAGCTTTAGTGTTCTCTATTTGATACTTCCATGATGCCATTTGATTTTTCCCCCTTCCTTTACCTTACTCCTCTTTGTTTTTGTTGTAGGACTGCATCTGTTATTAATTTAGCTGCATAGGTTCATAGGTTGGTACTAGACTATCGGCCCTAGGGCCTATGTAAGCCTAGCCATAACAATTCCCTGGATATTTCTTCCCAACAATATTTACTTCTCTGGACCCCTGTCAAGCAGGACGACTGACATGGTCCTCGGGGGTGAATTTCCTATCTCCCATCCAATCATCAAGGTTCCTTTTGAAGAGGGCCAATGAGGCGTTCTGCTTGACATGTATGGGAAGTCTATTCCAGAGTATGGGGAGTCTCTGGGTCAGGAACCTATACCTCCAGCATGTTTTGTTCATTGTGATGACAAGGTTTAGATCCCTGGAGCGTGCGGTTCTGAGGGATTGGGATTTCTTTAAGTGGAGCATGTCCAGCAGCTCAGGGTTTGACATGGCCTTGTATGTTAAGCAGAGATCGCCTCTGAGTAGACGATATGCCACAGAGTATAGCTGGAGGTTTTTTTTAGATGGTCAGCATATGGCATCTGCTTTAGGCCTGTGATTCTTTTAGTGAGGTATTTCTGTGGCCTTTCCAACTGTTGCAGATGTCTTGTGAGGTACATACCAAATGGGGTATTATACTCTATAATGGGTCTAATGAGGGATGAGAACAGTGGGACAATGACCTCCTTTGTTCTGGATGAAAAGCCCTTAGTGATGAGGTGTGCCACATAGAAGGATTTCCTGACTGTTGTGGCGATGTGGTTATCAAAAGTGAGACCACTGTCCACCTGTGTCCCTAAGTCTCTCATCACACTTTTTATGTTTAGTGTCTTACCACCTATGTGGTAATTCATGGGTACACGTTTTTTTCCAAAGGGGATAACTATACATTTCTTGGCATTAAGCTTGAGCCCATGGCTCTGGCACCAGGCATCTGTTTCTGTAAGGCCCTTTTGTAGAATATCCACATCATTTGGGGATTCAATAATGGCTCCCAGTTTGCAGTCATCTGCAAACTTTCTTAGCCAGAGCCCTTAGTGTTGGCCTGTACTTCAGATAAGAAGATGCCAAACAAGAGTGGTCCCAGGACTGAACCCTGAGGTACTCCACTTGTCACTCGTCTGGAGCTGGATTTGGAGTCGGCTACTTTTACAGTCCATGTTCTGTCAGTAAGCCAGTTGGCAACCCATTGAGTGACATAGGGATTTATGCCTAGCTTAGTAAGTTTATCTATGATTCCAGAGTGGGGGATGGTGTTGAAGGCCTTGGCAAGGTCCAAATAGGCTGTGTGGACTGCCTTACCCTCATCCACAGCTCTGGAGACTGATTTGAAGAAGTCAATCAGATTCAGGAGACAAGATCAGCCCTTCACAAACCCAAACTGGGTGGGGTCCAGTGTTT
This sequence comes from Protopterus annectens, assembly GCF_019279795.1. NCBI lineage: Eukaryota > Metazoa > Chordata > Ceratodontiformes > Protopteridae > Protopterus > Protopterus annectens. Next base: position 588,242,664 of record NC_056747.1, on the reverse strand, counting down.
GAAGGTTGCTAATATCTTTGTTTATAAGTTCCATGATAATGCGTTCCATGCCCTTGCAGATCAGGCTTATCAGACTGATGGGACGGTAGATCCCGGGATCTAAGGCGGATCCTCCCTTGTGGAGCGGGATAACTGTAGCTGTGCGCCACTCAGTGGGCACGAAGCTTGAGGTGAGGCTATGATTAAACATGACACTTAGGTGAGGTGCCAGTTCATTTTGTAATTCATGTAGTACACAGCCTGGGATGTCATTTGGTCCCATGGATGCTGTATTCTTAGCTTTGGAAAGTGCGGTTTCTACCTGTGTGGCCATGATTACCAGAATTTGGCAATCTTTTGGTATTGAGATGGGCCCTTTAGGGGGTGAGAGGGGGGTGAAGTTGGCACTAAATTGATCTGCCAGGATATTGGCAATATCATTGGGATCAGTATATTTAATGCTATTCTTTTGCAACTCAGAGCAGATCTGAGCATTACCATTTAGATTCTTGACATAACTATAGAATGCCTAGTGGTTGTCTTTGGAATCTTTGGCAATTTTATTTTCGTAACTAGCTTTTGAGGATTTTATGAGGGACCTTAGCTTCTTACTGAGGCTAGTGAGGGAGTTTTTTGCATCCTGGGATTTTCCTCTTTTCTGCAACAGTTTTTTTCTTCTGTTGTACAGTTTGTTTATAGCAGGTGACCACCAGATTGGCTTCCTTTTCTTGGAGAAGAGCATCTTGGTTCTATTTGGGATGGCACGATTCATGCACGAGCGGATGTGCTCGTGCAGTCCCTTGGTGTAGGATTCTGCAATCGAACTTCCAGATCCCGTCTGCATGGGTGTTGTGAAGTTTGTCACTTCTGACTTCAGTAGCATGAAATTGGCTTTGGAAAAGTTTTTTAAGGGGGTTTCCTTACTGGGAGGTGGGGGTGGGATGTGGATGTCAAGAGTGATTTGCTTATGGTCAGACCTGACCAGTGAGGGGGTGACCACTGGTGTGGAGCATCTATCTCCCATGTTGGTAATGACCAGGTCTAGGATATTGGAGCCCCTAGTGGGACAATGGATTAATTGATCCAGGGCATTAGAATTTATGAATTCCAAGAACCGTTGGGAAAAGGAGTTGGTACCCGAGTAGTTTTCCCAGTTAATGGCAGGGTAGTTGAAATCACCCAGTATTAGGGTGTTTGGTTGTATCTTAATATTTTTCAGTATGTTTAGAAAGGTGTAGTGAGAATCTTGGGGCATGGTAGGGGATCTGTAGCAAGCTACAATTTGGATTGCAGTTTTACCTAGTGTTAGTTGCACCTGGAGAATTTCAGATGCATTGTGTTGGGCAACTAGCCTGGAGGTGTGAATATCCTTGGTGAATATGGACACTCCTCCACCTTTAGTGTTTCGGTCTTGGTTTTATGGCTGAAAAGTGTGGTAAGAATTGTAGCCTGGTATTGCAGGGGTGCTCTCTGGAGCCTTGAACCAGGTCTCAGTTACTGCACAGATATCGATGTTCTCCATTTTTAGGAGTGCCTCGAGAGAGTGCATTTTGAGGTTTAGACTAGTAAGAACTCTGTATGATATGTTCCTCCTGGAGCTGCACCTCAGTGTGATGTCAGTGCAACTTTGTAAGATTCCTGGAGACAACAGCTTGCAACATCTATAAACCACTTTACAGCTCAGTCTAGAATATCAAACTAATCCAAAAAGAAAAAAAGCACTGGAACACTCAAAGTCTTTTATTTAAATAAAAGACAGTGTTCCAGTGTTTTTTTTTCTTTTTGGATTCATTTTTGTACTAAGTGCTAGTTTGCAGCCAACTTGCTGTTTTTTTTTTTTTTTTGGATATTTAGAATATCAAACTAAATTATGTAGTCATGAAGCATCTGTGTCAAGGCCTTTCCCTAAAGTACTAATTCTAAAAGGCATTCAATAAGCTTCAATTTGCTGAATCTGGATCCATGTTTATACAACCCTACATATTGTCCACAAAAATAAATTTCACTAAAAATGGAATAGAACAAGTTTTGCAACATTTATTTTCTGAATAATAATAAGGATGAATAATAACTATATAATGGCGACTAATATTATTGACTGAATATAATCCCCAGTAAATTATCAAAAAGTAAAACTTTTATGAGGGACATAGCAAAAATATGAAGCAAAATCAGGGACATTCTGCAAACTAAGGGACAGTTGAGAGGTATGGACTAACGCTTATGCATTCATTGACGTTATTTGTTTGATTTATTTAATTATGGCATGGTTAACCCAAATAAATGTGACCTATATTCAGGGAAGACCCAAGGAGATATTCAAACGAATGAAGAAGATTTGTTCAGGACACTGAGCAATTTTCCCTCATCTTGTAAAGAGTGACACAGGTTCAAGACATAGAAATGAGGATTCCGGAAAGAATAACTTCCGTGTGAGGCTGATGGCTTTGAAAAGGGAATTACTAACAGTGTTTCAGCAGCAGTCACCACACAACAAAAACTTTGACCAGTAATTATTTGATTTACCATTATGTCAGTTGCAAAGCTTATTTTTCCAGCATCTCAGTTATATAAGATTTGTAAGAAAATGGGCTTCCTACAGTCAGTAAAGGTGAAATTCCTTGAGCTTCATTTGCCCACAGGAAAAAAACTTGGGAGTCATATGTCTGGCTGCTGTTTCCCATAGAACATCATTGCCAGTGTGATTTCTAAATGTGCACCAGCAGTGACTCACCTATCTAGAGAGATTCCTCCCTCCTTCAAACTGGTGCAACCATGGAGTTGGTATATACAAGTTTGTGGGGGGGGGGGGCTTGTCCCCTTGCAAAACTGCTTAAACTTGATTTGTTTTAGCCTTCTGTTTCTTGAGCAATATTTTTTGGCATTTCAGAAGGATGGGGTTGTGCATTTTGATATTTCATAGCAGAAGTGAGAACGTGGCCAAATGACCTGGTATTTTTCGTACATTACATAGTAATGAGATGTTAATTAACCACATAAACATCAAAGTGCCAGGCAGATATTCTGCAAGGAAAGGAGATGAGACTTTTCATTTAGCAGTAAAGTAAAAAATCAGAACTTTAAAATTACCAGCTATATTTACTAGAGATAAGCACAATGCCTATACAATCACATAAACAGCTTATTAGTGATATCAGTACTGTTTGAATACCAGAATTGTTTACGCTCTCGTAGCATTTTCTTTTAATCTAACTGTACAAACTATTCTACAAACACAGTTCATGTTGATCATTTCTATCCAAAGATCAGCAAAATGGAAGGAAAGAGAATTAATGAAATTCTAAGATGCAGATTTTGAATAACTAACTTCTTCCTTCATATCAATATATTATAGACAGCCATTTTTTAAAGTATGTCTGGGCCTCGAACTCATTAGCTTTTCCAAGTCATTGACACATACTACAGCTCCAGTCCAGAGTTAAACAATAGGAGAAGTGTCCTAATTAAACAAAGTAGACACATTTATGCCATGCAGTTATATTAATAGAATATTAAAACACGTATAATAAAAATACAATGGTGCACTGACAGTGCAAAACTTTGTCATATTTCATAGACTGCATTTACGTCAATGAGGTATTAAAAGCCAGCAAAATTAGTCAAGAAAAGCAGACAGAAAAAAATGTAGTTATTTTAAAAGTCCTCAAACATTACAGAGGGAGGATGAATATTTTCATGGGACACTAAGTTTACATCTCATTGCTGTGAGAGTTTACACTATCAAAAATAAAAGAAATTCTAATGAATACAGTAAATGTATAATCCAGCGGTAATAAAAGAAAAAATTATGGGAAGAGTCTGAAGTGATATTAGACTATAATTAAAGTAAACAAAACACAATAAGAAAGCATTTTAAAAAGTTACTTCTTAATATATGTTATGCTATTTATCTTTTTTTATAATTTATTTACTTTTTAATGATGAAATTGTCAGATGGGTTAGGACTCATTTTCAGTGGAGAGCCACAGACCTACATTAAGTTTGTTGACAAAAAATATAGTAAAAAGAGTTAAAATATTACACTGTGCTTTGGACAAAGACAGACACATTCCTTAGACTTTTGCAAACAAATGCACATAGATAATGACAATTATAAGATAGAGCTCAGAAGCATACCTGGTTCAACTAGCTCCCTGGGCCAGTACTATGAACCAGCATCCCACTCAGCTTTTCAAGTGAAGAGAAAAAAACTTCACTGTAATAAGCAGATAGCAATACTGTAAGTGACTGACTTATTACAGTTACATATATGCCCCAACCCAGCTCTTCCACTGATGACCGAAAAAAAAAGGGACATTCCTTCTACCAAAATACCTACCAGGTGGCCAGATGCAGGACACTCCCTCTGCTCTAGTCATTCAAGTCCAGTTTCTGTGTCCTGCCCTCAACCTTCCTTCAAAATATTTTATTACAATGAATGAATGAATGAATGAATGAATGAATGAATAAATAAATAATCTTTTAATCTGTAGCCACCTACTTGCTCAAAATGAAGCAAATAGTTACTGTTGTTTATATTCTGCCTGGCTTCAAAAAAAAAAAGGAACTAGCTACATTTTATTGCATTAAAGAAATGCATTAAAGAACAATCAGGATCAGGTGATTGTGCCCCGAACACTTTCCACCCAGGGCAGTTGCCCCTCTCACCCCACCCTTGCTATGCTACTGAAATGCCTAAGTGAATGCAAGTAGTGACATGTAGACTAGTATGACATTTTATATACATACATATATATATATATATATATATATATATATATATATATATATATATATATACACATTTACACACACATAGCGACAACCAGTTACACACAAGTTCAAGGCACAATTGAGAGGACAGAACTTGCAACTGTAATACAGAGCCACAGATACAAAATGTTGCTCAACATTTTTCAGACGTTGTGCAACTAAAGCTGTGTAGACATTCTGAATAATGATGCACTTGACCAATATTGGGAAGGACTGTAACTGTGGATCAAGTTGGACAAAGGAGGTACTGCCAGCACAGCTACATGGAATTTTGTAAATAATTATATGTAATTTGTGAAAATCAACAGTATTCATATAGAAGTGTGACAAAGGGAGATACTGTCAGCACAGCTATCTGGAAGTTTGCAAATTATTATATGTCATAGGTGAATATTGAAATGATTTATATAAGATGCTTGTGTTACAACTGTATTAGAACTGCATGTCATGTGTATATCAAACTGCTTGAAGCTATTTGCAGACTGATGTTTGAAATGTAGCCACAGTGTGCCCCATTGGAGGAGAACAGAAACATACATGCACTATTGTAACTGTTTAAATGTATATATTTTAACAGTGGAAACTAGAATACAGGAGGTTAACTTCAGAAGTATAGCTGAAATTAAATTACTTTATGACAGCTGCAGAGACAATGTCTGTGCTGAGAAGCTTTCTGTATTGTCTTCGGATTGAACTAATTACTACAATTGTTTAATGACTTCCAGCTTCTGCCAAAGATCTGAGGTCTATGTATTTTCACAGGTAGATGCTAAATACTGCTATCTTCCAGCAGTGGGAATTTCACCTGGGATTGAGTCAGATGACAAGAAGTGATGTCATTCTGCAAGCTATCCCAACAGTAGTATTTGAAATATTAATCTGAGAAATCTTATGGAGATGGCATTCTGTATTCTATCTTGAACTTGACAACATCAAGATCCGCTCACCACATCTGCTTTGCTCCTAAGTAAGTCAACTAGGGTATAGTAATTTTCTTAGATTCAGTCAGGAATTTAGTGAAGCTTAGTTTAGATATTTTTCTTTATTTGAGACTGTCCTGCAGTGTTGTTTTGAATATTTCCTGTGATTTTGAACTCTGATGTCACTGTGAATATATAGTGAGTATTGTTTTGTTCTTTTATTGTTTATTTATTTATTTTATTTATTTTTATTTTACATTTGTTGACTGGGATAGTCCGACTGGATACATGTCCATTTTCAGTGGAGGCCCGAGGAGAAAAGCTCCAAGATAATAATTCACATTGAACATTTAGTAAATGCTAGTTTCAAGCAGATTGCACTCATAAGCAATATCAGCATTTAGCACATATAGGACTAACTTATTATAAAACACTTGACAAAAAATAACATTATTTTCAAAGTTAAACATACATAACATTACATTCAGGTTTAAGACACACTGAGCAGCAGTTATACAATTGACCCTTCCTGAAATGGAGTGGTAGAAAAATGCTAGAAGTAGTTGAAGGTAAGCCACCTAAGAAATAGAGAGGTCACTAGTCGGGGTTAGTGCAAGGACATAACCAATGAGTTTTGAAGAATTTTTTGAGTTTGTTTTTGAAGTGAGTTAGTGAGGGTTCTAGGGTCAAGTCAGCTGGGAGTCTGTTCCATATCTTTCCAACAGAGTTGGCAAATAGAGAGTCCCCAGCTGAGTAATTGGATTTGTATGTTTGAACTAGGAGTCTAGTGGATGATCACAGTGGCTGGGTGCTGGTGTGTATTAAGCTAGTTGGGCAGGGACACAAAACACTGGTTGGACAGAGAGTGTGCTGGAGGTCTTGGCTTGGCCACTCAGCTGAGATCTCAACTCTATACTTGTGCCAGTGGTGAGTCTTATTGGAGATCGGGAGAAACGAGCCCCGGACTGACTGTGGTCTCTGTGTGCTCTTAAGGGAAATTGCACTTGATGCAGAGAGTTACATCTAGAAATACTGTGTGTGTACCTTATCATTTTATCAGTGTATGTCCCCCATTATTGCCAGTGGTAAGGACTGAGGTTCCTTGATTATTGGTCCAGTGGTGGGTCATCATAAGGGGATATATGGGAAGGACACTGATTGCAGTGAGAAAGAAAACAAAAGCTATATGGGATGATGAATGACAGGTAGGTTGGGGTCCTTATGTGGTTTTCAAGCATTCACATTTGTGATGTGGTGAAAAGTGTGCCTGAAGTGTTTTCTTGAATTCAGTGACAGATTTGCTATACTGACTGTACCCTTGGAGTTTGTCACAGGAGCTACTGATGCAGGTAGGAAACTATGTGTCACCTTAATGGTCATGACTCCTGGTCTCCTTATTACATTGGACCCCTATAGAGTGAACATTTCTAGGTGGGAAGTATCAGGGTAGAAAATGAAGACGCAAGGTGTTTTACCGAGAAACTGTTACACAAAGCAAAGTGGAAAGCAATCTTGCTGATGTAAGAAAGAGACTGACTGCAGCTCAGTGCAGAAGTAACAATGATTAGTTCATGAGTAGCAAGGGGGCAAATTTATTTGATTTGCTGTTCATTTTCCAGTCTAACATTGGTACTTTTGAAAAAGCCCCTGGAGATAATACAGTAGAAGACTTTCAGGAATAAAAGTAAAATGAGTCTCTGCTTGGTGCAGGGAAGAGCATAGCATTTGAAATAATACAGGAACACTGCTATCTAGTTATATTTTGGTTGGGATAGTCAACATCTGAGTCTAGAGACAGGTACTGGTTCATCTGAACCCTAGTTATTTCATGACTTTTCCTTTCTCTACAAGTATATTTCAGTTTGCTCTGACTGAAAGGTCAGTTGAATAACCACTGGAAAGCAGTTGCTATAGAACAGAATTGGTTTAGCTTTATTTGGCTTAAATATCTATAGAACAAGCTGGAGGGACAGGTTCATAACCCAGAGACTGCTATGGAATAGACTTCCCATACATGTCAAACAGTGCACCCCACTGGCCCTCTTCAAGAGAAATCTTGATGAGTGGAAGGGAAATAGAAAATTCCCCCCGGGGATCACTCCAGTGACTCTACTCAACAGAGGCACTGGAAACTAAGGTCAGGTTGCACGATGCCAGGGTAATCCTATGGCAAGGCTTGTAAGGGCTCCAGGGTCATTAGCCTAGTATACACCTATGAACCTATAGGATACGTACTCACTCTGTGTCTTGGAAAAACCTGTAATAGTTTTTACTGGACAAGATGCAAGGAGTTGGCTCTACAGAGAACAGGAGGACACTCAGCATATTGTGCCACAAACAGTCCAGGGCACTGACATGGAAGAGAGTTTACATGCAGACTGAACAGGAAACAGCACAGGTTTGAACCTTGAGGGACAAAGTTGTCAGCAATATATTTAGAAGTGTGGTATGGAAGCTGCCATTTATGCCTACGGTAACCAATGTATCTGTGGAGCCAGGTGGAGATGGCATTTATTGAAGCCTAAGACAGAAAGCTGTGTAATTAGTAAATTGTGGCTAACAGTAATGAATGTCTTTTACAAATTTGGCAGCATGGCAGAGATGGACAAAAGTGTAGGTGGGTTTTATAGCTCCTGGGGCTATTCCCTGAACTAGCAAGGAAATTACTATTAATGTAGCAATTGGCTTGCTACAGTTTAAAAAAACAACAAAAGTTTGGTGGGGGGGTTGTTTACTTTTTGTTTTGCTCTTTTTGTGAAGAGTGTGGAATGGCTTTGTGTTTTTTTTTCCAATGAAGAGCTGGGGCAGAGAAAGGGTATGCACCTGGCTAACTTGGGGAGCCTGGAACTGAGACAGAGTGCTAGTTCAGAGAACGTCCCGAGTGCTGTAAAAGCCAGTTATTCCTCTGGTTGCTGGTTTCAGTGGATGTCCCACTTTTGTGGAGAGCTATGAAAGTAGCCTTGTTCCAAAGCTTGAGTGCATTAGTACCAATTACTGCATCAGGGACATATTAACATTTAGTTAAGAGCTTGCTGCTTACAGTGTGCAAATGTAGCATGATTCCAGCATAGACTAAGATGCCAGCACTTAAATCAGAGGGTAAAAGGTAAGTGAACTATGTTTCTATGACTGTAGGTTCCTCAGGCTAACATTCAGTTGTGAAAACAATTGTCTGGCCTTGCATCTTGTATATCAAGGGATCACACAAAGGAAGATAATTCATCTGTTGATGTAATTCTATGACATCATAGCAGCAGCAGTATAATGATCTTCCTCAATGCCGACTTAGTCCTGGCAGGCAATGTCTATATTGCTGAGAATTTAAAACATTTACAAGCTTAGAATTTGCTATTGAAATATTTTTAATTTCTGATTAAGAAGGCACGCACTCACTGTGCATGTGGACTTGTATGCTCTCTGCTGATGGGAGGAGTCACTTTGCTGTTCATAACAAATGCCACTCCTCAGTCTGATACAAGTTCTTCAGGCTCATCCATGAAGCTGAGGTTATATATTGCAAATTTTATTTATCTGTGTATTGCTTGTTAGCATTACAGAGTAATAAAATAAGCATAGAAATATTATCTGAAATGATGTTAGCATCACAAATGAATTCTGAAGTGGAAATACACAAGTCTATTGTTATGAAAAGGAAGCCAACATGTACTTAGTTTCTACAGTTATTAGTCTAGCAGTTGGTGAGAAAGGCTAAGGCTGTGGGCTATAGTTTCTGTACTACAAGGTTTGATTCCCTTAGCCCTCATTTGCCTACAATGTGACCTTGAGCAAGTCACTTAACCAGACAGTACTTAAAGGAAACTGGAAACCTGGACCCTGGACAGCAAGCCTTATACCTACCGATGCAATTATGATACAGCTTGTTTCTGTAGTGTGTGTGTGTGTGTGTGTATTAATATGTAAAATGTTCTTGTGACTTTTGCCATTTTGTTCTCCAATCATGTAGTTTATGCATTTGTTCAGGCTGACTACTGTTGCCATGACTGTATCAGTAGTCTTACATGGTGGCCATTTCTGTATGATTTTATATACACATACGGTTACAATTCCTTCCATCAACACTCATTTATGCAATTCAAGTGCACTGATGTATGTGTTGAGCAAAGGGCTGATGTGGATGAATTCCAATTGATTGACAAAGGCAAGTGGTGAGCCTCTGAGTTTGTGAGCAAGGGTGTATGTTTTAGGGTTAGGTAAGTGGATAGATTCGGTGTATGTTCAAGTGTGTGCCTTTTAGTGTTAGGTAAGTTGATATATTTAGTGTGTGTGTGTGTTTTACTCTTAGGTAAGGTGATAGATTTAGTTTGTGTGTGCTTGCATGAGTACTTCAGAGTTAGGTACAGGGAACAGTCTTTGTGTGTGTGCTTGTATGTGCATGGTGAGTGTCCAAGTTATCTTGAATTGTGGAAGTGTAAAGGAAAGAGCTTTTATAAGGTAAGCTGCACATTAGGGTTAGAGCATGAGCAGGGTAAGTTTTAGAATTAGCACACATTACTAAGGTGGAGAAGATAATGAATGTTATAAGGAACGTAGGCATGGAATATTAAATCATAAGGAAAGTTATGAAGATGTTGCATGGCCAGATAATTGTGAAGCATACAGAATGAAATATATCCTAACTGAAGAATGGTTATTACAGAGGATGATTCAACTGAGTAATTATTTTAACTACATTAACAGAAGTAGAATTTTTGACCAATACTAGCAAAGTAGAGGTGCAATGACCGAATCAATGGAGATTTCTGAAGACTCAATGTTAAGATATAGTTACTAACGGTGAAATGTGTACTAAAGATTCTTTTAATTTTATTTGAAAACTGGGAATGTTAATGTTTCTGAAAAAGAATCTGTTGTTACTGATTAATGAAGTCCTCATATTCAGTAATATCAAATGATATTGTTGTAGAAGTAGTTAATAAAGAATTAAGAGATGAGTGGTTTTACTTTACTGAAAGTAAATTTTTAATTAAAATTTGAAATGTGATTTTATCATATAATTTTATCTAACTTGAAAAAAAAAGTCAAAAAAGTGATGTGGCAATTGTAAGCTGCAGTAACCTGCCAGTAGTTATGCTGATTTATTTATTCCTTATTAGAAAAAGGAATATGTATGTGTCAGACTTTATGGATTTTATGGCATTTTATAAATGTTTTGTAGACAATATTTTTTTGTATGGCATCAAAATGTTGATTGCTTTGCATACACACATACATATAAATATTTTAATGCCCTTCTAGCCTGCCAATATACCAAAACAGTTGTTCCCATAATAAGTGTTGAGGCTGTTCTTAAAAATATCTAAACTAGTGCTTGCTTTAAAATAATGTGGTAGCCTATTCCATGCATCAGCTGCTGTCTCCAAGAACCAATTAGTACACTTCTCATTCCTATAGAATCTTTTGATACCACCAACCTTTCCAGAGGTAGTTGTCTCTAAATGCCCTATGTGCTTGAATAAGGTCTCCTCTTTAATATCTACATGAGACACTGTAAAAGTTCAGATATTTTAGTGTTTCATAATAACTTAAATTTTCACATCCATAGATGGCCTTGGTATATTTCCTCTGTACTCTTTCCAGTTTACTCATGCTTGTTTTCTTATAATGTTTCTATATTGCTATTCCATACTCAGGTTTGGGTCCATTGTAACTAACAAACAATGATTTATTAGACTTTATAAATCTTTGTATACCACCTATAGTTTTGTAACTATCATTAACGAATTGGTTGATATAATTAGAAATACTCAAAGCTGGGTCTACTCATATATCCAGGTCCTTAAATGACTATACAGTTCAATCACTGTGTGCTGTACTAAATATTCACCTTTCAATTTATGTCTCCCAAATCTCAAATGCTTAGTTTTTGATGCATTTAACAGCATATTATTCTCATGTGGCCAAATGATGAAATTAGTCATATTCTTTACCAGACATGCCCTATCTGTAACATACGGAATCCGTTTAACCAATTTCAAGTCATCTGCATACAGACTGTAGAACACCTCAGTTGAAAAAAATTGATCTGAAAGATAGATACAATCTAAACAAGTATGTGCCTAGGACAGAGCCCTGTGGGACACCCTGACTATAACAAAGAATTTCAATTGTCCAACTGTGGTACGATATTTTCCGTGTCCTATCTGTAAGGAATGCAGCTTATCCATCTTATAAGAGTAAATCAATACCTAGTTGTTCTAATTTACTGATCAGTGTTTTGTGTATGACCTTGTCAAATGCTGAAGTTAAATGTATATAAATTACATCACAGCATAACTTTTCATTAATAGCTATTATTGTATTATTACAGAACATCATGTTACAGATGATAATAGAGCTATTTTCAAAATATGCATGCTTATATATGGTTTAAAGTCCCAGACTTTCCATTTCTGGCAATAACTTATCCAGTATTACCTTCTCCATTATTGTTTGAAACCATGAAAGTAGACTTAAGGCACTGTATGACTCTGGGTTTGTCCTACTCCCCTTTCTCTTAAAGACAGCCTTAATAAGTACGTATCCAATCTTGAGGAATCTCCCTATATTTATACCTCTAGTAAATAATAAATATAACGGTACTGTAAATTGTCACTGAAGCGTTCGAAGGTCTTTATTACTAGTTCCATCTCCACCCTGTTCTTTGTTTGGATCCAGTTTGCATAGTTCTTTTTCAATATAATCTAATTTAATTTCAGGAGCTAAGGTTACTTGGATGTCACTAGGACAATTTATCACCCTCTTTGTTGAACTGTTTTGTATAATCTGTTGTGTCTGAGAATAAATTTTAGAATCTGCACACAGTTTATCAATTTAGATGTCTGTACTCCTTCCATGTCTTCAGGGGTGTAGCAAACAAGTTTCTTTTGTGCTCGCAAGCTCTTAGTGCTATCTCCCTTGGACACCCATCACTTAATAATGGACACATCTCTCAAAATGCTGCTCCCAGCACTTAATAAATCTAAGTAACATGTTCAGCTGTTCCCCCTAATACTATTAAAATGTTTTTATATCAATATTGCAGCTGTTGTTCGTGGTATTTATTTTGACACTTGTAGACATAATATGACCTGAAAAAAAGCCATGTTGATATAATGCTCAGAAAAAAATGTACTCAGCAGAGTACAAAGTGTATGCCTGGCTACACTCATGCATGTGTTATGTATCTATAAATTGTTTTTTTATTATGCTCCAATATCTTTATATACATTTTCTTCAAATTTTTCTCAATCTTGCCTCACTCTATTTTTAATTTATGGAAAGAAATACCTGACCTCTCTGCTTTAACTACTGCTTTTTTTCCAGCTTTGTTTTAACCACTAGCCACTATTTCCTTTACTTTCTTTCCCTCCAAGTCATTGTATAAACAAGCTCACTCACTCTTGTAACTCACTTTTATGGTATTACAGGAACAGTTATCCTCTATAAGTCCTAGTTAATTCAATCTTCTCTCACTCTGAACTCATACTATAATTATAACCTTTGCATTTTCTTCCTTTACAGCCTACTCTGTTGCATCCCCACCTTGTTGAGTGCTTCCCTACTGCTCTAAAGACCACTCTGCCCCCTGAAGTAACATCAAGCAAGACCACTGCTCCACTTTTGTTGTAATTGTGAGCCTCTCCAGAAATTTTGAGTGCATGTCACACAATTGTATTTCATTTATTTACTGTAAGTGCCTGTTATATGGTCTCATTTAAGGGCTTCGCCACGTGTTCACCAGCAGCCTACAGCTGTCTGTAATTTCCATTCTCCCTGTTTGTCCTCCCCCATTCCCTGGCCATCTCTCTGCCTTCTCTATCTTGCAATCTAAACTTTGGCCACTAGATGGCAGTGATAATCCTTTATTTGTCCATCTGTTCCATACGAAAGCCCAATATCTCTCTCAGTCACTCTCACAATCTCCTTGTTTAGCTACTTTTAAATAAATGTAATCCAACTCATTTCATAGCTTTAGACTTAAATCTATTTGGTACACCCTGTTTAGCCCAGTGACAATTCAAACCCACTAGCACACTAGACATTCGTCATACCTGAGAGTCCCATAGGCACCCCCTGCCCAGCTCATGGTAAGAAGTATATTTATTGTTAGCAAAACACTACCTTTACTAGTTAAAGAGTCCCCTGGAGTAACATTTTTCTCATTCCATACCTCTGCTACACCTCCTATTCTCTGTACCCTACTGTCTAGCCCATGACCTATCTTCTTCCATACTGACTGGCTGTTTTTTTCTTACCTGCTTCCTCAGTCTCCTCCTTGGCTCTACCCGCTCCATTTCCCTCCGGGCTCTCTCCGTTCCCCTACCCTACCCCCAATTCCCACCCACCACCAGTGTATTTGCCTTTATAGTTGTTAAACCATACCCCCCAACCCATGTTTAATTAACTCACTACTTATCTGCTAGTACTTAATCACTCCTACCAGACCAACCCTTTACTTCTACTCCACCCTACAACTCCACAAAACCTACACGTCTTAAACAAGTATCCCAATACCTCCCCAACTTAAATATACTCCAGTGGTCTTATTCATTATAAATACCATGCCTACTAAACCAGTAACTTTTACTACTCTAATGCTAATCTCCCTATCCTATGCACACTATCTTACCAGATTTCTTTATACCAATCATACATCCCCATCCCAACTCAACCATCTCATCACTCATGCAACACACACACTACTCCATCTACATATCCCCCAACCTCTACTTCCACAATAGCACTTTGCTCTTCAACTTCAAACTCTTATCTCACCACAAAACCACTACTCAAATACATACCAGCCCCGTTTCAACACACTTCACAAACTTGAAACCTAATACCAAACAACTTAAATACCTCTTCTCCCACATACACCATATTATCTACATCCTTACTTCTGGGGACATACACCCAAACACTGGCCCCTCTACCTCTCCCATCTCTCCCTCCCAATCTTCACCTCCCCACTCAAGTTGGTAGATCCCTCCACTTTAACGCATTAAATGCCCAAAGCATATGTAATAAAATTCCACAACTTCATGCTTGGCTCCATCAAAACAAACACAATATTCTTTCCATCACTGAAACCTGGCTTAAACCACACATAAAAGACTCAGAATTAACTCCATCCAACTATGGTATTATCAGAAATGATAGAACAAATACGAAAGGGGGAGGTGTCAGTCTTCTTTAATCCTCATCCCTCTCAATCACCTCTTACTCTAAACCTATCCCCAAATTTGGAAAATCTAAATTACTTCTAACCCTCCAAGTAAATAAACAGAAATTTATCTGTATAGCCACTCTATACATCCCTCCCAGAGACAATGTCCCAATCCTAGAAGACATTCTCTCCTGGCTCTCAACCAATATCACTAATGAAACTATAATCCTCGGGGATGTTAATATTAATTGGGATAATATTCAATCCCCAACCAACTCTCTAAATATAAATCTTTATAACGTCACACAACTTCTTAATTCCCCAACTAGACCCTCCAAAGACTTAATTTCTGGTAGCACCCTGGACTGGATACTAGTTTCCCATTCTCACTACTTCTCCAATAGCGGCACCCTTCCAAATCCACTAGGAGACCATCTTCCCATTTTTACCCGTTGCCTTCCCTCCTTCCTACAACTATCCAACTCCTATATCACCACTTGGCTCCTAAAAAACTTTAATCACAGTGCTTTCTCTGACACACTAAAAAACCATCTGGAACCCACTAAAAACTTTACCCCTGGAAAATACTGTTACCTACTTCAATACAACCTTCTTAAACTTGTTAGACTCCTTTGATCCCCTGAGAACTAAACATATAAAAAGTAACTCCGTCCCTTGGCTAACTAAGGATACCCTAGTTATCATGCAAAACAGTGATAAAGCCTGGAAACACTGCCATAAAACTAAAACTACTATTTGCCTCAATGAATAGAAAACACTTCGCAACAAAGCAAAAAAACTCATCAATGCCAACCGTAAAGCCTATTTCTCCACTCTCCAAACTGAACACAACAATCCCAAGAAATTCTGGGATGGAATCTCCTCCCTTCTAAACCCAGGTAAAAAAGAAAACCCTTGCCCTGACCCAAATGCCTCTGACTCAGATCTAGCTACCCAATTTAACTCATTCTTTATTGATTCCATTTATAAACTAACATCATTCTTTACCAATAAACTACCTTCCCCTCAACAACCTCCACATAACCCCTTCTCCTTCAGCTCCACTAGCTCCCAACCTCCTCCCTTCTCCACTAACCCTATTCCCATCTCCACTATAAAAAATAACTTCTTCAGAAATTAAAACCTTGCTCTAATGCCCCTGATGAAATACCCTTCTACTTTCTAAAGATAACTGCAGAAGCCATTGCCTACCCAATTTGCATCCTAATAAATCGATCTATTTCTGAATGCCATGTTCCCTAGCTCTGGAAAAAGGCCTATATTATCCCACTCCATAAAGGCGGCAATAATAATGATATCTGCAACTTCTGTCCCATTGCTATCCTATCCCCCATT
The DNA here is from genome assembly GCF_019279795.1 of Protopterus annectens. Taxonomy (NCBI): domain Eukaryota; kingdom Metazoa; phylum Chordata; order Ceratodontiformes; family Protopteridae; genus Protopterus; species Protopterus annectens. The sequence goes on along the minus strand of NC_056747.1, from coordinate 588,226,470 downwards.
TCTAAACTTCTCGAAAAATGTTTCCACCTACAACTCCTACCCTATCTTATAAATAATAACCTTCTTACTCCCACTCAGCATTTATTCTGCCCTGGCCATAGCACCCACCACAGCTCTCCTCTCCTTCCTAGAAACTGTAAACAAGGCCCATGACTCTGGTCTCATTGTTTCCAGCCTCCTCCTAGACATCTCTAAGGCTTTCGACACCATCTCTCATAACCTTCTTCTTACTAAACTCTCTAAACTAAATCTATCCCACTCCTCTATTAACTGGTTTACCAGTTACCTATCAAATAGGCAACAAGCAGTTAAGTGGAAAAAAGCTATTTCATCTTTCCAATACACACTTCACAGGTGTACCCCAAGGCTTAATTCTTGGACCCCTTCTATTTAATATTTTTCATTAATGACTTCTACCAGGCCATCCCTAACACTAACCTCATCCAATATGCAGATGACTTGACAATAATCTGCTCTGCTTCCTCCATTTCTATACTAATGAAACTAACCCAAGATGCATTCTCCGCTACAGAACAATGGATGCTAGAGAACCATCTAGCACTAAATGCTTCTAAGTTTAAGCTAATGTTATTTTCCCCCTCTATAAGTATTACCCTAGACAAACACTCTTTCTATATTACCAGCAAAAATAACACTTTTCTTGAAACTGTCCCCTCTGCCAAACTTTTAGGTATCTTAATTGATGACCAACTAAAGTTTGATAACCATCTGCAGGCAAACATCAAAAAAACTAGGTATGCTTTATCACCATTACCATTTCATCTTTCCCCCCACCAGGCTCATTCTTGTTAATACATACCTCATCCCTTCCCTCCTGTATGGGGCCTCTATTCTTACCAATCTGCAATCCTTTCTCAAATCAAAAATCTCCTCCTGTGACTATAAAATCTCAAAAATTGCAACTGGCCACAGATCCAATACCCATCACTGCACCTCCCTACACCAACTGAATTGGCTTGAAGTGCCCAATTATCTTACCTATATGCAACTCATCCAAGCACACAAACTTATTTCTAATCCCTCTCTCTGCCCCTCCCTTGCCCCACCCTTTAAAATGCATCTTCCTAACAGATGCCTACGATCCAGCCTACAAAATCTAATAGAACTGCATAAACCTACCCAACCATCTGGCGAACATCTTGTATCCTTCTGCCTAGCATGCCACTGGAACTCTCTCCCACCTCTCATCTGTACCTCTAACAGTCTCTCTATCTTTAAATCTCTTCTCTGCTCACACCTAACGTCACAATGGGAATGCTCTCACTCTCATCCTACATAACATCCCTAACTATAATTTCTTCCTGTTTCAAATATATCAGCTAATTGCCTCCTCAGCAACTGACACTCTTTATTCCTCCTTAAATCGTTTAATGGGGTCTTTATGCATTTGCATTTGTTACAGCAAATGCCAGATTAATTATTGTTAAAACTGTGATATTTTATTTCTGAATTCTCATTAGCCTTTTGTATCTTAAAAATTTACAATTGTTATTTTATAGTACTATTATTTAGTAGTTGTATTCTTGGAGCTTTTCTCCCCAGGACTCCATTGAAAATCGGCTCCTCATGGCCCAATGGGCCACCCTGGTAAACAAACTGCAAATAAATAAAAAATAAATAAATTTGTTTGTCCAGCTTGTCTATTTTAGTTTTCAAAGTTGTAATTTGACCTCTTTTCTATTTTGGATATTTTTAGTCTTTCAACTTAATCAAACATGTTCTTATGGAAATGCAGCCTACTGGCATTGTATGCCTAGATCCTAATTTAAAAAAATTTCCACATTCCTTCTGCAGTTTTTCCACTGAAGTCGTCACTCCAATTAGTTTTACATAGTGGCTTTGCTTCCATATAACCTGTTATTAATCTTCTGTGTATTGGTTTAGACTTCAGTTTGGCAGAATTATCTAGCAACAAATTAACCTTTAGAACCCCATGACACCTGCACATCAGCAATGGTAAAACCTGGCATGAAGTAACAGTAATTTCTTTAAGGATACAAACAATATCTAATATGTTCCATTCCTTGGTAAGTCTTTTACAATCTGAAGCAATTGTTCCTGAACATATGTTGTGAATAATTTCCTTACTAATATTGTTCAACCGACATTATTCCAGTCTGTTTCTGGTAAATTTAAAGACCCCAGTCATCATTATTTTGCACCCTGTCTTTCATGCAAGAAAAATATGAATTCTTCTAGGTCATAAGGACTTGACTTTTGTGGTCTATACACTCCAACAATCGTTACATGTTCTAGGATTGTCCTTATTGTTACGGTTGTGCAGTCTATACTATCGGTGTTACCACTGAACATGTAATTATCATAGGTCTCTTAACCATCTTTTATCCCTATCAGAACTGGTTTCCATTCATTGTTCTTTAACTATGTTTCACAAACAATAACAACATCAATCTTGGGGGAATGTCACAGGTTATTCCCAAAAACAAACAAACTTGCTCCTAGCATTAAGAACCATCAATGATTTGTGTTATTTATAGATTATTTAAATAGTGTGTGTGTGTGTGTGTGTGTGTGTGTGTGTGTGTGTGTGTGTGTGTGTGTGTGTGTGTGTGTGTGTTTATTTAAAAAATGAATGGACTTCTGCATTAGATACTATTTATTTCATGAATTTAGAAGCATATAAAGAAAATGGAGAGCTAAAGACCAAAATATTCAAAAAGCCACTAAAAATAACAAATATCTGAATTTTAATAGCATGCATCCAAAGAGGCTAAAAGATACGGCAGTTAGAAATTAGTTTGTTTAATGTATTTTGTTTAACTGAGAGATGATTCAGAAAGGAAAGGAATGCACTTAAAAAAATAATTACAGATTACCATAATAAATTAAAATGGAAGAAGTGTGCATTGGGAGATCTGATATTTATCAGTCTATAAAATTAAATGAATAAAATGTAGAAAACATTGATGAAGCGGGAGATTTTTAAATTCACTACGCTATTAGACTAATTGGTAGACACCTTCAGTTATATTATAAAAAATAATAGGGGAATATTAGAAAGCTTCCAGATATATTGGTTTAGGTTGGAGTAGTAACTGTTTTATAAATAAAAGAGGGAAACCATTAAAAGATATTTTTCAGAAAAGATACATGTTGATCTAAAACAATTGTTTATAGCAATAGAGGTACCTTTAAGTGCCTAGAATGCAATCAATATAAATAGATTGCAAATGGAACTTCTTCTCCTCCTCCTTTCAGCTACTCCCAATAGGGGTTGTCACAGTGGATCATCAGTCTGCAGCACGAGTGGCAGTAGAGTTTTATGGTGTCAAGTTGCCAGCCCTCTGCCCAACCTCCCTCAAAAGGTACAAACACGTACAAAGTCACAAGTGCCAATTTAGAATGTCCAATCCACCTGCAGCATGTCTTAGGAATGTGGGAGGAAACTGAAGCACCCGGAGGAAACCCACGCAAACACAAGGAGGATAAGCAGACTCCACAAAGAAGGTAGCTCATAACCACTGCATCACTGTGCTGCCCAGGTTGCAAATGGAGCTAGTACTGTTAAATTGAATAAGTATGATTTTATACCAGGCAGAGTTATGACAGTTTGCATTTTATGTAATGCATTTTATAAAGAAAAGAAACTAGAGGATTACATACAATATATGCAACAGAAAGGAACAATTTGAATAATAAACTGTGTAATCATTTAAATAGCTCTCTGGGATGCAAAAGTTTTTTTTTTTTTTTTTTTAATTTGCTGAAAAAAATGTGATCAATAGATTTGATGGAGAAGATGAGATGAAATGCAAAGAAAACTGCTGCCAAGCGAGACTGAATGCCTGCAGTACTCCTGATTTTAATGATAAAGATAATTTTAAAGTTTGTCTCAAAAGAAGTGATTTCATGTGATTTGTTTATATGAAACAGTCATACGACTTTTGATTATTATGTAAGTGGAAGCTGAATATTTTTTATCATAATCTGATGAAGTCTTATGTAGATGAAACTACCCACAGGGATTGGTTTTATACTGCTGAATGTGTGTTTTTTGTTTTATAAAGTTTGACACTATTATTAGGCATATACTGTTACCATAATTAAATCAGTAGTCTTAAGTGTGTGTGTGTGTGTGTGTGTGTGTGTGTGTGTGTGTGTGTGTGTGTGTGTGTGTGTGTGTGTGTGTGTGCATGCATGCCAGGGACCCATGCTAATGGTGGGAAGGGTCAATGTGTCTCTACTGGCCAGTGCATGACCAACATAAAGACAAGCAGCCCTGGGTCAATAACCTATTGGCAGGTATGTGTCCAGTTGCCCAACTTGTGTTACCTGGAATAGCTCTGTTAAGGAAAATCTGGACATAAAATCAATCAACCTGACACATATGAACTAAGGTTTCTTACACTCAGCATAGGCCCACTGACAGGATTAAGTATGGAACTAGATAACAAGATGGTAGGGAGGAAGCTAGACATGCTCTATATGTATTAGATAAGTTGGAAGGGCAGTCACTTGACTTGAGACTACTCACTGCTTGACATGTATGGGAAGTCTATTCCATAGCAGTCTCTGGGTTATGAACCTGTCCCTCCAGCTTGTTCTGTATAATAGATATTTAAGCCAAATAAAGCTAAACCAGTTCTGTTCTATAGCATTGAGACTACTCAGGAAGAGGACAGACTACAAATGGTGTGGGAACTGTGGTGATAGAAAGGGTTCAGAAGACAGCGAGGGATGTCATCAGAATTACTGACAGACTCATGGCAATCAAACTCCAATGTAAGAATAGGGCAATAATCATAATCTCAGCCTATATATGCCACAGAGCAGGGTCTAATAGTGAGGAAAAAAGTGATGTCAGGAAGCAGTTGCAGGACCTACTAGATAAAGAAGGACAACATGAGCTGGTGTTGATAATGTGGGACCTGAATGCATATACTGGACAGACAGAACAAGGTATGAGATTTACCTTGGTCCTCATGGGCAGGGCAAAAGAATAAAAGAGAAGAGGCCATTCTAGACTTCTATCTGGCAAATGGTTTGATGGTGACCCATACATGGTTCAACAAGACAGAGAGTCACAAGATCACATACTAGACTAGATATCACACAACTGAGGTAGACTTCCTCCTAGTAAGGAAAGAGACTGGGGATATGATCAGTTATTGCAAAGTCATCCCCAGTGAAACAGTCAGCCCACACTACAAACCATTGGTTGCCACAATCAGATGCAAGCAGTGGTCAGAGAAGGCTCTAAGGTCTGCAGAGAATTGTCAAAGTCAAAGTCAAAGAAAACTTTATTATCATTCAGAACTACACAACAGTGTAGCTGAAAGAAATTACAATGCTTCATTCTCAATGCAGGAAACAGTTGCACATATAGACAGAGAAAAATTTATAAAATATCACAGTAGACATTTAATAAGTAGCAATTACTAAGTAAAGTAGGACAGCAGTGACCCACACCCATCCCAGAACAGGAGACAAGGAACAATATGAAGGTAATATTGTCAAAGTAAAATTGAAGCAATAGCAGCATATCTATGATTAGACTTAATTATTGCACAGTTTGTATATTGCACTTTACAGTCCTTCGGTGTGGTAGGTGAGTTACCTTAGTATTACACTTGGTTATTGCACATCCATTAAATAAGCCACTTGATAGGCTAGTTATGTAACAGAAGTGGTTGAGTGTTTCAACAGACTCATGGTTCGTTTTTCCAAAGAGTTCAACAGTCTAATGGAGAGCAAAAAGAAACTGTTATTTAGTCTGGTGGTCTTGCAATGCAGGGTTCTGTATCTCCTACCTGAGGAGAGGTGAGTGTACAGACCATTGGCAGGATGCAATGGATTGCTGGAAATTTTTTTGGCCTTGTCGATGCACTGGCATTTATGTAGATCTTCCAGAGGTGTAGGGGAGGTGCCAGTGATTCTTTCTGCTGACCTTACAACTCTCTGAGAGTCTTCTGATCCTGATTGTTACAGCTCCCATACCAGATTGTAATGCTGTTGGGGAGAACACTTTCAATGGTGCCCCTATAAAGGGTCTGAAGTATGGAGCTTGGTAATTTTGCCTTCCTAAGTTTCCTTAAAAAGTCAAAGCATTGCTGAGCTTTTCTGACTGTGCTGGATACAGGGACTGACCAGGATAAGTTCTCCGTGATATGAACACCCAAGAACTTTGCACCCCACACCCCCCTAACTATTTATTCTAACTCCAGAGTTGTGCTTCAGTGGAGAAAGGGCATAATGCTTTGAATTTCATGTGTCGATGTTATGAGTTTCGACCAAATGAGTTTTCAGTGTTTTGAGCTTTAGGTGTTTTGGTGTCAATGAAATGAGTGTCGATCATATGAGCTTTCAATCATATGAAGCAGACCCGTACGTCTCCAAGCTTGAAAAGGAGTAGTGGAAGGAAGTTACCTTCCTGTACTGAAGTTGATGCTTGGTTCCATTATGCTGTGCGCCAAAAGAAAAAATAAGAGATACTGGCTATATGACAACCAGAGATGTCACAAACTGAGATAAGTTTACAGTTGTGCACATTTATTTACTTATTAACCAAATAAGACCCACTTAGGGTTGACATGGTTTATCTTAGTAACAAAATCTGTAAATGGAAAATAAGGCTATCAAATTGGGAACTACGAAATAAAACTGATTAGCAGATGTTAGCCTCAACCAGTTGTGTTAAACTGCCCAACCAATTAAAATAAGATTACTAGGCTTCATCTCCTTCCAATTAACGATCCACTCATATATCAGCAGTTCACGTCTGGTCTATGTCTGCAAGTGCTTGATGACAACTTGTTTTTCCCTTTATCCTTTTTACTGAATTTTATCAAATAAACTTTTCTAACATGTTGCATGCTTTATCAGTAATGTACTATAACACAACAAAACCAAAATCACAAACTACATACACACAAGCATATATATATATATATATATATATATATATATATATATATATATATATATATACACTTACACACATGCAGATATTCATATTTATGCTTACTTAAATATTTACCCTTAGCCCCCTCCCCTTTTTTTGAAGCATTCTTTCTAAAACAATCTATGATTTGGTTTTGTATTACCCCTCCCTCAGTCTTGGGTTTAAAGGTCCATGATCTGGTGTTGTACTACACTTCCTCAGTCTTGTACCTAACTATCCTATTAATGCCGACAGATACTTTTGACCCTAATGGGAAAGAAGAGCTTGGGTCCCTCAAGTCGCATTGCTATCACCTGTCTCTGTTCTTCTTATACGATTACCACCATCATGTACTTCCCACCTCTCCATCTCTCACACTTCCTCTTCCTTTCATCAATACCCACCTTTCTTCAATCCCCTTAAAAGTCTACACCTGTTTATTCCCTCCACACTTTTGTCATCCACCACCTACAGTTAGTCTCACTAAAAATATATGCATATTCTTATCAGTTTTCTCACACTCCCCAAATGCCAGCTGAAGTTCCACACCTTCTTCTCTGCTCCACCTCTTTCCTCCCATTTGTAGCACAGACTTCACACGTATTTCCTACCTCCATCAAATACATGCTCCCCCTTATATGTCTTGCTCATTTCAATATCTCCCTCAGCATCTGATAATCCCATACATGTGCAACTGATCAGCTTTGCCAGTGCACAACTCCAACACTTGACTTCCATTGTCCACCCTTTCATTTTGACTCACTGGTATAACAAATCAGTTACACAATAACCTTCCAGAGATGTCCTTATCTGGACCAACATTTGTCAATGGCCATTCTGCCTCCCAAACTTCATCTCAAATCACATTATCCTTCTGTAGTTCAGCTGTCCTCACCTCCTGCCCTCACACAGTTCTAATTCCTTCTTCATCTCCTGAATCCTTATGTGCCTGTACATAAAATCCATTCTCCCTTTCTCTATCACTCCATCTTTGACCTTTTTCCATACTTACCATTATCTCTTTCCATTCATTTTCCTTTTCTGTCCCCAGTTTATTGCTTCATTTCCAGCACTACTCTTATCCTCTCAGAGATCTGTCACCAGCCTCAGTCCTGAATTTCCCTATTTCTCTAATAATCAATCTACTTCTATTTCCAAATTTTTAGTAGACTCATTCCTCACACCCACATCCCAATGCCATTTTCTGCTAACCTCCTCACCATCCAATTTGTGTTCACCTTCATTTTACCAAACTCATCATTCCACATGTATTCTTACCTTCTTCCCTTCTTACCCCCTCCAACAAGCTGTCAACTTGTCAGCTTATTTTTTTACACTAAGCTAGTGGCTGCTGTATACCTCCTGTAATCTGGCAGTCCCCAACCACCCCTCTGCCTTTACATACTTTACCTTCGGTACATATTCAGCCCTCAACCAACTCCTAGAAAAAGTAATCGTACACTTTGAATTCAACCACAATGTTTCTTTGCAGGCTAATAGTAATATGTTTTTCTAAGTTTGTCACATATGGTGGCTCTATAGACAATATGTCCTCTTAAGTAGATTACACACAGTGGCATACTTTCAAAACTGTACAGATTTTCGCCTCATACTTTTGGTCCACTTTTCAAAAAAATGTGTTTTCCTGGCAAATCATTAAAGATTAAAGTTAAAAAATAATGACAGACATTTCAATTTCAGACTTCATGCCATTCAGAAAATCCATGCTAATGTAAAACTTGCTATTCTATTAACTTTCTAAATCTGTAAGAGCAATATTTAAAAATTGTCCCTATTTTTCAGCCTTTGTCCAACTTTTATTTATGGCTTTATCCAAATTTCTTGCTCTAAGAGGTTGAGAGGTATGCATGGTAGTACTAAAGATAATATGTCTTCTTAAGTATATGTAGATTACTCAGGGTGGTACTAAAGATAATATGTCTTCTTAAGTATATGTAGATTACTCAGGGTGGTACTAAAGATAATATGTCTTCTTAAGTATATGTAGATTACTCAGGGTGGTACTAAAGATAATATGTCTTCTTAAGTATATCACACATGGTGGCACTATAGATAAAATATCTTAAGTAGAATACACACGGTGGCACTATAGATAACATGTCTTCTTTTACATTTAATTTCTCCATGACTTTTGGGTATCTAATACCATGCCGGGAATGGACCCCATTCCTAAGTCAAGATATAATTAAAGTTCATGAAATTAGTACATTTCAATCTTTGATGTTAGTCAGAAGTGCTCTTCACAGCACCCATAATATGCCCAGTAATGACTCCTTCTGCAATTTGCATGGAGTTACATGTATTGGTAACATATCTAAGTATGGTTGTAAATTCCTTTTTAAAAGCCCCATTGCTCCCACAACTACTAGAAGTGTTTGGGTATCTTTCTTCCACACTGCCCTCATTTCTGCCTGCAAATCCTGGTACTTTATGACTTTGTGTCTCTCTGTATGTAAGACATTGCTGTCACTGGGTGTAGATATTACAGTAATCAATGCTACTTTTGTCTTCTTTTTATGGATCACTATATCCGGTTTTCTTGCATCTACTTTTTGAACTGTTGGCAGTGGATGATCCAATGTGATATCAACCTCATCATCTTGTATAATGCGTTGTGGTTTATGTTTCCAGTGTTCTTCAGTTACTTCAGTATTATAATGTTTGCACAATCTCCAATGCAACAGTCTTGCTACATTATTATGCCATTCAGTATACAGTCCTTCTGCCATTAGGATATTACACCCAGCAACAAGACGTGCAGCTGTTTCCAATTCTGTTTTACAAAACCTACATTTGTCTGTTTCTCCCACATGTTCAATGGACTTTGTAAACCATTGTGTATGTAGTCCAAGTCCAGTATCTTGAGCCGCCAATATTAACCTTTTGTCTTTTGGTTTAAATTCACCTCTCCTTAACCATTCCTGCATTTGATCCTGATCAACATGAGGTGGTTCCAAGAGTTTCCCATACTTGCAACTATATTTATGCATTTTCCACATTTCTTGCCTTCTCATCTGATCCTTCAGCTTATATTCTTTCTTTTGTTTTTTGGCACATTCAGTTGCGACCTGATTTTTATCTACTTTGACTTCCATTCCCACTTGATGCCAATATGTTTCTGCTAAACTAAGCAGGGAAGTCATCTTAGACTTGTTTTCCTCATGTTTCAAAACTTTCACTGCATTTGGGTCCTGCCAAGTCAGAAGATATGTATGCAGTCCCACGATCACAGATCTATACATGTAATCAATTTTGAGAAGACCCTCAGCTCCTTTAGAGTGGGGACTATACAGTCTTGGTAGGCACTGATTTTTGTAAATCATTTGATGAGCATAAAGCATCCTTTTTGTTTTCCTGTCCAAACTATCCAACATCTTCTGGGGCCAGTAAATCACTCCAAAACTGTAAGTTAAGACAGAAAGAGCAAATTGGTTTATAACTTGGACTTTGTTCCTAGATCTCAGTGCTGTTTTAATATTAATTTAAGCCTTTTCAAAAATTCCGTACTGAGTTTTATTTGCATTTGTTCATCTTTTGTTATTGCTCCTTCATCAGTTCCCAAATATTTATACACTCCCTTTTGCTCAACTTTTTTTATATCACATTTTTGTCCCAAACTGATGTTTTTCAGTGTTGCAGCTGTGCTGTTTTACATGTTGCTTCTGCACATTTATCAAAAGCAAATGACATTCTTATATCATCTGAAAACATTTTGACCACTTGCAGTTGTACTTCCAGTTCTGCATCTGATGAACTATACAGTTTTAAATCATCTACAAAAAGAAGATGAGAAGGCTTTATTTACACTTTGTTGTTTTCAGGGTGCCAAATTATAGCCATGACCTAATCTGTTAAGCAAACAGCTTAATTGGTTAAGGGAAAGACAAAAAAACAGCGGTGAATGAGTGAGACCATGGAATAACCCCCCCCCTTTGAATTTTTATCCCTGGAATAATAATTTGTCCTTTATCATGGCTTAACTGCAGAGTGGTTTGCCACCGTTTCACGGTCAATATATTGTAATTGATCAGTGTAGGGTATATCTTATACATTTTTAGCACTATTTTATCCATAATGTGGGGTACTGTTGTGCTTTTTTATAGTCTATCCATGCCATACTTAGATCCTTCCCTTTTTACAGTTATGACTTTATTTAACATCAAATGATCCTTTGTTCCATATGAATTTCTTTTATTACCCTTTTGTTTTACTGCCAAAATTGAGTTTTCTTCTAAATGACTATAAACTTTGCCAGCATTAATTCCAGTGTATAGTTTATACGTCATTGGGAGGCAAGTTATTGGTCTACAGTTTTTAGGATACCTTGCAGGTATGCTGTTAGCCAGGCTGGTGTCTGTTCAGGGTGTGCATATAAATAGTTCTTACTCATGGCTAAATCTTCAGGTAAAGATGTTAATACTTTTAACCAGAAGTTAGGTACTGCATTTGGGCCTGGGGTTTTCCATTTAGGAACTTTTGTTAACTTTGCTTCCATCTCTCTGGCCATTTCTTCATCCCATTGCATATCGTGTACATTTGTACTTTTTATTCTTTATTTTACTTCTTCTGCCCACTTATATTTATCTATAGGTAAAATACCTTCTTAAACAGAATACACACAATGGCATTATAAATAACATGGCTTCTTTTCTCTTTAAGTTCTCAAGTCTTTTGGGTTTCTAATACAATGATGGGAACGGACCCCATTCCTATGTCAAAGTATGATTAACATTCATGAAATTAGTATTGTTTCAATCTTTGATGTCAGCCAGAGGCTCTTCACAGCACCCGCAATGTGCCCAGTAATGACTCCTCCTGTAATTCGTATGGAGTTACATGTCTTGGTAACATATCTAAATACAATTGTAGATTCTTTTTTATAAGACCTCCTGCTACTACTATTACTGGAACTGTTGGGGTATCCTTCTTCCACATTGCTCTCGTATCTGCTTGTAAGCCCTGATATTTTATGACTTTGCGTCTCTCTATATATAAGACACTGTAGTCCCTGGGTGTAGTGATTTCAATGATCAAATCAAGATTTGTCCTCTTTTCATGGACCACTATATCTGGTTTTCTCACATCTATCTTTTGAACTGATGGAAATGGGTTATCCCATGTGATGCAGACGTCATTTTCTATGATGCTTTGTGGTACGTTTCCGGTGTTTTTCAGACACTTCAATACCATAATGATTGCACAATCCCCAGTGCAACAGTCTAGCCAGTTATTATGCCTTTCAGTATACAGTCCTTCTGCCATTAGTAATGTCACAACCAGCAACATGTTCAATGGACTTTGTAAACCAAAGTGTACATAGCCCCTTATCTTCGGACACCAATATTAGCCTTTCATCTTTTGGTTTGAATTCACCTCTCCTTAACCATTCCTGCATTTTATCCTGATCAACAAGAGGTTCTTCCAGGAGTTTTCTATACCTGCAACAATATTTATGCATTTTCCACATTTCTTGCCTTCTCATCTGATGCTTCACCTTATATTCTTTTTTTTGTTTTTTGACATAGTCAGTTGCTTCCTGATTTTTATCTACTTCTGGTTTGATTTCCAATCCCGCTTGACGCTGATAGGCTTCTGCTAGACTAAGCAGGGAAGTCATCTCAGTTTTACTGTCCTCATGTTTCAAAACTCTCACTACATTTGGGTCTTCTGAGGTCAGCAGATATGTATGCAGTCCCACGATTGCAGATCTATACATGTAATCAATTTGAAATAGAGAATATATAATCTTGGTATGCACTGATTTTTATAAATCATTTGATGAGCAAGAAGCATCCTTCTTGTTTTCCTATTTAATCTATTCAACATCTTTGGGGGCCAGTCAAAAACTCCAAAACTCTAAGTTAGGACAGGGAGAACAAATTGGTTTATAGCTTGAATTGTGTTCCTAGATCTCAACACTGTTTTTAAAATTAAGTCTTCTAAAATATTCCTTACTAAGTTTTATACATAGTTGTTCATGTTTTATTGTTGATACTTCATCAGTTCTCAAATATTTATTCACTCCCTCTTGCTCAAGTTCTTTTATATCACATTCTTGACCCAAACTGATGTTTTCTTGGTGCTGCAGCTTTTCTGATTTAAAGGTTGCTTTTGAACATTTATCAAGACCCAATGACATTCTTATATCATCTGAAAAAGTTGTGACTACTTGCAGTTGTGCTTTCAGTTCCTCATCTGATGAGCTATACAGTTTTAAATCATCGACAAAGTGAAGATGAGAAGTCTTTACAATTTGTTGTTTTCTAGGAGCCAAATTATAGCCATGGCCTAAGCTGTTAAGTAGACCATTTAATGGGTTAAAGGCAAGACAGAATAGCAGTGGTGAGACGGAGTCACCCTGGAATATTCCCCTTTGAACTTTTATCCCAATAATAATAATTTGTTCTTTATCATGGCTTAATTGCAAAGTGGCTGCCAATATTTTATGGTCACTATAATATAATTGATCAATGTAGGGTGTATCTTGTATATTTTTAAGCACTCTTATTCATGAATGTGGGATACTGTCAAATGATTTTTTTGTAGTCAAGCCATGTCATACTTGGATTCTTCCCCTGTTTACAGTTTTCCACTATGACTTTATTTAGCAACAATTGATCCTTTTTTGCATATGACTTTCTTTTATTACCCTTTTGTTCTGTTGCCATTAATTGAATTTTCTTCTAAATTACTATAAACTCTGTCGGCATCATTTCCTGTGTATAGTTTATACGTCCTTGGAAGGCAAGTTATTGGTCTATACATTTTTAGGATAACTTGCAAATTCACTCAAGTAGGAGCATTGTTTTTCTGTTGTTAACCAGGCTGGTGTCTGCTCAGGGTGCTTGTACAAATAGTTCTTACTCATTGCTACATTTTCACGCAAAGATGTTAATACTTTTAGCCAGAAGTTAGGTATTGCATCTGGGCATGGGGTTTTCCAGTTAGAAGTTTTTCTTAACTTTGTTTCAGTCTCTCTGTTACTTCATCCCATTTCATATCCTGTACCTTTGAACTTCTTTCTTTTACTTCTTCTATCCATTTAGCGCCTTTGTTATGTTTCACAGGATCTTCATAGATACTTCTCCAAAATGTATTTATTTCTTCTTTTTTGGGTGGTCTTTCAATTCCTTTTGCCTTGTTTCCCAATTCTTTATAAAACTTTTTGGGGTAATCAAATTGCTTATTATGTACTTATCCTTTATATTTATCTGCATATCTTCTAAGTTTTTTTGCCTGTGCTGAGATTTTTACTTTATTTATGATAGTGCATGAAATTAAGCACAGATAAGACGGTGGTAATGGCAGCAAATTGGGGAAATCAGAATAAGTTGAGAATAGAGCTACAAGGGACAATAGTGGAACAGGTAAACAACTTCAAGTATCTCGGAGCGGTAGTTGAGGAGAAGGGAAGCCTGAATGAATGGGTCAAATCTAGAATCAGAGGGGCTGCAGCTAACTGGCATAGAGTTTCAGGTGTAGTCTATGATAGAAGAATGCCAAAATAGCTGAAAAGTAAGGTGTACAAGGCAGTGGTGTGACCAGTACTACCACATGGTACAGAAACCTGCACAGTAAAGGTAGAACATTTGAAGAAGCTAGAGGTGACAGACACTATGGGAAAGATGAAGAAATGAGGACATATGAGCAGAAGCCAAAGTAGCTCCAATTGCAGTAAAGATCAAAGAGAACAGATTATGGTGGTTTGGACATGTGCAGAAAAGCAGAAGACAATCTGGTGAGGAAGATTTGGGACAGACAGGAAGAAGGTAAGAGGAAGAAAGGATGTCCGGCAAAGAGGTGGACTGATTGTATGAAAGAAGATTTGCGACAGTCAAACATGAGTGTTGAAGAAGGCAGGAGTGTGGCACTAAATCAAGAGAACTGGTGATAGTTAACACGATACATTGACCTCATGTAGAAAAAATGGGAATAATGGGGCTGCTGCTGATGATTTAAACAGTGCATGATAGATCCTGATCTGTTCTAATACTGTACGTTGCTTTTAGCACATCTAACTTTCTGAGTATTTTTGTTGCTCGTCTTCAGTATATCACACATGTTGGCACTATAGATAATGTCTTCTTAAGTAGATTACACACGGTGGCACTATAGATAATATGTGTTAAGTATATAACACACGATGGCACTATAGATAATATGTCTTCTTAAGTAGATTACACACAGTGGCGCTATAGATAATATGTCTTAAGTATATCACACACAATGGCACTATTGATAATATGTCTTCTTAAGTAACAAATAAGCGAAAAGATAGCAGATACTTCCTAAAACAAAAATTTATTAAACGTTAAAAATGGTAAAGCGCTTTAGGAAAAAACCCATAGCAACTCCTACCTTTTGTAAATAATAATGATTGTTGAACATAGTATAATTGTTGGTCAAAACCACTTCAAATAAATCAACATATAAGTTAGTGTCCATTTGTGGTAGTCTTTGTTCAAACACAAACTCTTCTATCATATTTACGCCTTCCTGCTGAGGAATCACAGAGAAAAGATCTTTTACATCTATCGTTAAAAATAGAACATATAAACCAGGTCTTAATGAACAATGTGCCATTAACAGTCTTTTAAGGTTAAAAGTTTTGAGTGGATGAACTAATAGTTAATAATTAACTTCACTTTTTAATAAGCATAGGTTTTATATTTATTCATTTGTATATGTATATGTCAAAAATTACATATTTTTTAGCATAATGTATGTTTAACAATTTTTTGTAATAACAGTATGCTTACATCATTTCCTTTTGAAGTTGTGATTGGGGGTGGTAACTGTTGGTGTACACTAGTATTTAAAGGATTTTCTGTATTAAATGGCGGTCTGATGAAGTCTGATATTGAGTAGATGAAAAGTGCTTTACCATTTTTAACGTTTAATAAATTTCTGTTTTAGGAAGTATCTGCTATCTTTTTGCTTATTTGTTTTTTGAGATTTTGTTCATTTTGCAAAGTTTCTAATGTCTTCTTAAGTAGATTACACACAGTGGCACTATAGATAATACTTCTTAAGTAGATTACACATGGTGGCACTATAGATAATATGTCTTAAGTATATCACACACGGTGGCACTATTGATAATATGTTTTCTTAAGTAGCTTACACGATGGCACTACAGATAATACTTCTTAAGTAGATTACACACGGTGGCACTATAGATAATATGTCAAGTATTTCACATGGTGGCTCTATAGATAATATGTCATAAGTATTTCACACATGATGGCGCTATAGATATGTCTTCTTAAGCAGATTACACACAGTGGCACTACAGATAATATGATTTAGGTAGATTACACATGGTGGCACTATAGTTAATATGACATGTTAAGTATGTCACACGCGGTGGCACTACAGATAATATGATTTAGGTAGATTACACATGGCACTATAGATAATACTTCTTAAGTAGTTTACACATGGTGTCACTATAGATATGTCTTAAATATTTCACACACAGTGACACTATAGATAATATGTCAAGTATTTCACACGTGGTGGCACTATAGATAATATGAGACATTAAGTATACAATATGCGGTGGTACTACAGATAATATGATTTAGGTAAATTATACATGGTGGCACTATAATTAATATGACGTGTTAAGTATATCACATGTGGTGGCACTACAGATAATATGATTTAGGTAGATTACACATGATGTCACTATAGTTAATATGACATGTTAAGTATATCACACACGGTGGTACTATAGATAATATGATTTAAGTAGATTACACACGGTGGCAATATAGATAATATGACTTAAGTATATCACACACAATGGCACTATAGATAATACTTCTTAAGTAGATTACACACAGTGGCACTATTGATAATATTTCTTCTTAAGTAGATTACACATGGTGACACTATAGTTAATATGACGTGTTAAATATATCACATGTGGTGGCACTATAGATAATATGATTTAGGTAGATTACACATGGTGGCACTATAGATAGTATTCTTAAAAAACACAATAGTCGAAGAGAGAATAAGGAATGGTACTTTTAAAAGGGACTGAGTAGAGACAATATAAGTACCAGTCTGACACAGCTGCAGGTAAAATCCACAAAACTTTAATAGAAATAAAGGAGTAAGCGTGTTCACTGTATATTCCAACCACTTCTTTAGACTGAATACTAAAGAACACCAGAGTCATTTAAATAGCACATCAATAAAACAATTAGCACATCAATTAAGCATACAATGGTTAAAGTGCCAGTACATAAAAACACAAACCTATATACCAGTTTCAATGTTTCAAGGGTCTGGCTTTCAAAAAAGGTTTGAGAGAGACTACCTTATTTAAACCAGGTGCTTTATCAGCATTTAAAGATATAATCCACTTTTGTTCAGCGGATTCAGTCTGGTTCCTAATGGCCCCCCTCTTAAACTCTCTGAAATTATCTGAAGCACTAAGAATCTAAAATGACGAGCCGTCCCATAATTAATGGTGTGCTTAACCAGAGCATTAGTTTCTTTTCTATTTTTGATGTCTCTTTGATGTTCTAAGATTCTGTCTTTTAGCTGTCTATTGCTCATCCTAACAAAAAAGCATGACATTTAATACAATAACTAAATTAAACTATATTAGATGTCCTGCAATCAGCATGAAAATTTGTCTCCAATTTAAAATTCTTATCAGAATGTACATATTTGCAACCTGTATGAATGAACTTACATGCTGTGAAATTTCTGCACTGAAAAGTTTCTTTCCTGTCTGGTATCTTCGCCTTATTATAGAGAGAGGTATTATAGCAGAAGAGTCTTTTCAATGACTTGCTGATATTAAAAGAAAAATGTAGAACTATGTCTGTAACATCTTTTAGTTCATCCTTGGTGCCAAGTGTATCCCAGTTCCCCTTAATAATGTCACAAACATCCTGTACATCCGAAGAATATGTTAGAGGAAATCTAATCACCTCTTTCCTATCTTTAACCTCAGTGGTTTCAGTAATAGCTCTACCTGTATAATAGGGTCTACATTTACCCTCTCTCTCTCTCTGTAAAAGCTTCTTTAATACACTCATTAAGATCTGCTTCTTTATACCCTCTGTTAAGAAACTTCATTTTTAGGGACACTAATGCTGCTACCAGTAGTTTTTCATCATTGTGAAGCCTCATAGTTCTATATATTTGCCCCTTAATGACATTTCGAGTGACATGTCTCAGATGCATACTGCTTCTATGCAACAAGTTATTTTTCCTAGTAGTTTCCTATAAATAGTTGTGACCGTATGTGTTAGTTATACTTTCTTGACCTTGACGTCAAGAAATTCAATTTCATCACATGAAGATTTATACGTAAACCTTAAAAATCAGTTGATTGTTGCAAGTAATCTATAAAATCTACCATACAATCTGCTGTCCCTTTGCATAGCCCCAGACCCTCTTTGCTTTCATTTTATTCAATTTATTTTCTTTTAAACTGTAAGAAACTACTTGCTACAAATGTACCAAGCAGTTGCTACAGTTTATTCCCCACATGGAGTGCTACAGTTTAGACCACAAATGCAATACCGCCTTTTAAAAGCTGGCATTGCATTAAAGATCAATTGGGAATCAGGATGATGGATCAGATGGCCTACCATGTCTCCAAATACTTTGTACCGGGAGAGTTGGCCACTTCACTCCTGCCTAGCTATGCTACTACATGTAGCTGTGAACACTGCATTTTTTCAAATGGTGCTTCCTAGCCTACCATTACCATGAAGAACATCAAAAATGATGTAACCCAGCCATGTAGTGAGAAGCAGTGAGTTTTCCATTGCAATACGGGGTCTTGTACCAATTAGATATGTATATTTGCAAGTATTGCTTACTGGTGCAAGAGGTCAAACATGGTTATGAATGAGTTGCAGTCTCACTACAGCCAGGAAATGCACTACAACACAGACCATGTTATTGTGGTCACATGACTGGATGGGCACACAGCATAGAGGTCATGCACCCAACGCTATGTGCATTCACACCTCTGAAGCAGCTTTTCAAAAATGTGACATGTGTATTGTCTGCAGCCCAGTGAAGCACACCACAATACAGTAACAAGGAAATTCACTGTATGCATGGGAAGAAAATGGGAAGATAGTACAGTCAGAAAGAGGAAGACCAAGCAAAACACATGGAAGGAAAATATGATGGTGACATGGACAGAGGTAAGGATTTTTTTTTTTTTTTATGGACAAGTGTTGACACAAAAAGGTGTGGTAACAGAGGACTGGCATAGACAAAGTGTGGGCATTCTTTTATTGAGTTGATTGAAATATATATACAAGGGTGAAAAGGGAAACACAAGGAAGACAACACAGTGATTTGGCACAGAAAGTAGTATGTTGGCCCTGCCAGTTCAGCCCAGCTCAGAGGTGAGCCTTTCTCAAACCCAGTCACCTGTCTGACTGACATTAGGCCCAAGTGCAGCTAGTTATGGCCTCCTGGATGTATGACTTCACAAGCTATGCAAGAAGAAGCACTATGGCACCAATCCAGGCAACCAGACACTGGTCCATCTAGGCCTGCACCGCCTGCTGTACTTCCCACCAATCAACTCAAATGGGCTCCATTGCTTCATTCAGAAAAGGAGCATTCACCTACCTCCCGAAATTTGGCTACCATCAAGAACTTTAATGTGTTTTACATAGTAATAGAAGTTGTTAAGCACTTTTGTCCCTTCCGCTACAGGGGACTTCATCAGAACTGTGGGATGTCATGTCTGTTTCGCACACAGATCACAGTGTTTCTGATCACTGATACCTGCTTTTTGTCTTGTGTTGTTTAGTCTCCCTTGTGATCTCACTAGACAAAAAGGCAGCTGTCAGTGAATGGAGATGCTGTGAACTGTGAGTGAAATGGACATGAGATCCCACAGTTCTGATGCAGTCCCTGTAGCAAAAAGGATAAAAGTGCTCAACAACTTGTATCACTATGTAAAAGCAGATTAAAGTGGATTAGTTTGAACGAATTCCTGGTGCCATTTGTTTCTGGATACATCCTTTCTGGTTTTTTTTGTTTGTCAATGCGTAGCTGTTGTTTTTCTTGTTTTCACCATAAAGCCCTTCTGGGGATCACTGGGGATACAGTGGTGGTTTTGGTAGGTGCCTCAGGGCATGGTGGTAGCCAACTCACCTTTTCTCACCATGGCTGATCCAGTAAAAACAAAAAGTAATGTGGGGGAGGCAAAAAAAAAAAACAATAAGAGCACATAAATAAGGGATGTAGAGAGTAATATTACATAACCTCTAGTAATACTCTGCAAGTGTGCCTGGAGCCTGACCAGTCTTTGCAGACAGACAAACCAATTAGACTTGATCTTTTGTGGTGCTGCAAAATAGAAATGTAACCAAAACACTTTGGTGGCTAATGAAGTGAAAAGCAGAAGCTACATGGTCTATATAACAATGCCAATACAACACAAATAAACTCGCAAAAAGCAGATGGCCTACCCTACCTAACTTTCTCTTCTCATAGATGGAGAAGGCCTGGGTGACATGTTCACAAGTTACTGTACTTATGGCATCAATGCTGTCCAGAGCAAGAGATGCCAGTTGAACTAGTCAGTTCTCTTGCAAGCTACTAACAAGCATCCACTTTATAAGGTGGGCCCTCATGCCTGCTCCCTGTGGTTGCTATGCAGGAGGTGCAGGAAAATCTTGTAATCTATAATGCACCAAGTTGGAACAATTCCAAAGGTAGTGCCTGATGAAGCCACTCTATATGTATAACTTATGAGAAAAATGAATGGCTATGGCACATGGACACATGACGTGTACACCATATAATGCACATTAACAGGCAGAAGCACAATAGCAAAGTTAACTAGTCTGGCTAAAAGTGATGTGCACAGAATGATAAAGAACACTAGCATGGCCACCACACATGGTAACACACTGCTAACAGGTAGAATATGTTACACCTAGGAAGTCAATACACTGGTAACTAGCTTTAGTGTGGCTGCCTAAACTAGAAGTATACCAAGATCGGTCAGTAGCTTAAGCCTACCTACAGCTTAGCATAATGACATAAGTCTCAATGTTAAAAATTAAATAAGATGACCACACACCATGCAAAGTGAGTGCAATAGTCATATATTATAAAATATCACACATGCTTTTTCACATATAGCTGTTTCAAGTATTCTGTAAGTCTCAGTGTGCAAGGCTATGCATATACACTCAGTAAGATAGACCTACTGATACATTATTGAGCCTGTAGCATGGAGGTGGGCTGATAATATATCACATTATGGGGACAGTTCTGAAACATTCATAGTGTATCACTTAATTTGCATAACAAACACCATTTTGGCACTAGCCAATTTATGTAGCATAACTGGAATTTACATAACTCTGAAATATAAAGGCAATTCAGTGAATTACAGATAACCTAACTGCAGACAGGAGTTGTGGTAAGGGAACCCAGCTGTACATCAGCTGTGCATAGAGCAAACACAAAATAAGGACATGTTAATTGGGGGATTGCAACTGCCATAAAATGGCCTGGGGATTAATATGTATTATGGTGGGATGAGACAAAACAGTGTATGGGGCATGGCTGTTCGCAGCCTGTAAAATACCACATTGCAAAGCCAATGGAGTAGTACCAAAGACCAGGGAGGTGGCTTGGGAAGGAACAGATTAAGCAAAAGAGGTGAGGCTAACAGCCATATGGAGAAGATGGGAGAGTTCAACTCAGGTTATAGTGCGGGTTACAGAGGTGTGCAGGTTTGGACATTCTGCTGTGAGGCAGTTGGGCCGCAGCCTGCAATATACCCCTCATGGCCTACATGGCTTACAGCTGCATGTTACATCTGGAGATGTATATCACTTGTACCACCACTGTATAGCAATCATGTCACATGCACAGCTACTGCATAGGCAGTAGCCATTTATGGGGGACAGTGGACGTATCTGCAAACATGAACTAATCATAACTGTACCTACATTTCTACAGGTACCAAGATGGAGTCCATGCAGCTTCAAAGACTGGAGATCTTCACTTCAGCAGACATGGAGGTGGTCATACAAGCACCCGTGGAAGGTAGTCCTGTATAAGGACAAGAGTGACCAGATCTTCTGGGATCAGGTGTGGTAGAGCATTGTGCATGGTATCAATGCAGTAGATGTCCATAACTGGGGATCACAGCATGTCTAACTTAGGGTGACAGATACATATGATCCTGCAGGCAGCAAACAAGGCATATACCATCTCCAGAGGCAAAATAACCACAAGAGGAGGTCCACCTACACAAAGCCCTTATACAGAAACAGCAGACTTTATTGGCATCTATGTCTAGGGACAACAATTGGACATGTCTACCAAGATGAGGCCTGAATATGGGAGTCTGAATGGTAGAAAAATCATGTGTATCTTTCCACAATATGCCATGCCGGCCTACCCAAGTGATAATACTGTGGCACAGTGGCTCATCACTGTTTCTGCTATCAAAGCATCACCATATCCATCCTCATTTTTCATCAGGGATGCAACAGCCAAAACCTGTTTTTCAATGAAATATGTATCATTAGACTTTGTATACACTTGATATATATTGGTGTGTGTGCCACAGGGTAGTGTGGTTGTCACCTGTGTTTCCCAGTAGTCACAGCTTTTTTCTCTGACTTCACAGGTATCACAGGTGTGGAGCCAAGCAAAACAAGATTGGATATGTCTGATGAAAATACATTATTTGTGTCTGATAATGATGGCAACCTGCCCGCAATGCAGTCAAACAACACAATGACACTGTCAACAATTATAGTGGAAGGCACACTGCCAGCCACTCTGCATATATGTTTGTAGTGGGTATCCATGGTCATTCGGCATTCTCCATGTTTAGTGATTGCTGACCCATTTCTGGAAACCCATCACAGGGTACCCAGTCCTCACCTCCATACAAGATGTCAGGTGATGGTGATGCTGCTGCAGAGCTCACAAACAGCACGCAAAATGTGCTGGTAACAATATCTACCTTGACTCCCAACATTCCCAAATATGATTGCCACCATGGGCATCAATCATGTGTGTGTTAACGATGCAGGCACAACCAGATGGCACTTATTCCCTGTCAGAGATAATCATTGTCATGCATGGCACGAGTGATGGTATATTCAAAGAGCTGCAATGCCTGAACACTGGCATGGCATATAGGATGCAAGAGTATATATATTTGCTGAGGATAGTGGATGTGAGGATTTGGCATTCAATATGACCTCCATGAGCTATGGAGCCACTGCTCATTATTGCCTCACCAGATGTCAACCAAATGGTGCACAATCACATGGCAAGCTGCCACAGCTGTCTCTTGCAAACTCCAAAGCCAGTTATTTCTGTTACTCTTCCCAAGGATGCCTCTACCATTAGACATATGTATGCAAATAGATGGGGTCAACATTCTTCTGGTGTATATCCCACACTGCCAGACAGTCAGGATCATGCAGTTCACCACTATCCATACCATCTGGCTATCCAGTGTGCAGTATCACAATGGGGCTGTCCATACTGACATAGCCATCATGCATCCCAATGAGCAACCAGTCACACAGTTCTCAACATCCATGTCATCTGGTGGTGTCCAGCATGCAACACCATAATGAGGCCATCTACAAAGATGTGGCATTTCATAGTATACCATCTTCCCCTACCTTTGGGACACAGCATTCACAGTCTAATCAGAAACACCATAATGTAATTAGAATCAGTTGAATAAGAAAATGCTATGTTATGTAGTGGTCTAGAAGCTTCACATCCTGATAATCTATGTAGACTATCTTGCCAGCTTTTACTTTCTAGATGCTCAACCTTGTCTCTGGATAGTGTGCTATCCAGCTCCCCCAAACCATTCAGCCATGTACCTGGCTACCCCATCCACTCTTCCACTTATGTTAGCATTGCTGCTTGTGCCATTGTGGCCAAACCGACCTATGCAAATGATAATGACTGTGCCCCATCTTCTCTACTTCCTTGTGTTTGTTATGCAATGTCTCAAGCAGAGAGTAGTTAAACAATGCACTGTACTATATAGCAGATGTACTATGGCATGTAGCAGTTTCATTCTATGCTTTCTCAGTCATGATCTACAGTTGTTGACTAGATGCTGCCACATTGCCAGTATCTCAGCATATTACTCCTCACTGAACCTTATATGGGGTTCCACTGCAGCCAGTTCCTCTAGTGATGTCTCACCTGTCTTCTCATCCTACACTGGCAGCTGCAGTCTGTTTGGCAGTCCAAAGATGCAGCTGTGCTGTAAGTGGTTACAAAGAACCACGTTGTACAGCACGGCACAAACAACGCATCTTGGCAGGTCTCATGGGCATACTGCAGAGCAGCAATAAAGTTCTCTCAGCAACAGAAGAGGGCTTTCAGTACTCCTAACATATTTTCAATGATGTTATGAGTGCAGTGTTGTATGCCATCACTACAATGGTCCGAGAACTGTGGGTATGTTTTATGAACCATGGCTCTAAGGCACATTCTGCACTACCCACAACACACAAAGATGAAGGCATTATGAGTGAACTGTAGCCTACATTCCTGTGAGCATGTTTTCCCTACATGGGTGGGCATGTGTGTGTCTACTGATTAAACTGCCTGGTGGAAAATCACCCCCAAAAAACACTCTGGCATATATCATGCGAGTCAGATGTGAGAACTGTAGGAGCTGCTTGGATGGTGCAATGACACTCTGCAAACTATACTTAGCCAATGATGGAGTAGAAATCATTTAACTGATATAGCAGGCACATGTGGAGCAGGCAGGACCTTTACAGTGATGTGGGTGCATTCAATGGCTCCAAGAAAGTCAGTGAAATTAATTACTTCATAAAATGCTCAAATGTTGGTGTTTCTATACAAAAAACTTTCCTGGCAGCTTCGTCTGAATTCATTGTATTGGTCAAGTCTGAATGACAATGTGTCTATTAGTAGTTTATTAAAAATAAAGGCACTTGATAGACACTAGTAGATTAATCTTACTATTCTTTTTATAATATATATATATATATATATATATATATATATATATATATATTTATTTATTTATTTATTTATATTTTATATATATATTTTATATATATATATATTTTATAAAATTTATTTTAAATATATATACAGTTATCGATTACATATTTATACAGTTACATAGTAAGGTTTTATATACAGGAATTTATTCTACGGATTCATCTTAGAAATCCATTTTATGTCATATAGGACTGTTATTTATTTATTTATTGCTATTAAAATCTGTTTAGAAATTGGATAGTATTATCATGCAGTATGAGAAAGTGCATTTATTTGTTATATGAATTGTTAGGGTCCCTTTATGTAACTGTTTAAAGACTGACAGATATTATGACTGATTTTTATGTGCTGCCATTTTAAAACGTTGGTTTCCTGCTTAGCAGGAGGAAATGAAGTCACTATTCACTTGTATTTTAAATGTAGTTGTGCTGACATTACACTGTTTCTGATGAGACGAAAGCACTTTGTTGTTGTAAAATAAAGCTTTGGTGTTCCTGAAGGAGAGCTATGAGGTTCCCAGCTGGGGACATAAGGAGAGATGAGGGTTGCTAGTGATGGAAAGGCTGCAGTTTGTTAGAGGATAGTATGTGTCAGAAGAAGCTGAGACAGAAGGAGTTGATTATGGAATTCTAGCTAGTGGAGTTTTTTTTAAGGAGAGACAGTGATGTGAGCGATAGGGGAGATTAGTGGCAAATTTAGCAATTGTGTTGTATGTAAGTTCGAGTTTGGTTGACAAATTTGTTTGGAAGTTAGTAAAGACTGGGGCAGTGTATAATAGACTAGGTAGGCTTGAGCTAGGGACAATTTAAATTCTTGTGTTAAGAATTTTTTATTTCTGTAAAGCAGTCCTAGTTTGTGGTGTGTCTTTTTGATGCAGTTATTGATCTGGGTGCCAAATTTAAGTTTGTCGTCTATATAAACCCCGAGAAGTTTAGTGTGAGACTTGACCTTAATAGTGTTGTTTAGAGACTGAGGAGGTGGATTTGAGATGTGGGAGGAAATTAAGTATTTCAGATTTATTAGGGTTAAGTAGGAGTTGGTTGGTTATCGCCTCACAGCAAGAGGTTCTCTGGTTCGATCCTTGGCTGGGGTGCCTCCTGTGTGGAGTCTGCATGTCCTCCCTGTGGTCACGTGGGTTTCCTCCCACATCCCAAAGACATGCTGTAGTTGGCTTGGACACTCTAAATTGGCCCTAGGTGTGAGTGCACGTGTGTGTGTGTGTGTGTGTGTGTGTGTGTGTGTGTGTGTGTGTGTGTGTGTGTGTGTGTGTGTGTGTGTGTGTGTGTGTGTCTATGAGTGTGTGTGTGTGTGTGTGTGCACCTTCTGTGGAAGGTTGGGTGCCAGGTTGGCAACTCAACACAGTAAAAAATCCTCTGCCAATCATGAATGAACAGCTGATCCACTGCAGTGGAAAAAGATGAAATAATCCCAATTCCTCTGAGCTACACACTCTAGGGACCTAAACCTTGTCACCACAATAAACAGAACATGCTGGAGGGATAGATTCCTGTCCAGAGACTTCCCATACTCTGGAACAGGCTACCTATCTATGTCAAACAGAGCTCCTCATTAGCACTCTTCAAGAAAAATCTTGATGATTGGATGGGAAATAGGAAATTCACCCCAGGGATCACTTCTGTGGCTCTGCTCAACAGGGGCACAGGAAAATAATTTTCTTGGGTGGCAAAAGCCAGGGTACCTTTTTGGCTAGACTTATATAGGCCCTAGGGCTAATAGCCTAGTACCTACCTATGAACCTATGAAGAAGAAGGAGATGGTTGGTTGTGAGATATCTTTCCACTGAGTGCAGGGTGTCTAGAGTGAGGGTGAGTAGGTGAGGTAGACTGTCAAGGTAGTGATGATGATGGAGTTGTCTGCATATTGTATGAGTGTGGAGTGGGTGCAGGATTGGAAGAGATTATCAGTAAAGATGTTAAACAACAGTGGGCCCAGGATGGAGCCTTGAGGCACAACAGTTTAAATGGGAAGGAAAGGCGAAGTAACAGAGGGCCATTTGACAGATTGTGCTCCATTTGACAGGTACGAAGAGAACCAGCAGAGAGTAGAGGTAGAGAGATTGAAGGAAGAAAGTTTGGAGAGAAGGAGGTTGTGGGGCACAGTGTCAAAAGCCTTAGAGATGTCAGGGAAGGGGCATGATGCTAGCTTGTTATTATTGAGAGATGTAGAGATAGAGTGAGTGAAGGATAGTAATGATATAGTTGTGCTACGACGTGGACAGAAATCATGTTGTCTTGGGGTGAGGAGGTTTTCCTGAATGAGATGTGAAATTAGCTGTTTGTTACTCACTTTTCAAGAATCTTTGAAAGAGGGATATAACAGCAATAGGCCTGAAATTGGAGGGGTCAGTGGAGTTACCTTCTTTATGTAAGGGTATAATATAGGACTTTTTCCAGATGTTAGGGACAAGATTTTCCTGAATTGACCGATTGATAAGTATATAGAGGGTGCTGCGAGTTTGAGGTATAGAGGAAGCAAGTTTTCAGCAGAAGGGGAGCAGGGTTTTAGTTTATAGAATAGAGATTTGATGATGGATGTGGGGATAGGCTTGATTGAGAAATAAGTTTTGAAGGAGGGAAGGGGGGTGTCAAAGCAGATATCCTTATTTTGTTTGATTAGGTTTTGTAGGGAGTCTATGAAGAAGGAGTTCAGAAAAGTGGCAGTTTCGAGTGGAAAGCTGTTAGGGGATGGGTTAGGAGGAAATGGGTTTCCAGGGTGTAAGAGCTTGTTGATGGTACTCCAGAATATTTTGGGGTTAGGGTAGAGGCTTCTCTGTGGGTTAAGATAAAAGGGTTTTTGTCATGGGTGACCTGTGAAAATGCCTATGTTACATAAAAAAAAAGGTAAGCTGGTATATAGCAATAGGGAATGGGTGGCAAGCTGAAAAACAGTTACTAGGCATCACATCCAAAGGAGGACATACTGTGGACTGTAGCATCCCACCCCCTTAAAATACAAATCTGCATGCTGTGGGAGTAGAACCTATAGCCCTCTACATCAAGATGCAAGTATGCTACCTGCTGTGCTAGTATCACTGCTTTAAAATTCTGTATCACAATAGTGATACCATTTGCTAAATAAAACAGTTTCACATTGTAAGGAGACTTAGCATGAGCAGCAGTAAACTTTTCTTCCCTTGAAGCTCACAATTTCTTGAAGATGGACTTTAAAATAAATCTAAATAGGGCATTTCACTCTCTCTCTCTCTCTCTCTCTCTCTCTCTCTCACACACACACACACACCTCAACCTCTTAGTGCAAGAAATCTGGACAAAGCCTACAACCAGGGCCGGTGTTAGCATTTTGGGGGCCCCCAGCAAATGTCAAGTTGGGGGCCCCCTGGCCACTTTCAGTCTAAGTATCACCCTATCACTGCCACTACTTCTATCCATCTTTTTAGTTCATGCTGCAGGCTTTTAGGAGTAGTACACACAGACTGACCTATAGCTACAATGATCTTATTACAACAGGCATACATACCACACTGTGTTGGCCCATCTCACAATGGGACATTTACAGTTACTGACATTTAGGTGTAACAAGGATACATTACAACAACTCTATGTACAGGACAGAACTAATATGCAGTGGAACCCTAGGCACTGGTTACTGTTTCAGCCCCCACCAAAAAAAAAAAAAAAAACACACACACACCCTCCAGAGTTCCCGTCTGTTTTCCCCATGTTGGGCTTTCTACTTATGCACATTACTTTTTTCTTCCATTTCTCATGTTACCTTTCTGTTCAGCTTTTTCAAGAAGCCATAACTTTATATATGCTCTGAAGTGCTTTTTACGTTTTTTTTTTTCTTTTTACCCAATGATGGCTTGAACAGAAATTATGATTAAGGAAAGAAATTCAATGTTGCCGTTCAGCTTTAGTTTTCCTTCTTTTTGATATACTTTCTTGACCAAGTCAGCATAGTAATACCCATTTATGAAATAACTCCATTAAGCCGCTGCCCCCAGAAGCTAGAGCATTTCCCAACCTTTTAATCCAAAAGTGGCCTAAACAAAAATTGTGAGTAAGAAAAAAAGAATTTCAGTCTTTTTTTTCTTTCAGTGAAGACATAAGTTGTACTCAAGACTTAAAATTCAAAGCTGACAAAAATAGGAGCTCCAAGTAAATTAAAAAGTCAATTGTGAGGATACACAGATCCTGTATGGGAATACGTCCTGCCTCACTAATCCTCCCAAAAAGACAGTCACTGCCTATGCAACCCTCTGGTGTTAGATTGGGATGAGAGCAGAGGTTCAAATGGCCACAGTCATGTATTTCAAGTGACTGCTGAAATACATATATATAGCATGCTTACTAACTCCTCGATCCTAACCCCAAAGGCAACCAGCTGTATATGTGCCTGATGTTTGATTGTGAGGAAAGTGAAAATAAATAATGACTGCAATAATATATTCTACTTTGCTGCTACCAGGCAGTACACTGCCCCTACAGGAGCTAAAGTAACTTTCTTTGTATACCTCTGAGGTCTGTTAGAAAAGTAAAGGAAATGATGACTACACAATCCCCAGCACCCACATAACCTACGGTAAATTTCTGTACACAAACATCTGAGCAGGGATGTTTTGGAATGTTTGTAGTTGAGGACAGAGGCTATTATCAGTTTTATCCTAACAGGGTCATATAATAACTCCATTCAGGCTAAGGAGTGCGATCAGAAAATGAAAGCATTTCTTTCTCCTAATTTTTCCTCAACCAAAAACAGCTTTTTGGGGGTCCCCACAGTCAAGGATAATTAAGGGAGCCCCTGTATCTATTTATACAGTCTAGGGAGTGGAGGCCACCCAATACCTAGGAGATCTAAGTGTCTGAATGCCTATGACATACATTATGCCTTACTTCTGAAAAATAATCCCTTATTAGCTACATTTTTATTGATACCCTGAAGAATAATGTGTGTGTTCCGGTATTATTGGATGTATGCATTTCTAAAAATCAGTGATATTTTACACACACACACACACACACACACACACACACACACACACACACACACACACACACATCACAGCAATGTTAATTTTCTACTTATTTCAGCAAGTACATTGTACAACACTATTACTGCTACACAAGATCAGTGACTGCTGTTTAGCAGTCATCAAACAGCAACAGTGATAAGTCACTTTTATTTACCTCAGTGAGGAGTAAATTAATACCTATCACTATCCCTGATTTCACAGATATTCCTGATTCTGTCTCATAATTTTACTTTGTCACACTAAATCAAGTAATGAGAGTTTTACACTTATTGTCTAAAAAATGCATGTTGATGCAAAATGTGTTATTCTAGTAAATTTTTTAAGTGAATTAGAGTAATATATAAAATGTGTTCATTTTGAGACTTTATTATGCTATTATTTTTATCACTGAACAGAATTCTTCAGTAAAGACGTTGAGAGTTATAGTATCAGTTGTTCTGCCAGTATGTATAAAACCCCTGAAAAAGATACCATCCCTGAAGATTAGAAGCATCAGCTCTTAAACTCCACAGTTTGCACTGAGATCGGTCAGCCTGGGCTGATCTCTCTAGTGCTTACTCTGCTTATGTTCATTACAGCTTTGTCCTAACAGGGTCATATTACAGTCCTGTTCAGGTTAAAGAGTGTAATTGAAAATTAATACATTTTTTCTCTCATTTTTCCCCAACCAACAGCAGCTTTGGGGCCCCCGTCAATGAGGATTAAGGGGCCCCTGCAGCCACAGTTATTAAAGCTGGCTATTTATTAATTTTAGTGAAGAGGATGTCCACCAAAAGGACTTAACTAGGCTGGAGCATTATATCATTGGTAAAATATTATATCATTATATCATTGGTAAAATATTTAATGAAATTGTAAAGTTTGTTACCTGACAAAATACTGTTATTATAACTAAAGATCTTTGAATTTTGAAGGAGATAAATACGAGTTATTGTTACTTACCTGGTTTAAGTATACAAGCTTGCTGTACTAGCTTTTATTGGTTTGACAGACATGTTACAAAATATCAAGATTACATAAGTTGCAGTGGATGGGGCCCCCAGGCGCTGGTGCCTAAAACCGGCTATGCCTACAACAAATAGGGACAGATTATAAATGTTGCTCTGGTGAACTTAAAAAATGCTAGAACAACAGGATTTGTGGTAGTATGCATTTTTCTAAAGGATATGATGTCTACAATTCAAATGTATGTTATGATTTAGCAACTTCAATTCTTTTTCTAGAAGGAATATGGTGTACACACACACACACACACACACACACACACACACACACCTTTACCTACCTACATCTTAAATACATGCATACACACCCCTACCTGCCTACTTCTTAAATCCACACACCCCTACCTATTTCTCTCACACACCTCTTAAACACTTAAACATACACATGCACACACCTACCTCTCACTTCCACCTTCATCAGCAATCCAAACATCTTCTGGAATTCAAAATCCGCACAGGAGTGGAAGATGAAGACATAAACCATCAATTACGCAGATGCAGAAGTGTCTGTGCGACTGGACGCAAAAAAAAAACATTTTTTTTTTCATTTAAAAGAAAATTAATCTCCCGGCCAGCCAGTTCCAGGGGGGTGCAAGTGCACCCCCTTGCACCTGCCTGCAAGCGCTCTTGCAGCCAGTCCTATTTTAACATAAACTCTATTGTTATTCAAATGGGCATAGCACATTGTTAAGTACTGGTTAAAATGCAAAACAACTAATTTCCCCCCTTTATCTGCTGGCTTAAACACCAGTTCTTTTCTACTATTTAAATCATTTAAACTTAACCATTCCTCTTTACTTAAATTGTATTTTATATTCCTTCTACTTTTATTGAACAAATGATATTCTTTCTCCACAGTGAAGTTTAATATTGATGAACACTATTGTATAATCTCATTCTTAAAGGGGGGAATAAAATCACTTTTATGACTAATGCCATCGTATTAAACTTACAATATGCATTAAGTGTTACATCTGAGTTGCAGGAACAAAAACTATTTTCACTAGAACATGATTCATCACAGTCACTATACGTATAATTTTTGTGACTTTTGAAATACTCTAATAAATGCAATTTACGTACAAATTTAAAAATTTCTCCTTTTAGCTCATAAAGCCTTGGTAAGGCAGTAGGGATAAACCTAAGGCCTCTATTTAAATTGGTTATTTCAGCAACAGTTAAATCATAGCCCAATAAGTTTAACACATAATCATTTTTACCAAAAAGCAAAGTCTCTTGTTCAAAACCTTCAGTTCCATTTACCTTGTTTATATGACAGAGGATTGAAAACAGCTCCCTTATATCGGGTCTTCTCTGTTCTATGTTCTCTTGCAACTTCCCCCACGAGTTTCATCTCTGGCATGAAAATTCTGCTGCATGTATGTCTCATTTCCAGCCTTAGGAAGTTGTGGGTACTCTCCTTCACTTTCGTACTCGGTTGTGGAAGCCGCACTTTCTGCTGAGGAGTAAGCTGTTGGCATCATCCTTCTTCCTGTTCCCCTTCAAAACATACTTGCTGACACTTAACCCATTGATTGGATGAGGGCACAAATGCTCGGTTATGTTCATAATCCCTCAAGTCACTAGTTAACATTGACATCTTCCTTTTGATTAGTTCTTGTTCACATGAGACTAATTTCTCATTGATACCACTCAGAAATTGTTCTAATACATTGCCAGCAGTCTTTTGTGAAATGTCTGTACATAACAGCTTAGTTTCCTCTTTGACTTTCTGCCTTTTTAATATGTACTTCTCAACTAGGATGCGTATCCATTCCATACAACAATTGTGAGCAGCCGCAACCCAGTGAGCATGGAACTGTTTATTTTCTGGATTACCTAGATCAAAGGGAGCTGAGGGTTTTTTAATAGATCATAAACCCTTTGGTGCTATATTTCATTCAAGATATCTTTCCAGGCTCTGCAGATTAAAAAAAACAAAGAACGTTCTTTAAAAATGAGTTTCGCTGCTTTATCTAGCAGTATCTGTACCTCTGGTACTACTGAACTATCATAGCTTCTTCCTAAGCCATAAACAGATTAATGAAACTTTTTCTCCTCTCTTCTTCCCATTTGTTGAAAATGCCTGGAGTAAAATCAGACCAGTTAAGCTGTTCACTATCACAGTCCAAAGCTCCCAGCATCTCCTGGTTGGACCAAAAAGCTTTTAATACTTCTTTGAGATGCTTCCATAGCTGTTTTTCTAAATAATTGCAGCAATGATGAAAAAGAATCACTGGCCATTCCACTTACATATAAATACTACTAATGCTGACCAATGACTACCAACATATGAACCACCACAAAAAGAAATGCCAGTGAAAAAGATAAACTGTGTTTATTGCAAAACAATAAAAAGTTGTAAATTCTCCTAGTGCCTCAGCTTCACAAAGCCTTTACAGAGTAACTCTTACAATAAAATACACAGCTTTTATACATCTCTTACTAATAGGATGATTAACCAAATTAAGTAATAAACTCATTTAAAAATACACTTATTTGGTAATAAAATCAACATAATCACAAATTCCCCATTACAGAAAACATTTCCAGTTGCATTCCCTGTTAAGTCCTACAGGGAAAAGAGTGTTAAACAAATGTTTGTGGTGGTTCGTATTATAGGTTTTAGCATTTATTTATTTATTTCTGCTTGACAAACTCTGATGTCTTTTGCTCAGGAGCTGCTGCTTTCAAGCAGCCTGTGTCTTTCCAGTTACAGACTTTCCACCTTTATGGTAATAAAAAACACTTGTCTCCTTGCTTAAATACTATTTCTAACTTTATGTGTTGCAGTGCAATGCCAACTTTCCTACCTTGACAGTTTTCATTCTTTTGGCATGACAAATTGTGATAAAAAACAGCAGGTGGCCTGTACTCAAAATGATCACTGTATACATAGTCAGTTCAGTAAATACAAAGTTTAATAAATTACAGAGAGAGCAAATCACAGGAAATTGGGGTTGGGAGGGTGGCTTAATGACTTAAGTGTTTGCCTTACAAACAAAAGGTGCAGGGTTTGAGTGTCACAAGGGATAATTGTCTAGGCTTAAAATGGCTCGCAAGGGCAGTTAGCTTAGTACTAAACTATGAACCTATGTGAACATTTCATATCTCTACACTTCCACATTATGGGAGGATTCCAATTAATAATCAGTTAACAACCATTAATGATAAAATTATGTGCTGTGTGCATATAACAGCAGCTATGAATTTTATTGATGACATACTGTCATCTGATCTGTCTAGCTAAGCTTTGTGAATGTATTAAGGGATGCTAGTCTGAAGGAAAAGACTGCAGTAACATGGGATAGTCCTCTACAAGCAATAAGAAAACACACTAGCTTGCCGCTGCAGCTTCCTGTTTAATTGAATAAGATTTCAGTTTCATAGACAATAGCTAGCCACAGAATCTCTTCATGTCTATGTGCTTCTAATGTCATTAGCAATTCTGGGGACAGAATATCTTCATGTCTATGTGCTTCTAATGTCATTAGCAATTCTGGGGACAGTCAGTCTGTCCTCTGTTTAGCCAAGTATTCCTTGTAGTATGTTGTATCTGTAAAATGCTTCAGATGGGCAAAAAATGTAATACAATGTTACAGATCCTTCCTCTTATGGCAATACCACTCTAACCCTTGCTGTTGCACTTTTCCATTGCACTGCAGGAAGGTTAGATTTCCAAAATAGTTTGGTTTCCATCATTTCTGTGTGTCAGTTAGTTCTGCTTTCTATAATACACCTTAACCTTAACAAACATTAATCTTTAACGGTACACACTTTGGTACAGTAAAGGAAGGAAGGCAGGCTAGGACTATGATGATGTCAGGTGCTCTTTTTTTAAGCAGTCTGGTTCAGTGCTACAAATGTTAATGCACTTTTTGTTGTTCACCCAAAGCTAGCTATCTAGATCAAACACTTTGTGGATGCTTTTAGTTTGTTGTAAGCAATCACTTTCACGTATTACAATGTGGATTATCTCTTAAAAAATGTGATGAAAAGTAGTCACATCTGTGCTACCTATGCTTTGAGACATACAATGGCAAAGGTAATTAAAGTGGATCATCTCTCTGTCTGCTCATTCACATATAACAAATGATCTTCTCACAGCCCTGTAATCTACTCTCTTGTACCGTTAAGGTGCAGAGAGCTCATGTTCCATTCATGCAGCACAATTAATGAAAATGCAGCATGCACATTCCATTAAATTCTTTACTCTCTGCTTGCAACAGGTATAACAACAAATTGTGAGTTTCTCTCCATCAATACGATATGCAAATTCGACTTGAATAATGCATATAGGAAATGACTAGGGAAAGAGTACTGAAAACCCCAAGGAGAATAATTCCTTCAGCCATATGGCATGTAAAACCTAACAGCATGCTGAAGTGTTGCTCAAGCTGAGAAACATTACATAAGGAATGCTAATTTATGCAAATGTATTAGGATTTTTAATTAACAATATGATTGATATTATAACATGTGTCCTGAGGTAGTAAGGTTCTTCCCATGCCATATATTAATTCCCAAACTACTATTAAGCAAGTTTCAGCCTTTGAACTCCTTAACAGTTCCACCTTCTCTCTAAAGGATGCAAACCTGTCACATGAACATCTCCTTTGACAGCTTAGGAATTAGATAAAGTTTAATGAAAATGGTGCCACGTGGTTAAACAGAAGAGCTCCCTTTAGAAACTCGGGATTTTTTTTTTTTAAAAACAATACACTTTCTATCCAGAATTAGGTAAACATTTCTTACTTTTTGATAAAAGGGATATCAAAAATGTTTCTGCTTAAAAAAGTGGCAAACTAGTTAAATTAAAAAGGAAGATCCACTTATAGTCTACGTGAGTCAGCATGGGTTTCTTAAAATATAACGCTATAAACAGAGTAGACTTATAGGATTTGGAGACATATTAAAGGGAAGAAACAGAATGGCTTGTGGAGATGATAGTTTGTGTTAACAGTATTTTGACAAGGAAGAGTGATGTGCAATGTCTTGGTGAATGCTGGCAGGGTGTAGTTAGAAAGACAAAGATTATTTATTTGAGCAATCACCTGAACATATGTAGTTGAGGACATAAAAATGTAAAATCCATCCATCCAACTACAACTCCTTTTTCTTATTGTTGCACATGGGATCAGGATGTCATAGCAGCAATGACAATCATCTAGAGTCAATGTTTACTCTGCCAGGTGACATGGAATTAAAAAATAAGAGTACACAAGCAGCATGCAGACTGAATGGGATAGATGTGGATACGGGATGAAAGGTATAGATATAGATAAGATGTGCTACTTTAAAACATCTGAAAAACTGTGTATAAAGGATTAGTCCAGATAAAATTACTTCAGTTTGCAGATCTTGGAGACTGTCTCCGTCTCCCTGATAACCTCCCTGTGGAAATGCAGATGTCATTTTGAAGTTTCAAGTACTTTATTCAGTTAAGTGTCCTAATATCTTGCATTTGACAGATCATTTATTGAAAGGCATTTACAGACAATGGTGGAAGGGTCCAGGGAAGCTGATTGAACAAAAATCTGGGACGCACAAAAACATGGAGCAAATCTCAAAACTTAGAGGTTAGTCCATTATTTGAATATTGCTGAAGGACGCATGGGGGTTTACTAGCTCAGCAGCTTAAGGAATCTTATTCTTATTTAAAAGGCTTTTATTTTTGTTTTATTTTTAACAAACATAAAATAGGAGAGCTCAAGCATGACAGCACACTATGAACATTAACTATAAAACTATATTTAAGGAAACACTTTTGCCTCAACTTCATCAGGTCCATCTAACAAAGTAGTTTGTAGAGAGGTTTGCAGTTTGATCAATGAAAATGCTTGCCTTTATGAGGCTGTCAACAGACTTTATTAGTCTCTTTGCATCACATGTAATATGAGAGGCTGTGCCTGCCTTTGTGGGGCTCATATTCCCTGAAGCAAATTATGAAAGCTTTATTACAGAACTTTTTCCATTCTGACTTGTCCTTATCAATGCTTGTATCACACACAAAATGAGAAGCTGTGCGTACTTTTATGGGACTCATATTTCCTGAAATACATTATGAAACAATCTTCTCTTGTTTGGCAAAAAGGATTGCAGAACTGGCTTATAAGTGGTGTATATCCGTGATTAATGTGACCCATCCCCATTCTTCTCCCTGATGAAGGCAGACATTTTTATATGCAATAGAGGTAGTCACTTAGAGCCACACTAGGTGACTCCCATTTTTTTTGAAAAATACAAACATCCAGAAAAATAGTTTATAGTGGAAGTAAGTCACCATGTTCATTTCGGCAGAGCTCATGGATGTGCACAGGTAGAAGAAAATAAAAGTACAGTCTGAGACTTCAGACATTTTATACAGGCTTTCTGTGGCCTTTCCAGTTGCTTAATATGTCCAGGAATGTACATCCTGAACAGGCATTTGGCTCAACAATTTGCCTAATTATGACTGCATGCAGGGTGTTCATAACTTCTTTTGACCTGGACAATACACCTTTAGATATTAGTTCTACTAGACAGAAGGATGTTCTGAGTACTGTTACTGCATGATGATAAAAGGACAGAGAACTTTATTTAAACAAGGTTCTGTGATCCCTGACTAAATTATTTTTCTGGAGTAGGGCATTGGCTATATTGTATGTTGAGGAAGACAGCTGCTTCCCAAATGTGACAATACTGACCTTTTTCATATTTCATTTTAGTAATTTTACTGATACTAGTTGTTTATGGTGGTTACTTTGTAATGACTGCGGTAGCGTTGTCGCCTCACAGTAAGATGTTGTCCTGTTAGATTCTCAGCTAAAGCGTCTTCTGTGTGAAGACATGCATGAATGGGCGTACCTTCGTTGAAGGTTGTGCATCAGAGCTGGCAACTCGGCACGTAAAAATCTACTGCCAATCATTAGCGGACCGGAGTTCCACTGTGGCGACCTCTAACCGGGAAAAGCTGAAAGACACAACATCAACTTTGTAATGAATGGGTATCAGAAGGAGATCTGACACCACCACCCAGTTAGCAGCCATCTGCAAACTTAGCTAACCAAAGGTCCTGCTTCTCGGTATACAAACTCAAGAAGATTAAAAAACAAAAAAGGCGGCCTCCCTGTACTCAGCTCTGGGACACACAAATAGTTACTTTCATATTTTCTAAGGAGACAACTACCACCTTTTCTTTGATTGCTCGATCTTTATTATTTTGGCTATCCACTTAATCACATATGGATTGACTTTTAAGAAAATAAGCTATGTGAACATAATGATAAAGTCTGTATGACCCTCTAAAAGTTGTTAATTAAACTAAGTAGGCAGGATATCCCTTTGCACAGCTAAACAAATGCTAGCCTTATAAGATTTTTAAAATCATATGTTATGAGGTCAGATACAATGCGTTCCATGGCTTTGCAAATCAGACTAGTTAGGCTAATGGTTCACCAGACTACGGGGACAAATCCGGTTGCTAAGCAAAGGTTAAACCATTTAAGGAGGGTCTCCAAAAGAACATGGTTGGCACTATTTATTAAGTATCCATGTAAATTTTCAAGCCCCATGGAAGTATTATTTTTGATTTTAGAGAGCACCTTTAGTACATGCACGTTATATTATTAGGAGGTGTAAAGGATTTGGGAATTTGTAGAATTAAGATAGATGTTTCAGGGATAAAGTCTGAAGTAAATGCATCTGCTAATACATTTGCATGCCTGCTGGGATTAAGTGAGCAGTACCATGTTGGATAAGTACAAATTACTTCTTGACGTTATTTTTTTTTTATCCTCTCAGAACTCATTATTACAGGCCTTTACCCAGTGCCCCATGATGTCCACACCATGTCTACCAGCCATTCTCCAACAAGCACCCCGACTTACTGCAGTGTCATTTGGGCTGGTCATAGAGCATAAAGGTATACTAGGGGCTTTCCCATCTGTTCTTCCTCTTTTTTTTTTTTTTTCTAGTTTATTATCTGTCCTTCCCACTTTCCCTTTCCCTGCCACCCATGCTTATTGGTCATGTCTTAAGGCATCTCCCCGCTATGGGCAATGCCTCCTCACCAGTGAGCATCCTTCCCCAGGATGGGCATACCCATCCCTCCTGCCTCTCCATCACTCACCCAAGCCACTAATCAAACCTGGTTTAGCTGGGCCATAGTTAGGGCATTATCCCCCTATGCCACCAGAGTGACTTTATTTCTTTGTGTATTAATGTAACTAAAGAAGGAAATACAGTTATCCTTGGCTTTAGAAACAATTTTAAATTCATGATTTGCATTACTAGGCCTGATAATAGCTTCTAGCTCCTTGCTAATATTCTCATTAGGTCTGTTGAATAATTTAAGATTCTTTTTCTCTTGTTATAGAGATCATTTAGGCTGTTGGATCAGTGGGTTGGTTTGCCATTAATCTTCTCTTTATATCTGACTTTATTGGGGATGGCCAAGTCTAGGCATTCTGTATATAATACTAACAGAATTCCTTTGTTTAAATAGCAGCTGTATCAGTTGTCAGGTCTGGTGATGTTACAAGTGAATTTGAATAGCTCATCATAAGGTCTGAGGAAATCTATCAGTTTGAATTCCTTGAATACAGAATTACTTACTGCGAGGGGTTTAGAGATTTTGAAAAAGAAGGTTACAAGTGTATGGTCAGACATAACCAGGAATGGAAAAGCTTGAGGGGTCATATCTTTAGTCCCTATATTACCTTGGACCAGATAGGAATATTATGCCATTTAGTTGGTTTGTTAAATATCTGTTCCAGGGAATTTTTATTTACTAAGTTTAAGAATCTCTGGACATTTTCAACTTCGGAGGTTTAGGTACTCCTGTTTATTTTGGGGTAGTTGATATCTCCCATTATAAAGGCGCTTGTGGCAATAGGCAGTTCCTCACGTACATTCATGAAACTTAGATTGTCATCATGGGACACGGACAGCTTTCTATAAAGGGCTATATGTTGATAGTTTGTCTTTTCAGGGCGAGTTGGAGTTCAATCAGTTTTATTTTGTGGGACTCTGGGAATCTGTCTAGAGGTGATGTGGTCCTTGATTAACATGGTACCACCACCAGGGCAGTTTTCATTATGCCTGAATGCATAGTAGGCACAAAATCGTGGTGCGAGTGCTACCTTTAAAATGAAACAGAGTTTCAATTTTTAAAAGTGCATTAAGATTAAGCAATTTGTTGTTAAGATGTCTGGTACTAGTAAGAAGTACCTTTATTTAGTTTGCTTTGAATGGGTACCTTGGAATCAACTACACTGGGATGTCTGTTATCTATACTATGCCTAAATAATGCACTATATAGTCAGCAAGGGTTGTGAGGCAAGCTGAACTTTCAATCATCTCATCCCATGCTGATGCATACTGCCCCCCCCCCCCGAATGACAGCAATTACAAAGCCAATTATTGAAGTCAATCAATTTCTTTGTAAAGGTATCATTCTAGGTGAATGAAGTCTTCCACTCAGTACTAGTGACTTGCCTGCACTGAACACATGCGTAGTGAGATTCAAAATGTTTTGTTGCATGTCCCTCAGGGTTGTGTACCTCAATTTATTCACAACCACGTGGACTACTACTAGGTTATAATCTTATTGTCTGGTGACAGGGACTTTATAAAGGCATTGTGATGCCATATACCCTAGTACCATAAAGACAACTAACTGTAACCCCATCTTTGTCCAGTCTTATAAATGTGCAGTCAGTGTGCCTAACTACAAAGTCACCAGTTTCCAAGACATAGCTGTTTCAGTCATGGAAGATTATGGTATTCAATGATTTGTAGTTAACCTCATGGTGTCCCTTTACTATGTTTCAGCATGGTGCTAAGGTAGTGGTGCATACCTGCTAAAACCTAGACTTAATCCTAGGAAGCTTTAATAGTGATGTTTTAGGCCTTAGCATATGCCAGTTTAGTGTGGTTTTAAAAACATGTGATTGATATGTTCACTGGCCATTTTACTGGGTGAAATGACTGTCTCCAGTCTGCATAGATATTTGCACATCTCACTAACTAAACTGAATCATTTCTATCACGTAGAAGTCCATATGGTCTGCAAACATGTGGTGCTTCTAACCAGACATCCTAATCTGTCAGCTTTCAAAATCATATCAGAGAATCATCAAAAACTGGAGCAAAGGATACAAAATCATAGCACTTAAACTTTGTTTACAAATAACATCTAGACCTTGGAGGTAGTGACACAATGCATAGATTTGCCACTGCCTCTGCAGTATGCCTTTGTGCAGCAGTTGTTAGATTGTAATGAAGGAACCCTTCCTGAACTGTTAGATATTCTCATTCTCTCTGCAAATGAACCAATGAAAGAGAAGAAATCAGAGGTGTGTGCAGTCAAAT
This sequence comes from Protopterus annectens, assembly GCF_019279795.1. NCBI lineage: Eukaryota > Metazoa > Chordata > Ceratodontiformes > Protopteridae > Protopterus > Protopterus annectens. Next base: position 588,185,111 of record NC_056747.1, on the reverse strand, counting down.
ATGAGCAGAGCAGGCACGGATTTTAAAGCTGAAGTCAGGGCTCTTGGCCAAATGTGGAGAAGTTGAGAGGTATGCTTCTACACTGACTGACAGTACCAATTGCTGAAAGGCTGGCTAAAGATGGGATACGATCAAGTTTACTTTCCGTTTGGTGCAGGAGGGTCATGGTTTTAGTTTAGTCTAAGTGCTCAAAATGTACGGTTTGTAGCCTGGTAAGGTGTAGGATGTAGAGGGAGAACTAACCTAAGTGAAGGCACAACTCATTCTGAGCAGCTAATAAAGGTCTATTGCAGTCCCATACATACATGTGAGCACAATACAGCTGATATATCAGCTCATGCAGCAACAAGGTGTCTATGCATTAATAGTTAAGGGCATAGCATACAACTGATAACAGCCCTGGGAAAATTACACTCCACCTACTGCAATACAATAGTAACGAGATCCATGACTATCACATGATGGGAAACTTACACAGCTTTCAACAACACCACAATGCTGTAATGCTCAATGAGCAAGTTAGCCAATGGCCAATCACCCAATGAGTATACACAGTTAATATGATGGTGACCACTGAAAAATGCTAATCGACTACTGTACAGTATCACCTACAGCAAGCAGTGTGGTACACAAACCAGCAATGTGTGTGTGTATATGTATGTATGTATATAAATGGGTCTACTTCTAAATTTCAAATTTTCAGAACATCAAATTGCTTATGGTTAAGACTGTAAGATCAATGTTTTGAAAGTTTAAACTGTTTAAATGGAGATCGCTGTACAGTGCAGAATGGTATAATTACCGTTTTCCTCATTGTAGTGTGAGCTCAGAGTTGGTATATTTAATTAGTAGAGGGTGTGGTGGTGCAGAGGGGCTTGCCCCCTGAAAAAATGTAAACAATTTTTTTTTTTTACTTTCGAACTTTCAAAATGTTGATCTTATAATCTCAACCATAAGTAATTTGACATTCTGAAAGTTCAAAATTTAGAAGTAAACCCATACATAGATATATATATATATACACACACACACACACACACACATATATATATATATATATATATATATATATATATATATATATATATATATATATTGATCTTATAATCTCAACCATAAGTAATTTGACATTCTTACATAGATATATACACACACACACACACACATATATATATATATATATATATATATATATATATATACATAAAAAATTGAAATAGCGAATACGGACATAACCTGCTAGGAAACCACCAGTAGTTTGACTTCCCATAACCACATTAAGTTGTCCTCTCTAAGAAGATACTAGCAATAAGAGGTTTTTACTGTTGTTGTTATTGTTAAAATGAATTTAATGAAATAACAAAAGCTACTGTCTCAAATGCTAAATGACAATTTATGTAATTAACATTTTCTTGGCGATTGAAGTGACGTGACTAAAGGGAGGGTCAAATCCAATAAAAACAGATAAAATCCAGTTACAGCAAGAGCTCAAATGCACAATGAATAGTGTTCTGGCCAAAAGGAGGACAAGTGTCACAAGTTAAACAATATATTAACAAAATAGGTGAGCAGTAATTTTGATATCTGAGAGCAGTAGCAAATTACCATCTCTTACAAGATAATCATCTGCAATATTCCAAGTTGGACCCTAAACCTTACCAAACTAGGTTGTGCCTATTTAGCAAAAGCCAATGAAATCAACAAAAAAACTTGTGTCTCAAATGTTAAACAACAACTTAAGTAATGAAGGCATACATCTCTGGTGGCTGAACGGCTTGTGAAGCAAGTTAGACTGTCAATCATCTCACCTCAGGCATATTACCTTTTCTCATAAGACAATCGCTATCAGGGTTCCAAAAAAAATAACACTGCCAAACTAAGTTATGCCCAGTTACCAATATGCAATGAAATTAGCAAAAAAAAAAAAGTTTCTCAGATATTAAAAATTTTAAAAGCACTTCCCCATTGCCTCTAGGGACTGAAGAAAAACAGATCAAATCTGGTTCCAGTAACAGCACTCAGTTCACAGCACTCCAGCCAAAAGACATAGCTTGTACTTGATAAATTTAGCTGTCAACAAAACAGACCAGTGCTTGCAAACATCCTTTTAACTTATATTTTAAGGAATTTTAAAGTTCAAAAAAATTATTTTCATTACCTATCAAAGTTCCATAAATTTTAATTTGGAGATTATTAGAGAAGCTCAACTTGCAAGACAGGAAAGGGAAGCAGACTCAGTTAAGTGCTTGGATAAAGATATTTAACAATGATATTTCACATGCAGCACAGACGTGAACAAAGTACCTGATGTTTACAAAGCAAAGAAAGCATAGGTTAATGAAAACATTAGGATACATGACTAATGTTAAATATGGTTGTTTAAAAAACAAAAGTACAACTCTATGAAATAATAGAAGCAGCAGCAGCATGACAGAGGAGGGCAGCACAGTGGCACAGCAGATAGTGTTGTTGCCTCACAGCAAGAGGTTCCCTAGTTCAATTCTCCATTAGGGTGCCTTCTGCATGGAGTCTGCATGTCCTCCCTGTGTTTGCATGGGTTTCCTCCCACATTCCAAAGACATGCAGTGGGTAGATTACTCAAAATTAGCCAAAGGTGTGAGTGTGCACACAAGTGTGTGGTGTTGAAAAAATTAACCTTGGCTCTAGATGATTGTCACTGCTGAAGACAGACCCCAACTCCATGTGCAAAAATGGGAAAAAGGGATTGTGGCTGGATAGATGGATGGAAGCATGACATCCTAATCTGCCATTATTTATATAGGTGTTATAGTGATAAAATAAATCACATTTTCTATTCAAAGTTTAGCACAGGCTCCTGCTATAACAGTGCCCTTGTATAGGGGTAGTGAATCCAATCACACCACTGTGAACAGTGAGATGGATCATGCAGGGTCAGACAGGGAGAGAGAAGAACAACAGATGATGCCTGGGCAGCTCCTCCTTTGGTGCGTTGGGTGTGTATTGAGTGTTGGAGCCCTGAGTCATTGTACAGATTGCATCTGCCGATAGGGGACATGGGCAGTACCCCAGGAGTGAATTTATGGTTCCCCATCCATTTGTGTAGAAATGAACATTTTAATTCAAATGCATGCCTCCATCAGCAAAAGTCTGCAGTGGATAGTGAAGACATGAGAGATGGTGCTTAGTTCTGTGAAAGAACCATATTCCAGAAAATGGCATGCTCTTGCAGAACTGTCTCCCACTACTGGTAGATATGTATGGCTATCACTAGAGTGCACTAGGCGATGTGGGAGGACAGACAGCTTACACCCAGACCACATCATCATGAAGGCCAGTAAAAAATGTTTTTGATAAAATAATCAGCAGGAATTGAATAACTCATAAGCTTATCTAGAAAGAATTCCATATATTAAAATGCATGTTGCATATATATATTAAAATGCATCCCTTTAACACACTGAATGCAAATGTATTGTATCCATAATCATAACAACACAAATAGTCTACTTTGTTTTATTCAACTCTAGTAAAGCTTTCGATGAAAAATCTAATCCTCTAAATCATTAAAACTGTCCTGCAGACTAGATGAAATGGCAGGGTCAGCAGTAAAAAAACATTAGCACAGCATCACCAGCACACTGAACAATGACATTATAACAAGAACTGTAGCTGCAGTCTCTTTTATACAAACAATACTGTACGTGAGCAGAATATTTAAGTACTCATGAAATGACAATCATTACAGAAGAGGTGGTACTATGTCATGCAACTCTCTCTACCATTCAGTCACGCTACTTTTACATAATCTATTCCAGTCCTGTAGAACACCAGAATGTTCACTCAAACTGCATGTGCCAATGCAGTTACACTGCATAAACTGCAACTATATTAAATATATATGTGTATAACAAACGATGGCTTATATAGAACTAGCTGAAAAACTATGCAAGACTTAAATGTACTGCCTACTGAAAATTACTTTTGAAGTGGGCTGTACCCCTGCATCCCTAATGTAGTAACGGTACCCATAACATGCCATTTAATAAATATACTGACTCCAAAGTGCTGTGACCACAGAGACAACATCCTTGGTTAACAGCAGTGTGGCACCACCATACTGTGGATACATCTACCACATAGAGCTAATTATGTTTGCTTTTTCTATAATTAGATTTTAAAGGTAATAATTTTTGCATTACTAAAATGTAGTTAACTATAACAGTTTTGTCATGTCTATAAGAACCAAGTATGTAACAAAAGTTACTTTTCAAACACTATGAAATAAACTTTATATTTTGTTTTAATTAAAGAAAACAACAACAACCTTCTATTGAGATGGCTGTCAGAACACAGTCAGCACTTAATGTCTGCCAGAGTAAACCATACTACAATGTACAATGCATCTGTACAACCATGCACTAAAGTGCCCTGAAAGATTTGGCTTGGTCTTTCTGTGCACTTTTTATCACAGCAGCACATACAGAAGAAAAAATGGCAGCAAAGTTAATGCGATCTATGATGGCTCAGTGAGGAAGAATCAACAAATTTAAGCCAGGTCTCGAGAACTGAGTAATATTCCATAAAGAGTGGTATGGCCGAAGATACGCACAGAGACACATTACTCAGCCTGCAGAATTTTTCACATATGGAGCGCTTAATAAATTGTTTCAGTCAATGAAACCTAAAAGCATAAGCTTCAGATAAATTACTGAATGCTAAAAGGGTCATTCTGACAACAAACCATTTACAACAGTTGAAAGATATTGTTTTAATCAGTGAACCAGAAAAACAGTGAAACTATGACTAGGTTGAAGCAATGCACACCGAACCATAAATCTGGTATAAATTTAGATGATACATCTAGAAATGTGTTAGTAGTCACAGTGTAGCTTTTCAGAGAAAGCTGCTAACTGAATTGTATTTAAATAAGTTAAGAAAGAACAAATTCAGTCAATCAGAAAGGTCAGTTGTTTTGCTATCATGGTAGTGATAAAAATCACAGCCTGCAAAAGAAAACAAAATGCCATAGTAGTAGCAGCTGGGACATTAAATGAGCATGTCAGAGTGCAATGCAGAGCAAAGAAAAATTGAATAGTTTTAATGAAAGAGGGCAAAACATTTGTGTATATTTTCTGGTGAGCAGTAAATATAAAGGTTGGTGCTATTGAAGATATCGGAGAAACTGTTTCAGTCAACATTTCTGAAAACAAGCTCATTGTAAGCCTGCTTAAATCATAGACAAGATAGCATTTTTTATGGGTAAGAATCAAAATGAACTATTGCCACAATGTGAAATGGTCACAACAGCTGGTATAACATGTGATTACAACTATCAGTTGCAATAACTCTACTGAAAAGGTGCAAAAAATGCACGCTGAACTACTTCTGAGAGGAACTACTCACATTGCATGGTATTTAGTCATCCAGACTGATTTTAAAGAAATTTTACTGTCAAGATCTAATTTTTATTGGAGGACTCATTACTACATGAAATGGTATCATGCTGATCAGCTGTACTTTTATATAGGGTTAGAAAACAAAGTTGTCAGTATTTGTCATCCATTCAGAAAAAATGAATGGAGCATTCACATTGTCAGTCTGGCCTGAAAATAAATGTTGCTAGAAAAGTACTTTGTATTATAAGTGAGGGCAGCCTTTACTACAAAGTGGAAATAAATTGGGTGAGGTATCTGCCATACCATCCGTTGGTGATGTTGCAGAATAGGGTTAGCCGAGTGGGTGTTTGACTTAATTTAGGCGAAGGAGCTCACAGGGTACTGGGTCATTCATAGCAGGGAAGGCTAAGCAGAAAACACCCCTCAGCAGACTATATGACACTGAGCAGAGGGAAAGGGCTTTTAGTCTAACACAGCAGCTAAGGGTACCAAGACCTGAGATCTTTTTGAAGATAAAACATTGAGGTTTTTCTGGAAGATTTACATGCTTTGTGAGGTCCTTGCCAAAAGACTGCATTATATTGAATTATGTGCTTAATAAGGGATGAATAAAGGGGGACTGCAACTACTTTGGAATTTGAGGGGATACAGCAAAGGATAATGTTGTGATAATTTTTTGCAAGGTAGAAGGATTTTCAGTAGGATACTTCATGTCATTAGGCATCCCAAATAAACCACAAGGAATTTCAGTGCACACACAAACGCACACTAAGACTCAGAGACATAGGTTGCTCTATTTATTATCAAAGTGACAAAAATGCAATGAAAGGTAGAGTAATGCTCAGGCCAACTGCATAGAACTGCTGCAGGATTCATGTCACTTCTCAGTGGGAAGGCAGCTGGTTCAGAGTTCATATGCAGATGAGCAATACAACTCGTACAACAGATGTCATATAATCCAGACAGACATCAGTTATAGCATAAGCCAGAGACAGTTATGATGTGCACTAAACATGCCTATAGAAACCCAGGTACACTGCAGCTACAGAGAAGCAATAATGGTAGAGATGTGCAGCTTCATGGAAAACTTGTTACTAACATAAGTCTCCAAGTACATAATGACTGCATTAAATTTAAGCAGAATTTTATCAATATGGCAAGAGCAGTGATAGAGTTACCAAAGGAAACTGTGATGTATTTGGCCCCAGCCTTGGTGGAGAATTTGAGTATCTAATTAGGATTTGATAAGTTCTGCCTAGTTTGCCATAGTCCCTTGCAATTAACTTTTATGTCAAAGAAATATATATCAAAGAGGAGGGGTCCAGTAAAGAACCCAATGGGATACTACTGGTGACATTCTTCTGTCTAGAGCAAATACATATGCATTTAACGGTATGAGTTTGTTTTGGACAGCCAGTTATCTATCTACCCAACTATGCATGGGTTATTGTTGAGTTGGAAGAGTTTGTCAATAATCCTAGCAATGGGGATAGTATCAAAGGCTGTGGCAAGGTCCTGATAAGCAATGTGGACTGTATGCCCATCATCTAAAACCTCAGTAACTCTTTCAAAGAGCTCAACCAGATTGAGCAGGCTTGCTCTACCTTTTAGAAAGTCAGACTGGTGTATAGCCAGGGATACAAGGTCATCAATAGCATTGTTTACTGATTCAATTATAATAAATTCCACAGATTTGAAAATAATACTAGTGAAAATAATATGCCTGTAATTCCCAGGGTCAGCAGATGAGCCACCTTTATGTGTAGGCACCAGAACTGCCATTCTCCACACATGAGAATATAACCAGTGGAGAGACTCATGTTGAAGAGGTAATGGAGATGTTTTGCTTAGTGGGACTCTAAACTTCTCAGCAGACACCCATGGATATTGTCAGGACCCACAGAAGTATTTTATTTTATTTTTTTGTAAATTTTGGAAGACCCAAAATGACTTGATTCATCTTGAACTCATGGGAGAGGTGTAAGAGGGAATGGAGGAACAGTTTGTAGAAGTAGTGAATGGAAGTTAGAAGATTTATCCACAAGAACATTAGCAATGTCCTTGGAGACATAGGAGAAGGTACCATTGAAGATACGTTCAGTACAGAATTAGTTACTTTCAAGCTTTCTGATTTAGATGAATAAGGCACTATGGTTGTCTTCTGAAGAAGTTGCAATCTTATCTTCATAGTTGTTAAAAGGTGTCACAGCAGTATGATACATCATACTGTAAATAAACTTCAACCAATTTCAGTACACACACAAACACACTCTAAGATTTAGAGACATAGCTTGTCTGGCTTAGCAGCGGTGTGTCAAAAACACAGAGGAAAGCCACAGTTATATTTAGATCAAACTGCACTGCACTACTGCAGGAGTGATATGTCACTTCCCAGTGGGAAGGCAGCTGGTTTACATATGCAGACATACAGCAGTTGTCATATAATCTAGACAGACATCAGTTGTAGCATAAGCCAGACACAGTTGTGGTATGTACCAGAGAAGTGGCTGATTCATCTACTGCCCTGGGCCAGTACTATGAACCAGTGCCTCACACCCTCAGTTATTCAAGTGAAGAGCAAAATAAAAATAAAAAAAAAGTACTTGATGTAATAGGCCAATTGCTACATTCTAAGCAGTTGGCTTATTATAGTTAGATCAATCCCCCCCCCCCCCGCAGATCTGCCACTGAAGATCAAATGCATGCATCTTCTGCTGGCATACCAACCAGGTGGCCGGATGCATAAAGTACAGTTTTGTACCTACCATAAATGTAGATGTTCGAGTGTTCAACCTGCTGCAGTCATCACACTTGGGTTATCCTGTCGTCAGGTGGTCCCGCAGTCAGCCGGATTTCCAAAGTCTTGGTCCGACGTTGGTTGCTGTCGCCTCATCCCTGATGTCAGTGCGCCAGGGGTACATATATTGCAACCGACGCCATTTTCTTCAGTTTTTCTTGCCCCAGATGTCAGGTCAAAAGGGTGATCAGAATTAGTACCAAATGGTGTGAACACTGCACAAACACAAAATCCCTTCAGCTATAAGCAAATACATCAGTAAGGCATAGCAGAGATTTAGCCAGTAGATCAGAGGGGATGGAGGGAGGGTAACCTGGACTGCAGCAGGGTGAACACTCGAACATCTACATTTATGGTAGGTACAAAACTGTACTATGTTCATCATGTTACTCTGCTGCAGTCATCACACTTGGGTTGAATCCCAAAGCTAAGGTAGGGGGGAGGTATCATAGAGGGTTAGTGGAGGCAATGAGGCCCTGCAGAACTGCAGTGGCGAAGCCCGCCCTGGACTTAGAGTAAAGAGGTAAGTGACAGTGTTTGGTGAAGGTGTGTACAGAACTCCAAGTTGCAGCTTCTAAAATTTCCTTGGTAGGAACCCCCCTGAGAAAGGCTGTAGAGGTAGCTGTTGCCCTGGTAGAGTGGGATCTAATGGTAGGAGGAACTGGTTTCCCATGATGGGTAAAACAGAACCGTATGCAATGGCCTATCCATTTAGAAATGGTTTGCTTGGATATAGGCCTCCCTTGAAAAGCTGTAGCATAGGATACAAAGAGCTGGTCAGTTTTTCTGAAAGCCTTAGTTTTATCCAAGTAGTAACGAAGCTGCCTGTGAATGTCTAAGGAATGCAGGAGTTTCTGACCTTTGTTCTGTGGATTGGGGAAGAAAGTGGGTAGGAGGATGGTTTGATTTAAAGCCACACTGGAAACCACCTTAGGCATGAAGGAAGGATTAGTTCATAGAGAAACTCTGTCTTGATGAAAAATGAGGAAAGGTTCCACTGCTATTAGTGCCTGTAATTCTGAGACTCTCCTAGCAGAAGTTATTGCCAGGAGCAGGGCAGTCTTCCAAGATAGGAACTGAAGGTCTGCAGTGAAAGCTGGTTCAAAGGGAGGTAATGTTAGTTTTTCCAGAACAAAGTTGAGGTCCCATGTTGGTGTAGGAACTCTTCTAGGTGGTCTAATGATTTTTGCCCCTCTGAGGAACTGCCTTAGAAGAGGATTTGAAAATAAAGGTGGATTTGTGTCATAGTGAGCTGCAATAGCTGAAGCATGGATTTTAATTGAGGAGAAGGATAGTCCTTTGTGCAACATCTCAGCTAAATACTGCAGAATGTGAGGCATATGAGGCTGAGTTGTGTCTTGGCCTTTAGCTTGGTTCCAGGCAGAAAACCTTTTCCATTTGTCCGAGTAAACCTTCCTGGTGCTTGGCCTCCTGGCTTCCAGAATAACATCCAGAACTGCTTGTGAAAGAGGGGCTGGTTGGATGTTTAATAGATTTGCCATGCAGCCAGGTGTAAGGTTTTGAGCTGGCTGTGTAGAATCTGTTTGTTTTGTTGCGTGAGCAGATGGGGTATTTGAGGCAATATCCATGGTGGGCTGTGAGCCATATTCTTCAATAGTGGGTACCAGTGCTGGTGTGGCCATTCTGGGGCTATGAGAATCAGTTGTGGTTTCTCCTATTTGACCTTCAAAAGAACCTTTGTGAGAAGAGGTAATGGAGGAAAGGCAAATTCTGTCAGGTTTTTCCAACTGAAGGAGAGAGCATCCACTTTCCAAGCTTGATGGTGGAATGTCCTTGTACAAAATTTTGTCAGTTGGTAGTTTTGAGGACTGGCAAACAGGTCTATATTTGGAAGGCCCCATTTTTGAGTTATCATTGTAAATATTTGTGGGTCTAGTTTCCACTCATGGGGATCTTTGATGTTTCTGCTTAGGTCATCTGCCAATGTGTTTTTCTGTCCTGGCAGGAATTGAGCTTGTAACTGGACTTGGTAGACCAGAGCTGTGTTCCATAAGATCATTGCTTGCCTGCAAAGAGGGTAGGAATGTGTGCCCCCTTGTTTGTTTATGTACCACATTACTGTGGTGTTGTCCGTCTTTATCGCAAGCTGTCCTGGTTGTAGAAGATCCTTGAAGGCTGTCAGAGCTTTCTGTACAGCTAGCATCTCTTTTTGATTTATGTGCAGTTTTCTTTGTTCTGCAGTCCATAGGCCTTGAATGCATTGTCCTGCCATGTGTGCCCCCCAGGCATGGTCTGAAGCATCTGTTGTGATAGTTTACCTGGTTGGGGGCAAGGTGAAAGGCTGACCCTTGTTGAAGTGACATGCCCGTGACCACCATAGAAATTCCTGTTGAAGGCAGGGAATGAGAGATATCATTGTGTCCAAGCTGTGGCTGAGTTGAGACCATACGCTTTTTAGGTACCACTGTAATTTCCTCACATGCGGTTTTGCAAATGGTATTATCAGAATGCAAGATGCCATGAAGCCCAAAGCCTGCAGAATTTTTCTTGCAGTTAATTGGGTCTTTGTTGCCATTGTCTTGAAATATTGAGTCAGTTGTAGTTGCTTGTCTGGTGTAAGATAAGCCTTCTGGGCTGTTGTGTCCAAGCTGGCACCCAGGAATGTCATTTTTTGTGAGGGTACTAGTTTTGACTTCTTTTCGTTTACTGTGTACCCCAGACAATTTAGTAGATGCTTCACAAAAGCCAGATGATGTAAGAGAATGTCTTTGCTTTCTGCTTGGATGAGGCAGTCATCCAGGTATGGATATATTTGAATTCATTTTTGTCTGCAGTATGCAATTACTGGTGCCAGGCATTTTGTGAAAACTTTGGGTGCAGTAGATAAGTCAAAGGGCAGTACAGAGAATTGATAATGGGTTGAACCTGCAATGAAATGGAGGTCTCTTCTGCAACTTTGTCTGATAGGGACATGCAGGTATGCCTCCTTGAGGTCCAACGTTACCAGCCATGCTTCCTTGCCCAACATGGGAAGTAGCTGCTGTAGTGTTAGCATCTTGAATTTGGGAACTTGTAAGTAAGTGTTTAGAATTGAAAGGTCCAGAATTGGTCTCCAAGCATTGTCCTTTCTGGGTACTAGAAAGAGCCTTGAGTAAAATCCTTGGCCTTGCTCTCGAGTCGGTACCCGTTGAATGGCTCTCATGGCCATGAGAGCTGTAATTTGTTTTTGTGCCTCTGCCCATTGATTTTGTGGCAGGTTTGGCATTCCTCTTTTCATTGGCAAGGTGTGAAAGTGGAATCTGTATCCTCATAAAATTATGTCTAGGACCCATTTGTCCTTTGTGACCATGTGCCAGTTGTCTGCAAAAAGTGCTAGTTTTCCCCCCAAGGGGGCTGTCAAAAGAGTTTTGCTTGGCCAGCTGAGGTGCAAGTCATTGAGTTTGCCTTCTGGTGGGTTGAGACCTGTCTTCTCCTCCCTTCTGGGTTGAAGTGCCCCATTGGCGAGGTTTATACTGGGCTTGTGGTTATCCTCTGCCCCTTGGGCACCTGTATTTACCCTTCTGAGGTCTGTCAGTGGCTGGAAAGGACCAATTTTTTGTTGGCCAGTTTCTGCTGAAGCGAGGGGGTTGTACTTGTAGGAAATCTTTGACTGTCTGCATTGATTTCACCTTATCTTCCATTTTCTTTAAAACTTCTTCTGCTTTAACTCCAAAAAGAACATCCTGCTGTAAGGGAGCATCTAGTAGTTTTGCTTTAACATGATCAGGCAGACTTTGTTCCTTTAACCAAGCATGCCTACGTATAACCGATCCAGTGACAGCTGCTCTGCAGGAGGCCTCCAAAGAATCAAACCCACAATGTAAGGTATGTTTGCCCACCTGCTCAGTGGCGTGCAATAAATCCTGTACTTCTTTCAATTCAGATTGTTGGGGGAAGGAGGTTATCTTTTGTTTTAACTGAGAGATTAGAAATTGCTGATACTTAAGCATATGAAATTGACAATTTAGTGCTCTCATAACTAATGTGGCTGAGGTGTAAACCTTTTCCCCCACCTGTCTAGTGCTCTGGAATCCCTCTCAGAAGGTACTGGGTTTTTAGCCATGGAAGCTTTAGCCCCCTTGGGACCCTGGGAGATAGTCTCTGGGTCAGCTACTGGGCTTTTGTAAAGAAATGTGTGGGAATCAGGTACTCTGTAGTATCTATCAGGCTTAGCCGGAGCAGGAGGAAGAGAGTCTGGGTTGAAACTGGATTCTAAATAGACATCATCCACAATGTCCAAAACAGGTGGGATGGCTAGAGGTCTGTGGGGGAGTAAAAGAAACTCTCTGAGCCTTTTCTTGGAATCAGAGAAGTCCTGACCTTCCCAGTGAAAATGTTCCTTCATAGTGTGTAAAGTTTCCCCAAAAGAGTAGTCTTCAGGAGGGGAAGCTGAGGGAATAGAGTCCTCAGCATCAGAATCTTCATAAGGAGAGAAGGAATAGTCTTGGTCCTCAGAGGAATCCGAAGAAATAGACAGTTGCTCAGAGGTAGCAGAATCTTCCTCTTGTCTAGGCCTTTTGTCAGGAGGGGGCTGTGAACCCCTGATAAGAGAAATCAAATCTGCAGCCATTTTGAGCATCTGTTTCTTAGGCATAGGGCCTTGAACAGGAGACTGAAGTGTAGTCTTTTGAGATTTAGAAGGAGTCTTCGACTTAGAAAACGTTTTGACTGTGAGAGTCGTCGGTCTGAAAACGCCTTCAGAAACCAATGGCGTTTCAGAAGCACAGACGTCCTTAGAAGGTAAATCATCGGAAGGGCCTGAAGTAAAAGGCTGCATCAGCCTAGTACATTCCGTCAAAATATCCGTAGCGGTCTCAGGTTCCAGAACTGCGGTAGTCAGGGGCTGCGTCGGAGCCTCACTGAGAACTGGAGAACCGGAGACCGGATCAACCGAGGCCTCGGAATCTGGCTTAGGCCTGGGCTGTAGGTCCTTATCCCTGTGCTTTTTGTGCACGCCGGTAGTCGGTAGCTCCGACGGCATGTTATAGTTAAATTTTCTACCAAAATAGTGTCGTGCGAAATCAAATCGTCTTTTAATAGTACGCTTATTAAACCTAGCACAAAATTGACAAGAAGTGACGTCGTGATCAGGGCCTAGGCAAGGTATGCAGTAAGAATGAAAATCCTTATGAGGTATTTGCTTCCCACAAGAAATGCAATTGTTAACTTTTTCTGACATCGGTCTGAGGCAAGAAAAGTTTCCCCAATGTGGTACTTAGCTTTATAGAAGACTTCGGTCTGAAATTCGAATTCGACAATCTCAGGAGTCGGCCGACCGGCACTTGCGAACTGCTTCTTCTTTCGTGCACCGCGCGGCAAGAAAGACTGAAGAAAATGGCGTTGGTTGCAATATATGTACCCCTGGCGCACTGACGTCAGGGATGAGGCGACAGCAACCGACATCGGACCAAGACTTTGGAATTCTGGCCGACTGCGGGACCGCCTGACGACAGGATAACCCAAGTGTGATGACTGCAGGCAGGGTAACACGATGAACATCATCCCCACCTCCCGGCCCAGCTATTCAGGTCCCATTTCTGTCCCCTTCCCCCAATCCTCCTTCAGCATATTTTATAAAAAAATATAGAATTTCTTCTTTTAAACTGTAGTTTATACCCTGGCTATACTGAGCACTACAGCACTCATGTTTTAGTTAAAAAAAAAAAAAAACTTTTTAAACTGTAGCAACCTGCTGGCTATAAATGTAGCAAATGGTTGCTATGGTTTCTATCCTCCCTATACAGAGTGGTATGGTGCTCATGTTTTAGTTAAACAAAAATCTTATTTTTAAACTGTAGCAAACAGCCACAATTAATACTCTACCTGCACAGAGCACTACAGCACTCTTTTTTTTTTTTGTGTAAACTGTAGCAAACTGTTTGCTATAGTGTAACACGCAGTTGCTTTAGTTTAGATCACACACTGAGCACTGCAGCACTCAAGTTTGGCCAGTATTGCACTAAAGAGAGATTAGAATTGATTGATAGTACCCTCCAACACTTTATGCCAGGAGTAGTTGCCCCTCCTGCCACAAACTATATATGGTACTGGTGTGTACTAAAAGTGCCTATAGAAACCAAGGTACACTGCAGATACAAAGAAGCAGTACAAAAGAAGTAGTAAGGGGGTGGAGTCTAATGTGACCTTTTGAAGTACTGCTTGTGATCCCGTCATACTTATGGTGGTGATTCTGTAGTCAAGCTCTACCTTTTGAACACTTACCAGTTTATGCACAATGTATATTTTACTGTAACCAACTGAAAAGTTGGGACTCACTACAGCAAGTCTCGAAATATGGATACTGAATGGCAGAAAGAATGGACTTACATACAGTAAGTTCAAGATGCCATTTCTCAGAGTATTCCTTTTTCTCCGATGTATGGCAATAAGTTCAGGGGGGCTTGTTTTCAGTCTTTTTTTTTTTTTGACTTGTCGGCACTCAGCATTTCAAGTGCCAACATTTCAATAGGGGGCCATATTTTACATATGATACAAACAGAAGATACACACACATATACCAGATGTTTACATCACATCACCAATAAAGAGCAGTCAGTGACTGATAGTACCACAGAAAATAAATGGCCTAACATCCACTGGGCTTTAATGGAAGGATTTGTAGATTTATTCACTATTCACAAGGAAAGGTTCAATAATTTTTTGGTCAGTCATAAAATATACATTCTAAATGAGATTAAAATAAGCACTAGTACACAGGAATGGGTAATGATTACACAGATCTTCTGAACATTTCTAAAAATTCTACCCATTCCAGCATTCCAGCTCAGCAGCAGTGGTCCACATTATATATAGCACCCCCATATATGTTAAGCAGTGCCATCATGCACCCACATGTAATATTGTGTCAGCAGGCATATATAATAGTGATGTAAAGTCTAGAGCAGTGCCCTGCTATGTACAATTAGTATAATGCACAATCATTAACAACTTGCGGGCTGTTCATAAATACTGAATACATTATTGTCCTACTCTCAACTTCTAATAATATTCCAATCACCTTATGTTGCTTTGCTGAATCAGAAACATAAACTACACTACTGTCTGCGTTATTATCCCAATCTCAAGAGATTACGAGCAATGAAGTAGCAAGAAGGCACTGGCTAGATGACACTAGGTCTTAATGCTTCAAGAAAGGAAATGCAGTTAAAGACCACTTACAAACCCCTTTTGTCATTCAAAAAAAAAAACAAGTCACAAGTCATCATCAAGTGGAAAAGATAATCATATTAAACTGCAAATAAAAATGTATGCTAATAGTATACAGAAGAATTTTTTTCTACATGCCTTTCACTTCCATGCTTGAAAATTATCATAATTTCTCTTAAAAGGTGGTCCAGCCCCATTGCACAGAAGGATAAACCCTTACAGCATCCACAGGCAACCCAGGTTCAACTACTGCCATGGGTGCATGAGGGATGAGATGAGGGGAGCGAGCAACTGATGCCAGCCCCCCCTCTTTCCAGGGTGGGGATAGAAACTGCCTAGGAACACTGCAATAGCAGCATTCAGAGCAGTGCAAACTCTGCGCTGCAAACAGTATACAGCTTGGATCAACTGGTTGTTCATGTGCAAATGTGAAACACAGCAACTTCAGTACAGATTCTGTAAACTTGGAGCTGCATAGACTTAGGGAAAGTATCTTGCCTGCTAAGGTACCTCAGCAATGACAATAAACACTGTGATGGATGTCAGTTATAATGAGGCAAATGTTGCTGCATACATATAACTGGAAACTCCTGACACTGCCATGGTACTGTAACATATACTATTGGTTGGGGTATCTGAACATCAAAAACCTTGGAAGGAGCATAGCACAAAGCATACATGGTTCCAGGGCCATATTCTGAAGTATTATTACATGTGAAATGGAGGAGGCTGTGCATAGCAACAAGTGCAGCTGGCAACCAGGTTCTTAATGGGGGACTGTAGTCATACATGCATCCCACAGAACACCATATATGTATGTATACATGTATGTGTGTGTGTGTGTGTGTGTGTGTATACACACACACACACACACACACACACACACACACACACACACACACACACACACACACACACACACACACACACAGACTGACTCATGTTTACAGGTATTAGAATACCCATCCAAGAGAGGCAGGCTATATCCATGGTCCCATAATTGCACACCTATTTTTAAAGGGACTGAATCAAGCCCAACACAGAGGACAAAGACAGCATTCACATCATGGCAGTGAAACTCATGAATGTAAGAAGTGATCTCTAATTACCAATAACCACCAGAATATCTGTCAGCCATGTTCACCTTCTGTACTCTACCCCATAGTGTAGTGTTGCAGTCATGTATCACTGTATGCCCAACCTTCACAAATGATGCCTCCTCCCTAACCTATATTGGTATAGTGATGTCTGATGCACAGTATGACCAATCCATGCAGTGCCCTGTACTGCATTGGTTTGATACCACCTGCACCAATGTATTCTTTGTTTTCTCTGTCATGGCTCATAGTTTTGGAGTACATATATACCAGTACTATAATGTATTACACCCAGCTCGGCTTTGGCTGTAGTACTACTGCTGTATGCTCCTCTACTGACTCTGTATCCTGTCCTTCTGTTTCTGCTATGACTGACAAGAAACATCCTTACACGAGGTTCACCTGCTGCTCCAGCTGTTTGTGCAATGACATGTTGTGTAGCATGGCACACACATGCAGCATCTTCCTGTAGTTACCTGAATTGTATAGCAGTGTTCTACCAGCTTTTGACACACAAAGTATCCTATCAGTAATCTGAACAGACACACTTTCCACTATATTTTTCAGTTTTTTATGCACTGTGTTGCAGGCCATTCCTTGCATAGTGTGGGGGTTTGTATGAGGTCATCAAACAGGGCTCTTGGACACATCTCACATTATCTTCAACACAACAAAAAAACTTATTAGTGGTCTGTTCCCTGATTGCATTGTAATTATATGTATAAATTTGTATGTTTAACATGTGCATGCACCTAAAAACCTGAGTGAAGTACCTTCCAAAGAATCTTTGGCAGAGCTAGAGCATATGCCAAACATGTCAATCATGTGGCCTGATAGTGTGGCACATGGACACATTATAAATAATGCCTTTGCATTACAGCGCGAGTGGAATCTTTTCCTGTATATATTACACTCTTTCTGGACTAGGTGGGACCTTAATGATGACATGGTGCAAGGCTCCCAGAACCTCAGAGAAATGGACTATGAGGCTGCCTCTCTCTGTTTTCCTGGGAAACCAGATATCCTCCTCCACATGCTATACCATAATGTCAAGTAACTGGTTTAGGATTTATGAAGCTGAGGCCTGATATATTCTTAATGTGCCACTCATAGATTGCTGGAAGGTTCATCTAAATAAAATAGTTAAAACTCCACATGCCTTTGTATCCACAAGAGTGGGCACTGCCCTCAATTCTACTTGCAGACAAAATAGTTCATCTATGCCCTTACACTCCTCTTACACCCATGAAAACAGTCCAAAGTCTATTTGTGCGCTTCTTGTATGTCATGTGATGCCTGTACTACTACTGTTGGTATGGATTCCCAAAAAGCACAATGCAGATCCTGGCTTTGATAATGGCCACTAAGACATTCTAGTGTTACTACTGCTGTTACTTCTATGATATGTCTCATTATGTGCATTATGTTTATATTGTTCTGTTGACATTTGCATTGTCTGCATGGCTCATTTGCATGATGTTCCTCATTACATACAATTATCCAATCATTGGCATGCACTGCATCCTGTACTGCTTTGATCCTTACACGACTGAGCTGTCATTGTCTTAGAATCACTCACACTCTGTGGATGGTACCTATATCCAATAATATGCAGTACTAATTGTGCTACATGTCTATAAATGTCAGCCTACACCTAGCCTAACACCACTTGAGGATAAGATGTTACTGTAAAGAATGTCAAAACTGTGTGCCTTAGAGACAGACTAGGACTTGGGATGTTGATAGGTTCATAAGTGATTACTAGGCTAGTGGCACAAAAGCCTTTACAACCCTAGCCAATAATACCCAAGACATGACAATATTATATCTTAATTCCCCAGATATGGGATAGGGTAGTATCAGGGCAGTGGGTTTTTTGGTGTTGGAGCCCTGAGTCATTTTACAGACTGCCTTTGTCCATAAGGAACAGAGGCAGTACCTGAGAAGTGAATTTATGGTTCCCCATCCATTTATCCAAATTCTTTTTGAAGACAGTGAGGGATGAACTTTGTTTTGTGAAGACTGGAAGTTTATTCCATAGATGAGGTAGCCTTTGGGATATGAATCTGTCTCACCAGAAAGTTCTGTTAGAGTCACAAATAAGTTTCAGGTCCATTACCTTATTTTGCTCTTGCCTTATTTGTAAATGAAAATCCTTGAGCGCATGCAAAGAAACAGGGGAAATGGTAATAACAAAGTATGAAAGTATAAAGAAAATCTAAGCCAATGCATACCTAGAGGTTGATATTGAATTCTTGAAGGATGAGAATACAATGGTAACCAACTAGAATGGGGTGCATAATCAAAGAGCACTATCTGAATTTGTAAGCTGTTACATAGTGAAGAAATGAATAATGCAATAGATGTTGGACTTTGCCAGTAGAAAGCATTAGTTTATGAGCAGAAGTTTAGGAAAATCATATCTCTATTGTCATGGATAATACAGCTCTATTTATTACCCCATTTTACCAGAGTTTGAGTAACAACTCAGAAGCCTGCTGTTGTCAGTGGCAGAAGAAGGGAAGAAGAAGAATGAGGCTTTGCCTGCTTGCCTCTATTTGGGAGATGGATGGGGGCAAAATCGTTAAGAGCAGGCCATTCTTGTGGAAAGAGTGGAAGACAAAACAACAAATTCAGGTAAGAAATGTGGAGCAACAGTGTCATAGGGGTGGAGGAGACTTGTACCTAGACTATACCCTCACAGCATGCTGTAGTCTATCTCAAGTAATATTAGCATGCAGAGGGAAGTGCCTCTCTGTAACATGTCCATTTCATGGTCAGTGACAGCAGTAGTTCCCATGTCCTTTTTCCCATGATTGTACTCACAGTGCCAGTTTATCAGAATGGTCGCTTATCCTGACCATCATCATCATCATTAGCAGCAGCCCCTTTTTGTCCATTTTCTACGTAGGGTTGGAGCCTGCACTGCCTTCACTGCCCGTGTGTTTGTACCATAATGTAGTACAGCTCTCATCACTGTTTTGTTGAGCATTCATTTCAGTTTCTTTGGCATTTTCTTGTCACGCACTATCACTGACACACTGTGTCAGATGACAGACGCCCTTCTCATCAACCACCTCTCCAAGGTACTTGATGCTGTTAATCTGCTCCACAACTTTCCCTTTCTATCTCAATCTTCAGCTGATTCTGATTTCTCTCATTTGCATCTGTGACAACTGTCTTGTCTGTACTCAGTTTCATCCCATATGTCTTAAGTTTTGCATTCCTTCTTTGTCATATGCTGAAGTTCTTGTTCAAAGCCTGCTTGTAATGCCACATCACCAGTGTACAGCAGCATTGTTTATCTGTTCCATTCAACTTGTTTGCTAATGTAGTCCATCACCAGTATGAACAGCAGTGGGCTGAACCCTGATGCACACCTACTCCCAATGGAAGCCCATCGTTGAGTCCAAACACTGTTCACACTTGTGTCATTGGATGTTGTACATAGCCTACAGTAATTCTGGCAATGTTTCCTGGACTTTGAACCATCACAGGACTACCCAAATCATCTTTCTTGTGCTCTTGACCTAGCAAAGCTAATTAAGGATAACTGAACACATACATATTACATTAGTGTGTTATTGGGACAACATGGAGTCATGCTCCTACAACAGTGCATAAAAGTGTGCAAATCAAGGGAATCAGTAACATTAGAAGGGGTAGCATGGGGCCCTGGCATTTACCATTTGCTGAGTTAGGGTAATTGAACACTCTCAAAGCAAGTACTGGAAGTAGAAGGGCAAGAATGCAAATAATAGAAAAACTGTAGATACAATGAATGTGTATCTTCTGTTGGTTAATACTTTCATATTATGAAGGACATAGTCAAAACTGCAATTCAGATAACCAGAGTATGCTATATTGAAGTCAAGACATAGGAGGAACGTGATTTAGTTACTGAAAGGTTACTGCTTGGTACCTATTAATACCAGGGAATGAAGGCCATGAATGAACTCTGTATAGGTCTGTGAGAGACAGTCGGAATAGTCACACAAACATCATCATTCATGTCTGGATTTCCCCAAAGACTTCACTTGAGATCCAATTAATCTGCCAAAAAAATACATTACTGTAGAGGTCACTATAAAATGCGGATGTAAAGCTTCGGCATTTTGAGTAAATAAGAATCAAAAGAGAAAAACATGAGGTTGATTTATTTTTCTTTATTGAAGTGGAAATTTCAGTAACATTACATAGAAATGACTCATGCATCAGAATAACAAAATTTCAATGAATTGTTCATTTTTTTTAAATTTACACCCTTGCATGTTAGCACAGTATTTTAAGGCAAAAGGATGCTAACATCATTTAACGTTTATTGCTGGTTAGATTTGGAGGAATTCCACTTAGAAACTGTGGCTTTGAGCAAATTACATAACAAGAAAGTGATTCCAGGTTACCGATGAAAAGAGGCTATTGTACTTATTGGGCTTGTCAAGTTCAAAAAATGAATTAATAAGATAAAGTAAGCAAGTATATCAAAGGATACTTACATAATAGTATAATTATCAGAATTCATGCAACATAATGTCAACGGAAATTTCAAGTGATATAAAAATATAATATAGCTATAAATACAATGACGATGTTATACAATAAGTGAAATGGAATGTTGTAACAAATTTTGTAAGGCATCACTAGGTATAATTTTAGCATCACCTGGCTTTGATAAGACAGGTAAACTGGAATAGGTTGACACATAAAGGTGCAGATTATTACATTAATAGAAATGTTTCATATAATAAGTAGCAATAAAATTTATGAAGAGATTATAGACCAGCATATGAAATGACAGATTCATTGTTGCTGTCATCCAAGTTAGTTAAGGTGGTAGTGATTAAGACTTCAGTTATTTAACTGCTAACACATCCTATGTACTGAAACTTAGTCATGAATAACTGGAGTGAATAACAAACAGCACAGGGTGTTTTGTACTTGTTCAAACCAGTCCATGTCTACAGCTTTCAAATGCCATTTTTACTGGCTAAGGCAGAATTACAAAGACACACATAGATACGGAGAAACCCACTGCTCAGACACTGCCAGAATCATATTAGTGAAAAGTGCAAATGTGATTCTGGAATTGCCTAAGCAAACAGGTTTCTCTGCATTTGTGTGTATGCATGTGTGTTATCTTTCTTATTTGCTGTATTCATCACTCTGGGGGCATTGCATCTGAAAGCATAAAGTTCTAAAGGGATTGCTTAACACCCATCTCTCCAGGAACTCTTGCTGGTCTAGAGGCATTAACAGTAGCATGGTATGCTGGCGTTCTCAGTTTTGAGTTTCAAATAAGAGCTAATTGTTATTTTTCTTTCTCATCTATGGTTCTGTTTGTGGTAGAAATAGTTAAATATACTTCTGTCCTTGGTACTGAAATATAAGTTTTTTTTCTTTTACCAAGTATTTTTTTTTAAATCAAGCAAATAGGACATTTTATTAAACAATTTCTACTTTCATTGCACTCTTCTCTACTTTCTGGGATTTCTTATACATTCTTCCTAGGGTGTGAAGGCTGTACTCTGGAACTATACTGTAGGGACTGTTGAGTACCAACAGCTAATCTTTGTACCCTCCCTCAATTGAGGATGTAATGTCTATAGCGGATATGTTAAGATGCATTTTGGGTACTTGAGAACTGTTCTTCCAGATTGCTTAAGTAGCTGCTGTTTTGATTGAATGAGCTCAACAGAATACATTTTGTTCTTAAGTGAGCCAGCGAATCATGCTCTAACTCTTTGTTTTTGTTTTTTAAGTTGTAAATTTTGCATGTGCTGAGGCTGTTTTTCAGCCTGAGTATTGGTGTGTCAACAGCAGCATTTTTTATGTTGATGCTTTTCCAGATGACATTGAGTGTATTCATTTATTAGTAGTGCACCTATTTACAAATAAATATATGCATATAGATGAAGAGAAAGATAGAGAAATATAGATATATCCATCCATCCATCCTCAACCTTTTTTCCCATTTTTGCACAAGGGGTCGGGGTGTCACATCAACGGTGACAATTATCTCTAGCCAAGGTTTACACCACCGGGTGGCTAGCCCTGCTGTGGTAGTTCATCCGTACTACTCACTCCTAGGGCCAGTTTAGAGTGTCCAGTCCACGTGATGCATGTCTTTGGAGTGTCGGAGGAAGCACCTGGAGGACACCCACATGACCGCAGGGAGGACATGCAGACTCTGGACAGAGTAGCATAAACATATACATATATAGAGAGAGAAAGCATATAGATACATATGGACGTTCCACATTTATAGCTGAGATATAGACTATAAGAAGGAAAATAACTAAAAGAGGGAGACAGAATGATCAAAAACAAATCCATCACTGTGGGTGGAGTTCAGAAAAGACTGCACTATTTCTACTTTTATGCCAGGGTTGCCAGATTTTCAGCACCCCAGGTAGGGACAAAGAAAGTCTCTCACGGAATAAAAAAAAAAAAAAAAAAGAGATTCCCAAAAAAAAAAAAAGTTTCAAGCCATTAAAGGTGTCGCTCGCTAACATTTCAGCTCCGTGTTTAGCAAGATTGAACTCATTTATGATGGCGATATAGCCGGCATATGGGCCAATCAAAAATATACAAAATAAAACTTCTCGCTCTGGATCTGAACACAAGAACACATTGTTCTTGGTTACTTTTTGGCCCATATGCGATTATCCCGGGACAAAAAAAAAAAAAAAAAAAAAAAACAAACAAAGAGGAGGCTGGCGGGATTTAAAAACGCGGGGCGGGACTCGGGATCAGGCTGCATCTTAGACTGACAGATCATATTTACCCTCATACAGACCAAGCTGCTAGTATCTGATTAGATGTTTGCTGCATGCAAAAAGTTAAACCACTCATAGTTACAAAGGGTGAAAAGCTGAAAATGTAAGAAAAAACTCTCAAAGAAAATGAAGCTTAAGTTATGGAGCACATGTGCCGGGACAAATTGTCTCCAGACTGGGTATTACAAAATCACCTTAATTTGGTCTCTGAGCAGGTTTGGGGCTGGCTAGCAGGAACAAAGTACATTTTTACATAAGAAATAGCTGGATGGCAGCATGATCAGGCAGTTAGTAGGAAACAGAGCTGGTATCAGGTAGACAAGTGTGGTTCGTCACCCTGAATGCAGTAGAAAAGGTGATGTGGAGATAAGTAAAGTTAGTAGTACAAAGGGGGAGATACTACAAGGTAATATGCACTGCTTCAAGGACTCCTTCATTTGTGGGTCAGATGTACCCCTTCAGGCATAGACTACTTTGACTTAACCACAGGGATGCCTGAAGGGCATGGTCAGGGCAGGGCAGTTCAGGAACTACTGTTTTACACATACTACTCAGCATATGCATACTGGTTGAGTTTTAATGCATTCCTAGAAAAGCATATGAGAGGAAGATGCACACCTTATTCAGGATCTCAGCGCTTTGTGTTCCTTGTCCATGCATAATGCCACCAAAAACAGCTTAGGCTATGAAGTGTACATATCACCTCAAATGTCTGCTTTGCTGTGCATTCAGTCAAAGCCCACACTATGTTCCTAACCTGTTTTCTTGCACAGATAGCAGGCGATTCTTGAAGTCAGTTTTACAAAAACTAAGATTCAGTGCATATACAGTCTGTGGCTAAATCTTAATCACCTATCCTTGAATGGAGATTATATATGTTAAAGTTACTGCATATTAATTTATATGCCCTAAAACCTGCATAGCCTTTTTGTTTGCTCTCAATTCATTTGCAAGGAACATGAAAATACTGTTTCATGTCAGATTTTGAACAAAATAAAGCAGAGCAAATATAAGGGAGATCGTGCAAATAATGACCTGGTTAGCACTTTTTCTAAAGAACATACTGTTTATATGTACCAAGAGTACAACAGACAGTGCTGAGGCTTTTGTTGCTCTTTCAAGCAAATGCACTGCATTAGACTTGAACCACCTAACTAGATGATTGAGCAAACAGAAAGTAATAGGCACATCAACACCACGATATTTATGTTTTAGCTACATATTAATCCATATTACTTTTATTTTTTTTTCCATTTTTATATCTTAGGTTTACGACCACAATTAACTTTTTTTGAAATGGTGCCTAATGATTCACAATGTGTATCACTATTTCATTACTAAATGCAACGCAAATTCAAACTGTTGCATGACATGATGCATTTCTTACAGAGCTACTGTATGCAACAGACTTTAGCTGAATTTTTGTGTATATTTGTTCTGCGTAGTTTCTATATATAATTCTAAATGTTTGTGTTTTAGAAAAACACTTTTGAATTATACTGTTTGGAATGTATTAACTATATATGGAGTGTAAATTACAAATCGTTTCTCCTCCTTACCCCATTCTCTCTCTCCTTAATCTTCCATGCCCTATGATTTTGCATTTAATAAACGTGTGATGGCACAAAATGCAGACCAACTCCTAGTCATGCAAAAAAGCACTCAGAGACTTGCATGATGCAGATGCTAGATTAATCCTACTGTCTATGCTATGTATGCTTCATAATGCCTCTGAGTATAGTAACACATATATTGCATACTTTATGAAGATGACATTAATCGGATGTTACTATTGCAAATTTAAAATCAGGTATTTATTTATTTATTCATTCATTCACTTTTGATGGGAAAATATTAAAAGCAGGCAGGATTTATAATTGTGTTCAAATCTCCACACTTAAACATATTAAGATCCAAAGTCTCATGTATGAATGATCCAGACTAAGTACAATGAAAATGTAACATTCTAGTTAATCTGAAATATGCTTAAAAGTAACTGCAGTTTCTGAAATATAAGTGAGAAACAGATGTGGGATGAGTTTGCTGAGGGCAAATTTGGTATGCGCAGATGTTTGTTTTCAACAAACTCATTAAGGCATTAAGGAGCAACTCATCTGCATAGCGGCTCATTATTCCTGCCTCAGACCACATCTAGCTTTCATAGACTGACCTCTCAATTTATGGTACACAAATAGAACCATGTAAACATACAGAATAGGTCAGGCCTTTCTAGTAGAAAGGCCACATACCAAATAAAACAAATGATCTTTGCTTAATTACCAGCGGATTAGTCCTACTGAATGCTTACTGGAAATATACGCTGTTGTCGATTTTATTCTTTCAGCAATAATTGGTATATAACAAATGCTGTGCTGCTGAAAGTGATGAAAAGTAAAACATTTATATGTTGAACAGTGTGCCCAATATCTTCTCCATTAATCATCATTCTGTTAAAACAAATTAAATCCTCAAGAAAACCATCTGATACACCACGATACAAGATGTGCTACATATAAAAACAGATGCATGTTGTTTTGTACTATAGGTACATGGGATAAGATGGCTATTGGGATTTCCGTGGCTTCCTTCTTTTGATACCTTGATTCCCCCTTGAGGATCTCTCTCTACATATGATGTACTTTTCCTCCTGTTCTTGCACTTTAACATGTTTTGTACCACAGATAGGCAATATTTTATGTTAAAGACATTATAGTATTAATATATATTTTCCTAATTCTGCTATTAGTGGTGTTCAGCCTTCTTTCCTTAAGAGTAAGCTACTCACCACAATGCTCTCTCTTATCATCTCCAGCTGTATTTTTCAGCCCCTTATGACTCCAGATTATTCAGTACAGTGAACCTTCAGCTGCCTGTCAGAATTCTTTGTTTTGCTTTTCCTATCCCCATCATTAATTATTTAATTACACTGTTGAGGCTTAGTTTGTGGTGATGCAGGGAGTGAGCATGGCCATATGATAAGCAATGAAGTCAATAGGTAATCAAAAACAATATTCAGGCAATGCCATTATAAATCAGTCACTCAGGATATTTTTTAATGTATCTCCTGAAGGAGGCCACTATGATGGAAGATGGGTCTTTTCTCCAAGCCGAATGAACATAACAGAGGATTATATTAAGAACTTGAGGAGCAGGCAGTGTAGACCTCTGCATGGAGTTAGCAGTATTTGAGGATTTGTGTCATCCTTCCATCCATCTGCAGCCCTTTTTCCATTTTTACACATGAGGTCTGGGTATCACATCAACAGTGACAATCATCTAGAACCAAGGTTCACACCACTGGGTGGTTAGCCCTGCCATGACTATTCTTCCTTTCCATACACTCAAACCTATGATAATTTTAGTGTGTCCAATCCACCTACTGTATGTCTTTGGGATGTAGGTGGAAACCAAAGCACCCAGAAAAAACCCACGCAAACACAGGGAGGACATGCAGACTCCATGATTTCTGCCATATTACGTACTTTTTACTCTGGCCTGTGTGTATGCACAAGAAACATATTGCTCAAGTGCAGCTCCTTTGCAGGCATTATGCAAAATAATCAAAATTTCAAATACCTCTGAGAAAGATAAGATAAGAGTTTTGTTTAATAATGGATGGAACTGTAGACCTGGAGCAATAACTTCAAGAAGACACTTTTGAACAGATAAATCTTACCCTATATAGCAGCAGTAAGTGCAGTGAAGAGTTTGTTGGTAATACTAACGGGGAGAGGGTATCGCACTAGATTATCAAATGGGACGTTTTGCCAGTGGGATTCTTAGAGGTGATGTGCATTTTTTTTAATGTAATGTTACAGTTTAAAATGTTGCTTTCTAGAAGAATTTATAAACAATGCATGTTAGGCTGATAAGTTAAATGCTGCCTATACAGCTGAAAAACCTTTTTAATTTATTCAGCACTAAAATATCAAATACTGCTATGTGCAAACATTTAATAAACCTGTAAAGTGATTATTCTATGCAATTGTATGCAGAGCAAAATGGACACGCCCATTATCAGACACTGGTTTATTGCATTATTTTATGTTTGTTTCACCTCATGGTGTGTTTTAATATATTTTGTGCAATGTAGTACAGCAAAAGATATAATGGCAGACTACAGTAAGGTGCCAATTATTGTGTCTGCTGTGCAAAGCAATATTTTGTTGCTGTACAGTTAAATGGTGCAATATTATTTCAGTTTGGAGTTGGTAGTTCTTGCTTAATAGCATTGCTACTATACTACTAGTACACTGGGCAAATGGGCATCAGTGAAGAGCAGCATGCTTGCTACAATATACAATGCACAAAGTAGTGCCCTGCCAAGTGTGAAGTCTCTTATAGTTTCTTATCTCATTCATCATCTATCTTACTGTTACAAACCTGCTGTGTGTGTGTTTTTTTTTTTTTTTTTTTTTTTTTGATGTTCTGATCCTTCTGCTCTCCCTCTGTTTTACATTACTGATGGGTTTACTCCCTTTTAATGAGGGATCTAGAGCAAGGGTGAGACAGATGTAGAGTAGGACCAACATCCTTTGCCTCCAAACACTTAAACACTACCTATCCACACCTAACTTATTAACAATAAATAAAAAAAGTCATCATGTGTTTTTTTTTGTGTGTATCATGCTGTCTCTCTCACTTCTACAGGACAAAAACTACTCTCTATGGAAGCAGCATCTAAGGCTTCTTTGGTGACTCCTATGGAAATCATGCCTTGTACACATGTCCCAAGTATGTTCATTCCCTAGGATCTACCCCTTCATTCCTGTCTCACCTTGTCTGATACAGGGGACACTAACTGAGCCCAGTTTTTTTTCCTTGGCCACAGTCAGGGTTACATCATTCTGTGGCACAAACGCAGGATAAACGCAGTTACTTTACTAGATATTGGGTAAATTAGTATTACAGAATATCAGTACATTAATTGCAATGTGTGTTGCACAAAGCAGTACCACTGGCAGTGTAAAATTTCAAAATCTGCATTAATCTTTACTGCATGAACCTGTGGATTGCAAAACCAACAGTGCTGCTGTAAGTGTTCACTGGCTGAATGTGTATCATGAACATGGGGTGCATTTGTAATAATGAGGGCTACACAAAAACAGCAACATGTTCCACTTTATTGCGTTTTGTTTAGATGGAAATTACATGATAACCTTAGGTTACTTTAAAATGTAATTTACAGTGATTCTATGAATATGCTTTAAAGTTGGAACTTAATAAAATAAACTAACGGAGTTAAAATAAATTCACCATCCTGTTTCTTTGATAACTATAACAACTACTAAAAAAATAAAGAACAGAAATTATGCACTGATTATTTGGTAGGCTATGCTATTAAATCATAACTAGTGCTGTTCTGACACAAGACAATGCACATTGCAACAAAAATAAACACTATACTTCAGTAGCAAACACAAAAAAGAACCAAAATTCTCCAAAAAGTGAGTTTTATTTTTGTGTTGTTATTGCACAGAGCTACCTGCACCAGAGAAGAGCCATTCACCACTATTTGGCAGTGCTGCACAATGCCAAACTCTGTGCAAACATGGATGCCAAATTATATGTGTTGTGTGTGATTCTATTTTTTTTTAAATTATATAGGTTAAAAATGGGGTACATATAAAGTGTGAAAATGGGGAAAGCAGGGAGAAGAACAAAGGAAAAGCAATATAGGAATGTGCAGGAGGGAGGTAGGAAAGAACTATAGCTATCAATGTGTTCAACAGTGTCAAATGTACAGAATATTAAATTTAATTTGGAGTGTCACCTCCAGAAAGAGGGTTGACAACAATGTAATCATGTTGTATAGCCAATTAAACCAAATCAATGTGTCAAGAAGACACATGTGAAATGGAGAGCTATATATGGGACAATATTTTTTTACTACCAGGTGCTCTTTTTTTACTTCAGTAGAGGAGGAATGCTGGGTAAGGGGCATTGGTATTTTTGTATCAGGTACATTGGGTAGGTGAGAAAGTAAATGCAAACAAACAAGGCAAGACACAGGAATGGTGAAGGACAAAAAAGATTGGGGGACACCATGATTGGTGTGAAGGAGGCGACAAGGCAAGCCCATGCTCACCAAAACTGGGGACAGTGAAAATATAGTCCTCACTTGCAGGACTGCCATCACCATCCCGTTAGTCCACTGGTTGCTGGAGTGCTTGACATTTCCTCCTATGGACCATGAGGGAGAGCTGCCTCTCCATCCAGCATAGCCATAAACCAATGGTGCTGTGCATGACCCTACACACCAACCCTGACATCTACTGCTGAGTGATGAAATCCCCAACTCTGCCAATACTGCTGGAGGGTACCACAGCACCAGCTGCCAGGCTATTGTTACCTCAGGCCACAGGTAGTGCTGGGGCAACAGAGGCAGTACTGCCAGGTTGGGACCCAGATGTGCGGAGTGTGTCTGTGCCATAGCCAGTGGAGCAGGGGCAGGCTGAGCCAATAGGGTTGGCCTACCTCCCTGTGCTGTGAAGCATTTAGTGAATTTCCACAGATGGATGACGTGAAGACATTTTGATGACATGGAATAGAAAATAAAAAAGAGAGATAATGGTTGGGGTGAGAGAAAACAAAGAGATACAATTATTACCATTATATGTGACACATAATGCATTTATGGCAATAAAACAACTATTTTATCTGAAGTTCCACAAGTAAGTATACTTCCTAACAACTACAAACTAAAATTACAGATTGCTCAAAGTAGTCCTTGCAATGTGCAGACATTGCATATATGATTGCTCCATTTATACAGATCAAAGTTAAAAGCAAGGCATTTATGCCACTTGTGCAGAATTTAATTTCTGTAATATTATTAAATAATTACTGTATTTTATACTTGTTACTCATGGTATTTGAACCCAAAATTTCTGAATGCAATCTTACACTGGACTCCTACAGTTGGTTTGTGCTACAGACTGATGCATGCATACTTGCTTTTACAGTTAGGATATGCATGTTTACTTTGCTACTTCTGTATAGAAAAGAACATTTTCTTTAAATTTTTAAAGCTACAATAATACTTCTCTTGTGCTGCATACAAACCACTTGCTTCCCTCAGTCTGTCTAGGCACTCAGCATGGGCCTGCCTATTCGAATATATTTCATAATTAGCTGTGAAAAGAAAAGAAAACAAAAGAGCATTATGCATACCAGTCTTGCCTATATTTAGCTTTCTAGGTATTATAAAATCTATTTATTAGCATACTTACACAACTGTAGGATGTTGCTAGTTCAGAAATCATACAACCACTAGTTGAATGTATCTCTCTTGTGCCTTTTTAGGTCAATGAAGTGGTGCCTACACTTCTCTGTAGTGCAAGTCGCACTGGATGCAGCCTTGACCATGCTATTCCAAGCCTCAGACTTGTCCTGGGAGCCAGAACAGTCCCCCCGCAAAAGCCTTTGGCTATGGTGCTTTACCAGAAATCTAATAAATATTCTGGACTCCTGAACATGTGGATTTACAATGCCAGCTGGATGAGAATTTAATACGCAAAGAAAACAGTGGGATTAATAAGACTAATGGTGATGAAGATCTATCCATCATAACAATTGATAGAGCAGATATTACTGTATTAAAAGCTGAAGATTCTTCAGAGCTCGTCATCAAAGATATTCTTGTAATTGGAGATTCGGTTATTAGAGGAACTGATACTTATATTTGCAGAGAAGATAATGAACATCAAATAGTGTTATACTTGCAAGAAATAAAAATGGAAGATGTCAGACAAGCCTTGGAATGTCTTAATGTAAGGAAGTACAGATCTGTTTTAATTCATATTGGTGCAAATAATGCTATCTGCAAGGATTCTCTGACTGTTAGTAGGGAACTGACAGCCCTCTTAGATAGAATAGCTTGTACTGGTGTCAGGATGTATTTTACACAAATCACCAACAGAAAGGATGGCCAGGTCACTGTGAATGAAAAGATTTTCTGGGTAAATACCTACATGAAAAAAAATATCCTGTTTTAAAAACTAGAAATGTGTGGAGCATACAAGCCTAGTTTTGGGCAAACGTGTTCAAACAGGATGGCGTACATTTGTCAAGACCAGGGAAGAGAATTTTTGCAGCAGATATTTTGCAATATTTGACAAACACTGGGCCGGATTTTTGCAAGGTTAAAAATTTAACAGTTCAAGGACAGCAACATTTGATGCATCTCTGATGATTGTTAATGCTAGGAGAATTAATACTAAATTTTTTATTGGAAAATTTGCTACATTCCCACAAGATTGATGTTGCTATTGTTTGTGAAACATGGTTAATGAACAATGACTGGAAACCATTTCAGTCAGGGTATAAACATTTTTACTGTAACAGACATTTTAACAAAAAGTCAGATGGAGGTGTTATGAAAGGGATTAAAGATAGTTATGAGGTCTGTGATTTTTACATGTTTAATGATACCACGGATACTATAGACTGTGTAACTGTGACAATAAAGACAACCCTGGAACATGCAACAATTGTTGAAGTGTATAGACCACAAAGTCAAGTGCAGATGACCTAGAGGAATTCATACATTTCTTGCATGAAACATAGGAGGGAAGAATAATACCAACTGGGGACTTAAATTTACCAGAAACAGACTGGAATAATATTGATTCAACAAAGTTAGTAAGGAAATTATTCACAACGTATATACAGGAACAACAATTCCTTCAGATTGTAAAAAAAACTACCAGAGGATGGAACATACTAGACACTGTTTGTGTCCCTAAAGAAATTACTGTTAGTTCAAGTCAAGTTTACCACCATTTATGTGCAGTGATCATGGGGTTATAAATGTTAATTTGTTGCTAGCTAATTCTGCCAAACTAAAATCTAAACCAATGCACAGAAGGTTAATTACAGATTATATGGAAGCAAAACAGTTACTATGTAAAACTAACTGGAGTGAGATGTTCAGTGGAAAAACTGCAGAGGGAATGTGGAAAGTTTTGAAAGAGAAATTGTTTGAGTGCAAAGAATACAAAAAAAATGTTTAACATCAGGAGGATATATTTCCAAGAGAACAAAATATATATATATATATATTTACAAAATCTTATGCAAAACAGTTTGGCTTCACAAAAGGGGTGATTCGTTGTCCTAGTGACATCCTGATAACCCCAGATACTGTAATCAAATCAGATTATATTGAAAAAAAGCTGTGCAAACTGGATCCAAACAAAGCACAGGGAGGAGATGGAATTCATAGCAATGACCTGAGAACAAGCAATAACTTATGGTACCATTATATCTATTATTCAGTAGGTCATATAAACATGGGGAGATTCCTCAAGATTAGAGACATGTGCTTATTAAACCTGCCTTTAACAGAAAAGGGAGTAGGACAAGCCCAGACTCATATAGACCTTTAAGTCTACTTTCATGTTAGGGAAAAATAATGCAGAAGGTAATATCGGATATGTTATTGTCAGAATTGGATAGGTTGCGGATTGAAACCATATATCAGCATGCATATGTTGAAAATAGATCTATTACCACCTATAAAATGATGTTCAATAAGAATATAATAACAGCTATGAATGAAAAAATTGTGCTGTGATGTAATTTATATAGATTTAACTTCAGCATTTGACAGGATCATACACAAAACACTGATCAATAAATTAGTACAGCTAGGTATTGATGTACTCTTGATAAGATGGATAGCTGCATGGCTTACAAATAGGATATGGCAAGTATCATACAGCAACCGGACAGGTGAAATCCTTGGTTACAGTCAGGGTGTCCCACAGGGCTCTGCCCTAAGTCCTTACTTGCTTATATTTTTATCTTTCAGACATAACTTTTTCGTCTGAGGTGTCCTACAGTCTATATGCAGATGACCTAAAATTTGGTAAACTGATTACCTGTCTTACAGATAAGGCATGTCTGCAAAATAACTTGACTAAACTGACCATTTGGGCAGAGGAGAATAATATGCTGATATATATATCAAAAGCTAAGCATATAAGATTTGGGAGACAAACTGAAAGGTGAATATTTAATGCAGCACACACTGACTCATTTAAGAACCTGGGTATATGGGTAGATCCAGATATGAGTTTTTCTAATCATATCAACCAATTGGTTAATGATAGTTATAGAACTATAGGTTGTATAAAAAGATTTATAAAGTCTAGGGAATCAAAAATTATAAAGTCATTGTTTGTTAGTTACATTAGACCCAAACGTGAGTATGGAATAACAATATGGAAACCCAATAAGAAAACAAGCACAAGTAAACTGGAACATATACAGCATAAATATACCAAGGATATCCATGGATATGAAAATTTAAGTTATTATGAAAGGCTAAAATATATGAACTTGTACTGTGACACTTACATATATTTAAGAGGAGATCTTCTTCGGATATATAGGGCATTTAGAGACAACAATCTCTGGGAATGTTTGGGGATATCAAAAAGTACTAGAGAATCATCAGACAACCTATGTAGAAGATTCTATAGGAATGAGAAGTATGCAAATTGGTTCTTTGCTAGAGCAGCTGATGCATGGAAGAGACTATGAAATTACATTAAAGCAAGTTCTTTAGATATTTTTAAAAGCAGCCTTATCACTTATTATGGAAACAAATGTTTTGGTATACTGGCAAGCCTGAAGGCCATTAATGCCCATGCTTGAAATATTTGTATGTATGTATGAAAGCAAAAACTGCAACAATGTATTATTTTTTTACATTTAGCATGTCTACACCCTGTCTGTAGGTGTTTTGTCTGCTTCATGTGTGGGCCATTAGGCCTAGTTTGCACAATAATAAGCATTGTGCAAATGAGATAAGTAAAGCTAAACACTACATTTGTTTGTCTTTCACTGTTCCCTTGTTTGCACTAAGCTGCACATTGTGCAAACACTGGCATTAAAAACAATAAATAAAAAGAGGAAAAGTATGAGAAAGGAAGAAAAGAATTCTATGGAATAGACAACACTACAAAAAATATATGCTGGTACACATGAAATATTTTTCACAGGTCTGGATTTGAACTCTCACTCCAATAAACCTTCAAAACACAGTATGGGCGTCTTATCCCCCTTTGTCATAGAAACAGCTTGGCAGCAGACAATGAAAATCATTATGCATACAAGCAACTGCATCATCATCCACAGTATTAAAACATATGACAGCTGTTTGTTCATGTATTAATTTCAAACATAGTGCACTGAGTTATCATACAGCCATGTATGACTACTGCTTGCATAAATGCAGCCCTGTCTTATCTCTGTGTTTGTTGCTCATTCTTGTCTTATCTGATCAGTAATCTGAGACATGTAGTCTGTAAGACATTCTGTATCACTGTCCTTAAAATGTATGAGGATATTAAATGACAATAATATATAGCTGTCAAGAAATGAAGGGGATGTTGGATGTTACTTAACAGAAACTGTGAAATCTATGCTACTTACTTACATTTAAAACCTTGATACAATTTCTTCTACATTTTGTAAGTCTAATCTGGTTGACACAATCACTGGAGGTAAGAGTGGTTGAAATTGCTGTTGTGTTTTCCTTCCCACTACCAATAATCATTCACAGTTGCAATCCATTAGCAACAAACACTGAGGGAGTGTTTGCAGTATGTTTGCATCTGCTACAAAGAGCCAAGTATTTGGGATTCAGCAGTTCCAATGAGTTTGCACCTAATTTGCATTTTCAGCATGCTCACAGCCCTGAATCTGCACTATAGAAAAGGAACTGTGCAGCTAAGAAATCTGAAGGTGATGTGATTTGTTTATGTAGATAACACAGAAGAAGATATTACTTTGGGATTTATCTGCACAGAAGACTACTGATCTTGATAAGGTATGCTTGCATTTTTCAGTTATATACTGGATATGCTCACATGGCACTAAGAAAAATCTTATACACTCACACAGCTATATATATATATATATATATATATATATATATATATATATAGAGAGAGAGAGAGAGATATGCATTAGCAAATGCTACTTTTATCTGCATGCACTACTTAGAAGTTTACTGTTGGTATAGACATGTTTGTCAAGGTATTTAACTTTCTCAGATGCAGACCCTTACTAAATGTCACCACAAGTGATAATATTGCAAATGTTCTTCTCTTTACACTCTCATATTTGTTATTTCAGTGAAATGTAAATGGCCTATATTGTCAATGACACAGGTGTTAGCCTTCTAGTATGGCACATAGACATCTCTAGGGGAGCACTGGCCACAGGTAGATGTGACTGACAATTGCATAAAATTGAATGTTCTGTGGTAAATGCATACACATGATTTTGTGATAGTTTGATAGCACTATAAGCAGTTCACTTATGAATTGTCAGGAAAATCTGTCATTTATCTGTTATTCTATTCCAATTTCCATTTCTGTGTTGGCACAAACAAAACTGTTTGCACAGAGGTTTGCTTTGATATTGTTACTCTCCTTGTTTTGGATCCATCCTTGCTTTGCATGTGATTGTAATATGTTACAACAACATAATTACTTATTTATATTTGAATATCTTGACTGTTTTTGTTTCTCTAGAGTGTAATATTGAAAAACTAATTGTATGTGTTGTATCTAAGCAGGATTTCTATGTGATACTTATTTGCATTATCCTTTTTTTATGTCACTCAGGTCTCCCAATCCCTGAAAACCCCTTTGAGTGAAACTGAGAATGAAGTCATTGTCAAAGCATTTAGGTGACATGGTGCCTTTTTGCTTGAGAGGGACATGGGGATATGTCTTACAGATTGCATATTTGGCAGCAGACAGTGACTGAAGTAAATGCAGTAGGTGGCCAAAGCAGGACATATGATTAGGTGCATCACAGGCCTACTGAAATAATTTCATTGACCTGGAGATCAGCAGCTGCCCAAGAATGGATGTCTACTGGGGGGCTGCTAAATAGCCACCACTGACACCAAATGAAGAGTTCCTGTCCACTGTTAGGGCTCAGTGGGAAGTGCACAACAGCATGTGCTTAATGTTGGTGCTGCTGTTTCATGGAGGACAAGTGTGTCCAAGAGGAGCTTCCAGGTAGGCTTACCTGTTTTAATTGTTAAATACTTCTTGTATGGTACAATATTGACAGCTATACTTAAGTTCTTCTTAACATCATTTTTTGTGGGGAGGGGGAATAGTAGATTGATACAGTTAACACATTCTGATTGATTACATGTGGACTTGGGGTGGACGTATCATCCAAATTCTTGTTAAAAGTAACATTAATGAACATATAAAGGGCAAAGAGTTTTAACCCCCTGTGTTACTGTTTACTGTCATTGCCCCGACCTTTTTCTTACCTTCTTCAAGGACCATCCTCTATAGGGAACCTAGAATCATCTGCACATGATAAGTCATACATTTTTACATCAGTACTGATGAGGAGTTCAAATAAATATTTATTATATCCATAGTTGTGATGAGGGTGTCAGGACTGTTGTGTGTATTGCTGTACTTTCTGTAATAGTGCACCACTGTTAGCTTGTTAGCATATACTGGATTACAATTTCCTGTGTTTGCTGTGTTTTTATCACAGGTGATCCTGGCAGTGAAAGTGTTGGACTCTAACCACCTTATGTCAGAGTATTGACAGACTCTGATGATGATAGTGGCTAACCAGAGGCACAGTCAGGGGGTGCAAATTGGAGTCTGACACTAAGGTTGACATTCAGCCATCCCCTGTAGTTTCACTGGACACAGCTAGTAGGCCTATACCAACCCATTCCAGTTAGCCCTCAGATATTGCACAGGTTGAGGGTGAGACACTCAGTCAGGGTTGTGTGGTTACTGTGGCTTCAGTGCCTGTTGACACCAGCCAAACCCAAAGTGTAGGCAAGGTGCCACACAGGAGGGTTGCTAGTGATGCTCAGAGGAAGCCTGGTGTCCGTCCTCCACCTGATCCAGGTGCATCTTCCCATGCCACTCAAAGTATGTTTAGGGCCATCATGGAGGCACAGGCACATTCCAATAGGTCCTGTAGAGAAATGCTTAGGTTTGTAGATGTGGTACAGACTGACATGTGTGACTGTCTCTACCATGTTGATGATTCAATGGATTGGATGAATGATGTGCTGGAATGGGTGGTGTCTGCAATGGAACATTTGCTGGGAGAGGGACAACATCCATATGGGTGTAGGTCAGCCACATCATCTGATGTTAGCCAATGTGGCTGTGCCTGATCATGCTCACATAGTGGCACTACTTCCACTGCTCCTTCAGTGGTTTAGGTATCCACAGCCAGATGTGGCAGGCCTTGGGGTTGTAGTCCCGGGCGTCTTTGTAAGGAAAGCTCATCCAACAAACATCGGTCATGTTCAAGTAGCAGCAGTGCATATGACCATGGGTGTGGACATGCCAGTTCAACTTCTGGTAGAGGTACTTCTGGTGATCAGGTATGACAAAGATGAACTGCACCCTCTACCATGCAGGCTCACAACTGTCCAACATACCAAGAAATAAAGCTAGCACAGAGTTTGGCTGTGTTCTTACAGACATTCACACACCAGTTTCAGCTGGAAGGCCCACACACGCAACAGTTACATGGTTCAGCCATGAGGCTTAAAGTTCATTCTGTCTCAATGTCCATTTGTTACTTTATCCAAATGTCTGCCTGCCTCTCACTCACTTACCTTTTGTGTCAGCCTAGGCTTTCTGCCCCCCCCAACACAACACCCTATGCAAATGATGACAACTGTGCCATATCCTTATTTTCTATCTTTTGGATTCAGGGATACATAAGCTTTTTTAGTGATGCTCAGGGTGCATAGCTGGCTTAGTGCTTAATATATCTGTGTTTGTAATGTTGTTTTGCTAATTGTACTTTTTACATATTTTGGTCTTACAAAGTTAGACAGTTGAGTGAATAAAAACAGTTTTTGTATTAGCATTTTTAAGAAATTTTCTGAGGGTTATGAAGTCTGAAATTGAAGTGTGTTTCATTAATTTCTAACTTCACTCTTTAATGATTTTCCAGTACAAAAGTATGATGCCAAACTGGGGACATTCGGTGACCATCAGTACTTTTGAGAGGTATGACTGTTTGAATCTTTGATGCCTGAAACTTATTACTTGATAGATGACACATGCATTAACAGAAGTCTCTGCTGTCACATGTTGAAGTCATTGCTGTACAAATCATCCACCTTTTACTTACATTACCAAGTAACAACATGGAAGGCTATGCCATTCATATATATTATTACACAATTCTGTTTTAAGACTTCAGTTTCAACACTTATTTGTAAATCCAGCAGATGTTACAGTTTCATTTCAAGGCTGAGTCTGTCTGATGCTAGGAGTACACAGCCATTACATGGATAGGTGAAGGTTGTTAGCATTGCCTAGCAGAAATGTTACTATATGCATGTGCATAGGATGAATGTTTTAGCCCCTTAGGTGGTGAATGACTGTGCTATGCCTTGCCTCTTAGTCAATGTGAGGGCATATTAATCATACCTACATCTGCCTACACCCACAGCAGCTACTGGTTCCTCCTCAGACTCCTCATCTGCATGTGGCTGTGGTGAGCTTGTCATTGGTCGTAGGATGTGTGCTCCTTCCCCTTGTTGAGCTTGCTGAATTTGTTTTCTCAGGATGATGTTGTGAAGCATAGCACAAATGGTGAATATTTTAGTAGATGTACCTGGATTGTACGGCAGAGCACCGTTAAATATGTCTAGGCACTTGGACCATGACTTCATCAGCCCAAACACATACTCTATGATATTTCTGGTTTGAGCATGTGCCTCATTATGGTGTTCTTCAGTGGGTGTGTGTGCATTTTTGATGTGCATCATCAGTCGCAGTTCCAGTGCCTAACCTGCATCCCCCAGTAAATGACCATGTGGAATATCACCATTAGTGAACATCTGATGCTGTTGGGATGTGTGCCAGATATGTGAGCCATAGAAACTGCATGGGCTGCCAGCGTACACACAGTCAAAATGATTCCCTTACCATTAGACACAACATGGCAGTTAACGGAGTGGAAGCCCTTTCTATTTATGCAGACCCTTCCCTGTTTCCCAGGTGGTGCCTTGATTTCAATATGTGTACAATCTATGGCACTCAGAGTAGTGTGTCATAGGGTAGAACTCCTGCATATTTGTGGCCCTGTCCTCAGAAATACAGGGAAAATATATGTAGTCACTAGCATGATGGAGCATAGCATTCAGGAATTGATGGAGGATCCTGGATGCTGATGCCTGTGAAACCCTCAGCACTTCACCTGTTAGTCTCTGAAAGGTTCCTGTAGCTAAAATTCTAAGTGATTCACATACCTTTGTCTCCATTGGTATTGGTTCCCCTCAGTCTGCCCTGGGTCTGAGTTGACGACGACAGAGGTTGAGCGTTCCTGTAGTGTATCTCTATCCACCCTGTAGCAGTCTACACTTTCCACCTCATGCAGATTGTGATAAGTTAAAAAGGGTCTGAAAACTCTTTCTTCTTCTTTGCTGTGATCTATTAGCAGCAACAGCAGCACAGACTTCACTCTGTTGCACATGCACATTAATTAAAGCAACAGCAGCCCCTAACATTCTTTCTGTGTAGACTCCTTTTCATGGCTGTATTCAAATAGGTTTTGGAATTTGCAGTGAAAAACAGCACCGAATCGACACAGTTGCTTTATAGCTCCTTGAATAGTTCCTCCATCTTGGATTGGTTGATTAGCATACAGTTCAGCTGCTTATGCTGTAATTAGCATGCCAAGATGTTTACAGTGGTTGCGCAGCTCTACACACAGTGTAGAGCCATTTAATAAATACAAAACAGTATGCTACCATGTAGGGTTTATTGAATCTACCCGAGTGTAGACAATGTTGTTTCTGTTACATTTATGGACCTCACCAAGCAGGAGAAAAGGCAATTTGATTACAGCTAGACATTTGGAAATTAGAGTTCATTTAGTCATGCCTTATAATCCACAGTGGTGCAGTGGTAGCGTTGTTACCTCACAGCAAGAGGTTCTCCCGTTCGATTCTCGGCTGGAGTGCCTTCTGTGTGGAGTCTGCATGTCCTCCCCGCGGTTGGGTGAGCATTCAAAAGACATGCGTAAATGGGCGTGCCTTCATTGAAGGTTGAACATCGATCTGGCACCTCGGCGTTCATCAAAATCTACTGCCAATCATTAGCGGACCGAAGCTCCACTGTGGCAACCCCTAACCAGGAAAAGCCAAAAGACAACAACAACATTAGTCATGCCTTATAAAAGCGTTAATTAAGGCTACAACTCCAACCATAAAAAGTGAAAGTTAAACAGCAATCTTCACCTGTGTAGCAACATAAGTTTTACATCTACCTGAGAAAACAACCTGACTTACTGTAGCAGATGAAAGCTGAAATAAGGCAAAATCCAAATGAGGCATTTATTAAGTAATACTTTACACTATTTCGGACCATGTGTCTAATAATACTTTTAATAATAAATTGATCCAGTCTTGTCTTTTACAGCTGCAGAGAATGAATGCAAAATTGGTAGGTTTTTCAGAACTGTCAAAAAAGATTTTAACAACTCCCTGTAAGAAAATGCTTTTATAAATTAGGTTACGTATAACTCTGATCTCTCTCTCTGTATATCTATATCTATAGGTAGATATATATATATATATATATATTTATGGATTCACTTTATAATCCAGAAATACTGAAGTATCGAATTTCAGTATCTTGAGGCTATAAAGCCGAAAACTCACAAACCCAAAACCCCAAAACCACGAAACCTAGGAAATCTCCACTACACCATTTTAAACCTACCTCCCAATACTACAATAAACCAAAACAACACACAAACATAACAAAACAAACACACACATACCCTTCCTATAAGCAGGGGGGCAAGCCCCTCTGTACCCCCCATAACCCTGCTACTTATATATACTAATTCCGAGGTCGCACTAAAAAAAGAAAGACAGAAAACCCACCACCACCACACATTCTACACCCCCCCTTGCACAAACACACATCACATACCACTCTCAACACTTACACACACACACACTTACCTACCTACCCTAACCCACACCTAAAACTCCCTAGCACACTCACAAACACAAACCCTCCCCAAAACCCTTAAAAAACATTACACTTACCTAATTCGCCATCACTACTTCAGGTTTATCATTTTCAGGTTCGATATTCTGCAGTTCTGCGCAACTGCAGATTCGACACTTTGGCCTTGAGATACTGAAATTCGACATTTCAGTATTTTGAGATTCCAAAGTGAACCCATATGCACACACACACATATATATGTATGTATGTATATATATATATATATATATATATATATATATATATATATATATATAGATATATATATATACACACACACACACATATAAAATGTAGTGCATTTAGCATGCTGCCAACAATGGTCTAGTTTCTATGTTGGTAAAATGAACAGGCAGCTCAAAAAATGGATATCCAAACATATAAGTGATATTAAACTAAAGGATGAAAGGAATCTATTACTGAAACATATTTTGTTAAACAATGATCACAGTTTTGCTTTTTTTGGTTTTACAAGTTATATCAGCTAACCGGAGAGGGGGTGATATCACAGCAGAAACAGAGTTTGCTGAGATGATTTGGATTGGTAACTTATGGGCAGACACACTTTCTGGACTGAATACTTGTCTTCCACTCAAGCCCACCTTGAGAAGGCATTGGCTTATTCACTGATTTTGACTGGTCAGAATTTGCTTTTTAATTATTGTGGGCATTATCATAATTAGATATGATGAAGGGTAATGGTTTTACCTGAAAGCACTTATCAGTCCAGAGTCTGTTTGAAGTTCTAACTTGATTAAATATTTTGTTTTTATTTTATTAAAGCGTGTTTGATTTTAGTATATGCCTGGAGCCTTGGTGGTCATCATGCTTTATTTCCTTTGCATCTGGTATATGTTCCAGCACTGACCTGTTGTGGCTGCTGTCATGTTTACTTTACTTTTCTAGAATATATATATATACATATATATATATATATATATATATATATATGTATATATAAAAACATTAAAACTCAATCTTAAGACAAAAATATTGAAGGAACAAAATGCCGAAGATGCCCCCCGTAGTGCTTTGGGGCAATTGGGAATTTGGCCTATGCACCTTAATAGTTTCTTTGACAACATGCCTAACAATTTCCTCTTTACATATTACTTCAGCAATATTATTATTATTCCTGTGATAAAAATAAATATGTATTTAATTTCTGACAGAGCACTGTAGTAAGAATATTATGCCAGTATTTTTATCCTGTCTACTGTTGTATTGTTTCAAATATAAAAGTAGCAGAAGATATGTAATATTAATACTATATTATGCTGCTATAGCATATATTCTTCATACTGCATTTCTTAGATGTACTAACGGTAGTGTACATTTTCAGAGTTATTTACCTTTTCCGGTTCTTATTGGTCAGAACTTGATTTTTTTTTAAAGAATAATGGTAAAAGGTCATTTAAAAAGAGTTAATTAGTATACTATTGTGGCTCTTGTGATGATAAATATGCATTTCAGTTTTGTTACAAGGTTTTGTAAGAATATATTTTCATATATTGCCCACTATAATACTATTATTGCTGTGATGAAAGGTATGTATGTCAGTTTTGTGACATAGCAATAGTAAGAATATAATAACACAGTCTGCATTCATTGTGCAATGCATAGTTCTATTTTATTATACTTATAAAACACAAAAACATTGCAGAAAACAAATATTTAAATACAGTGCTGCTACTGTAACATACTGTGCACCACTAAATGCATTAATTTTATACCAAGAATATACATTGTCTGGTATATTATTCAAGTATGACAACCTGGTAAAAATTAAACTTATTCAGAGAAAGTATTACTATTAATACAGTGATACTTTTATTCATCATGTAATAAGAAGCATTTATTTCACGTTTCATTTTCATTTACATTGAGTACGTAGCCCCAGTATTTCAGTTCATTGTGTCATCTGAAGTTCTGTTTTTAATGAAATACATTTAAATAAAAACACAGAGGTATTGTATAAAAAACATTTACTTTAAATTAGATTGAATTTTAATAGTAATGCTATTTATATTCCTGTGATGAAGGCATGCATTTCACTATTTTTTCCAAGGTCACAGGAAGTATACAGTATCAGTTTATTGATTCATTGCACTGCACATAGTTCTATTTAAATGAAGTACACTGGGAAAACATAGTACAGTATTACATAAAATATTCAAAATGTGGTGCTGCTTTTGGAACTC
The DNA here is from genome assembly GCF_019279795.1 of Protopterus annectens. Taxonomy (NCBI): domain Eukaryota; kingdom Metazoa; phylum Chordata; order Ceratodontiformes; family Protopteridae; genus Protopterus; species Protopterus annectens. The sequence continues at coordinate 588,141,636 of NC_056747.1, read as the reverse complement.
AATGCATGTTATTGAATTAGAACGACTTCATAATAAAAAACACTGCTATTCTAATATATTATACAGCACTTGGTTTCACTAAAGTATAGCAGAATGGAAAACAAATTAAAGGTAATCAGGGAAAACATTTCTACTAATACAGTAATATTCTAGGAATGATATTACAGTATTAATGCACTGCATTTTTCAACACCATCAAAGCCTCCAGTGCAAATATGAAATTTATAATTAAACCATTCTTCAATTTTTCCTACAGGGCAACAATAACAAAAAGGCAGAGGTAACACCACGTCCATATTTAGGAGGATGTGCTTTGGAATTGAAATGCAAAATGAATACACTAAAGACAGATATTTACAGTAATATAAAAAAATCAACCGCAGCAGCAGAGAGAGTTTCTGCAACACTGAAAAAAAGCACAAATTAAAAGCAGTACGAATAGTTTAATGGATGTTGTAAGTGATGGTAGAAGACTATTGCGAGCATTTAAAATCAAAATTCTGGGACAACACTGCTGGCTTACCTACTTATTGTCTGGAGCAGCACCAGCCGAACTGAAAAAAAATAAACTTGGCTCCCATTATAATGAATTTCAAGCAGAACGGGAAGTGTTACACGCAGTCCTTGACAAACTCCAAGAAAAAGGTGCCCCCAGCCTACATCTGGAACATTTTTCCATATGGTCAGATAATGAGTACAACTCACCTGCATCTCCAGAAGCCTGTAACCACCAGACTTGTATTCACATATTTTTATGTATATGCTAAAAAATGAAAAAGCAATTAGATCCCTCTCACTGCAGTTTCCCTCCTTTGCGAAAACACCTTTTGCCAGCCATTTCCATACCAATGTGACCCCTAACTACAGCTTCTAGTTATCATAGGTCGACTTACCAAATTAAGTCCTGACACAGACACATGCATGTGTGAACACACACATACACACACATGCATGTGTGCGCACACAGACACACACATACATGTGTGTACACACATGTGCATACAGATACATCCACACACATGCATACACATACACACACATGCATGTCTATGCACACACACACAGGCACATGCATGTCTGTACACAAACACACACATGCATATGCACACGCACATATAAACACACCTTTTCCTTGTTCTACATAGTCGAATGATCCTGAAAACACCTGCAGATTAGTTTTTTCATATCATTTTCAACAAGGTATGCCCTGATGGCATAAAAAAAGCTTCTGCTGTTGCCTGCTGCATATCAGCTAAACAGTAAAATTTAAAATCAGTATTTAACTTTTTCAATAACTGTCAGAATACAAAGTCTGATGCCATTTTCTCAGTGGCATTTCCACCAGTCGAGTCACTAACCAGCAAGGTGAGACAATAAGATTTGAACATTGAGCACAATTCCTGGTTGGTATGTTTTGGCATGTAATTCTTTGTTATTCTGCATACAAAAGCCTTTTCAGTGTTACAGACTGGAACCAGTCTACCATGTTACTCAGCATTTCATGCATCAGTTTAAAAGGGAAGCTTTGTTTGCTAAATGATGTAGCACTTTCAAGTCTATCTCTGACACAATCTTTTAATGTTATATGAAAGTCAGGTTTCATTTATTTTTAGCAAGGAACCTAACAATTTCAGAAGCAGGACTTGTCAGTGATATTATACTTTGATCTTACCACTTATTACATGGTTACCACATTCTACATGGCTACAAACATGTTGCATACCACCTGAGGCTATGCTGAACAATTTTTTTTAAGTAAATATATTTTACTTGGTAGTTGCTTTCACTATCAGCACAAAGATCAGTTTAGATGAAAACCTGCATACCTTAGCTTTTGATTTCTTTGCAGCTGGTTCATCTTCTGGCAATACTTTGCTATCGACAGTGCAGGCTGATCATTTAGCAGGGCAAAGGGAACCACTGATTTAGATATATGATGTCGGCGCATTGAGGAAAATCTCATTATTGGCTCATGACCATGTCTGAATCAAACACTGTGCTATCAGACCTGACTACTTTAGTGCTACTGTCCTCCTTAGCATCATATTCATTGAGTTAACAAAGGCATCACCCTTCGCGCACACACAAGCACACATTCAGATACCTGTTTTTTAGATGTGCATACTGACTCCTACATTTAAGAAATCCCTTAACCTTACCCACACACAAACAGCCCCCCTGTACTCACTCACATTCAAGAAAACACTCACCCATAAACAGGGATGCATACTTCCTACCCCCTTATTACAACCATCCAGGCATACACACACACACACACACACACACACACACACACACACACACACACACACACACACACATATAACATTCATACCCCTACAGACATGCACAGGCTGACACCTCCCCATGGTTTAGCTGGACCTGCCTTCTCTGCAAGTACTCCCATATGAGTGAGTGGGTGACAATCAACATTTGATTGCATTCAGCAAATTGGAGGCTGCAGACATTTCCAAAGGAGAGCACATGGATAATTAGCATTATCCGCTCTCCCAGACCAGCTCATAAGCTTGAAGCTTTGAACACAAGAATACTCTCCATGATGTCCTTCTACTGTTATGTTGCAGTATTCCAAACCCTTGGGTTTTCCTTTCTTGCTATCTGAACATCCGGCCAGCATACAAAAGCTTCTAGTCATCACAGGGTACATGAGATGTCTGACATTGGCTAAGGGAATGTGGGCCATAAAAGTAATGTCTGCAAGTACTAGAGCTCAGAACTTCTCTGTCGCCAGTTGAACATTAGCTGTTCCTGCTGTACAGGCCATCAGATCGTCTTTTCTAAGATAAGTCACTGCATGTTTGTGTAGGTTCATGTCATCCAGGAAGAGAAAATGTAGGCACAGTCATCTAATCCCCCATAAAGACACCCATGAGCTTTGCCTTTTTTACTTGGGGCCTACGCACAGCCATAAGTTTTGTTCCATTTGCCAGGCCTTCATTCCAAAAACCTTGCTCAGCCATCTGCACACATTGAATATTCACCTAGAAAATCAGCACCTTAAGATCTTAGCTTTAGCTATAGAGGGTCTGTCAAGTCAACCTGTGGAGCCACCAAAGAAAAAGACCAAAGCTGCTAGGCCTGAATCTGTTGCTGCACCTCCTCCACCTGACATTCCTCCTGTGGTTATTAGCTTGGAGGAACAATCGGTCACCACTGATATGGGTACAGTGGGTACCGTTGAGGAAGCCACAGAACCCAGAGCACAAGGCACATCCTCAGAGGTAATGCAGATATTGGCTACCGATGGTGACGGGGAACCTCGGCTTGTATTGGTTGCCAGACAGATCCCTTCACTACTACACAGGTTTGTGAACATAGGCCTACCTTGGCCCCGACACCTGCTAGACCTTCCTTTAAAAAAAAACAGAAAACAAAGCATGTTTTCCCATCTGCAGAGAGCCAGCCAGACTGCCTGGCCTTTTCTCAGAGCCTTTTCAATGCTTTTAGGACTCTGAGGCCAGCTACGCTCTCATCCTTCCCAGTGGCTCCTCCTGTGATGAACCCTAGGCCTCAGGCCTTAGAGCTGATGTGGAAGACTCTGCTGTTTATTCTTCTTCAGAGGACTTGATATTATACGTCTCCCAGTTACCATCCACCCTTGGTTATGCCTCCCCAGAGGAAGATTCTGCAGAAACTGATCTCACCTTTGGGGAAACCATTTCCAAAATGTGGGAGTATTTCAAGTGGCACTCCTCTAAGATGACAGAATTTCAGAAAATATACTATGAACTCCTTCAGATGGACACCACTGCTCCTTCACCTATTCCCCCAGTCTTGCTAGCTTTGCTGGATGCATTTAATGCAGCATCTGTTAATCCTGACTCTCAGCCCCCTGCATCTTGAAGGCCTGACAGATTTTACAAGGTCCCTGAGGGGCCACATTCCTTATTAACTGCTCTGCAGTGGACCCTGGCACTATATTAGTTTCTGCTGTTAAGGCCTTAAAGCTGCTTCCATCCACCTCAGTTCTCGCCACAGATAAAGACAGCAAGACCATGGAGCATCTTCGTAAAAAGGTTTATACCTCAGCTAGCTTGGCATTCAGGGCAGCAAATTATCAAACCCATATGTCTAAATATGCCCCAGCCCTTTTAGGACAAGCCACTTAACTTATGAATGAGATCCTAGACTCTCCTTCCAAGGCACAATTATCCAGCCTTATTTCCCTGTCTTCTTAGGTCACTAGGCCTTCCATGAGGTGCAGCTATGATGCAGCTGAAGCTTCTCTCAAACCAGCTGCATCTGCCTCAATTTTGAGAAACTGTTCCTAGCCAAGATTACAACCCTTACCTGATGGTATTAGGGAAAAGCTTTTGGACGTGTCTCAGGATAACTCTACCCTCTTTGTGACAAAGGTGGCTGAGTTGTTCAAAACTCTGCAACAGAAGGGGATGGAATTACAGGACCTGAAGCACCTGTTCATTTTTCCTATCCCCAAATTCCACAGGAATTGCCCCTCAAAAAAAATTCAATTCATAAGGAAACACACTGCTCCCCAACCTCCGTCCAGGGGCAGAAAGAGTGCCAGGAAGCAACTAACCCCCTCCGGCCCAGCTCAGACTCTGGTCTGGAAGCCTCAGTTTCAGAACAGGGAAGGTAGTCTTTGACTACCCTGCCAGTACTGCAAAAATCTCTCAACTCCATCCCCCTATCCCTAAGGCTCTCTCATTGTCTCCCTGTTTGGAAAATCATTACCACCGACAATAGAGTCTTATCCATCATGGAAAATGGTTATTTCATGACCTGGATCACAACACTGACCTTGAAGGGCATTCCACAGCCCCCCAAAGAACAGCTCCCCTTTTTCAGCCATTGACAGACAGCCTTTGGGCCCAAGGAAGAATTCAATCTGTCCCTATAACAGAAAAATGAAAGGGTTTCTATTCCAGACTCTTCCTAGTCCCAAGAAAAGATGGTTCCTGGAGATCAATACTAGATCTCTGACACCTCAGTCTCTTCCTGCAAGTATCTTCCTTTCATATGCTCACTCTGCAGACCCTCTTCCCCTTGATTTCTCCTCAGGGATTCTTGGCCACCTTGGACATCAAGGACACCTATCTGCACATCCCCATAACACCCAAGTAAAGGAGATATCTATGCTTCTCTGTGGACTCTGGACATTTTCAGTTCTCTGCCTTGCTGTTTGAACTTTCTACAGCACCAAGAGTCTCCAACAACTGCTTGACACTAGCAGCGGCTTTCAGCAGGACTCAACGGATTCAGATATTCCCTTACTTAGATGACCTCCTCATCCAGGCACATTGCCCGGAATCCCTGCAACGCAATCTACAACAGTAATATCACTCCTACAAGCACTGGATTTCATGATAAACTACCACAAGTCCAATATGAACCCCTCTCAGGACCAAATATTTTTGGGGTGCAAGATAAGGATGGATGAGATGAGGGCCATTCTGCCACCTCAAAAGGTGGAAAACTTAAGGCAGTACTTATTCACTGTCCTTCAAGCCACAGCCTTGACTGACACACAGTATATCAGACTCCTGGGTCACATGGCATCGACCATTCCCATATTACCATTGGCAAGGTTCCACATGAGAAAGTTACAATGGTACCTAAGGTCTGTATGGACACAGCACTCCCATCCTCTAGAGTACAAAATCCCCTTCCTACCTTGCTTCAGGAAAGAGATTCAATGGTGGTTGAATCAAATTAACTGCAACCCAGGACTCCCCTTGCAGACTCCCTTGCCAGTACAGGAAAAGTACATGAATGCCTCAGATCTGGGATGGGGAGCAGCCATAGGTTCCTTAAGAGTCCAGGGCACTTGGCCGGACACCATCAGACAGGAACATATCAATATCAGAGAACTGAGAGTAATTCTTCTGGCCCTAAAGGCCTTCCAACATACACTGAAGTAGTGCGCACTAAAACTGTTCACAGACAACACATTTCTTTGGTATGTGAACAAGCAGGGGGGAACAAAATCCTATTTGCTATGCAGACTAGATCTCCATGTGTGGGAGCTTGCCATAAAACTGGCAGCCACTCTACAGGCAGTGTATATCCCTTCAGAGCAGAACACTCAGGCAGACACCTTGAGCATGTCCATGTCACAGTCCCAAGAAAGGATGCTTCACAGGGATGTGTTCCTGGACATAGTCCACAAATGGGGTACACCTGGTAGATCTGTTTGCCTCCTCTATGAGCAGACAACTTCCATCCTTTTGCATTAGATTACCCAGTCCTATGTCAAGGGTAAAGCACCTTCTCAATTTCTTGGAAGGAGATGTTTCTGTACACATTCCCCCCTTCCCACTTCTTCGGAAGGTCATACTGAAAATCCAGCATGTTGGTGACTCCCTTTTGGCCAAGACTGCATTGGTTCCTCCTCCTTCTGCATTTATGCAGGGGCAGTCACTACAAATTGCCTCACAGAGTAGACCTACTCACACAGGACAAGGGACGTGCTCACAGTCCTGCAGGAGGCCAGGAAACCTAACACTAGGAGATCTTACTTGTCCAAATGGAAAATATTCTCCATATGGTGTCTACAAAGACAGTTGGACCCTTTTCAGGGTGATGTCTCCTTGGCACTGTCATACCTGTGTGAACTTTTGCAGTCAGGATTGGCATACTCCTCTGTTAAAGCCCACCTTGCTGCTATTTCTGCTTGGCCCCTGGACCCCCCCTTTGGGTTCTCAATTACCTGCAAAGTTATTCCTAAAGGGAGTGTGGCATCTCAGGCCCCCAGTAAACCCATCCCACCACCATGGGACCTGAATTATGTTCTGGAGAAGCTCACGGTGACCCCCTTAAAACCAGCTTCTAAGGCCTCTCTAAAAAACTTCACTTGGAAAATTATTCTCCTAGTAGCCTTAACATCAGCTAGAAGAGTGTTAAGAGTTACAGGCCTTCATGGCTATTCCCCCTTTCCTCACCTTCCACAAGGATAGGGTAACCCTTAGGACCAACCCTTCCTTCATGCCCAAGGTGGTCAATGAGCTAACCTTAAACCAAGCTATTCACTTTTCCAACTTCTTTGTCCATCCACAGAATGACAGTGAGAGAGTCTTACATTCCCTTGATGTGCATAGGCAGCTTAGATTTTACCTTGACATGACCAAATCTATCAGAAAAACAGACCAACTGTTTGTCTCCTTTCATCCTAGGGCTCTGGGGAAAGCAGTGACAAAGCAGACAATTTCTGCCTGGATTTCCAGGGCAATCTTTTTCTGCTATGCATACCATGGGAAAGCCTCAGGGTCTAAGATTAAGGCATAATCCATTAGGGCTATGGCTTCATCTGGAGCTTTATTTAAAGGACTGGACATGACCACCATTTTAGAGGCACCTACATGGACCTCTGTCCACACCTTTATCAAACATTATAAATTGGATCACATTTCCAAATCCAGGGCTGGATTTGCCAGGGCAATCTTTCATGGATTCATAGAAAATACTTCAAAGCCTCCCCCCTCTTCTTTCCTTTGAGTTTGACACTCACCCAAGGGTTTGAAATACTGCAACATGAGCACAGAAGGACATAGAATAGTTGTGTAAAATCTTACCATAACTATAGACGCACTTCTCTTCCATGTTGCAGTATTCCTTCCCTCCCTCCTTGCCCCTTCTTCTACTAGACTGCCCCTTCTTGGATGACACTAGACTTATACAGTTATCCTGGGACAGGGGTCTGACTGGGGTGCTCAGTTCTGAGACATGGTACATGCAGATGTCATTTTTATGGCCCACGTTCCCTTAGCCAACATCAGGCATCCCATGTACCCTGCAGTGATTAGAAGCTTTTGTATACTGGCCAGATCTTTGGGTAGCAAGAGAGGAAAACTCAAGGGTTTGGAATACTGCAACATGGAAGAGAAGGACATCTACAATTATGGTAAGATTTTACACAACTATTCTTTCAGGCCCCATGAGGAGAAAACTTCAGTTGCAGTGTGGTCTGTGAATCATTAAGGCTTAAATCAATGTGAATGTGGAAACCTTCCACGATAAGGGTTCCACATCACTCTAAACCTTTCTGAATCCCAGGGATAATGTTTTTCTTTTGAGAGGAGTTCAGAAAAAATGCACCCCTCTTAATACAGTTCACTTTGCTACATCATTCCATTGTCTAGAAAGTATTTAAAATGTTTCACACTAAGAATGTCCAACCAACAACCAAATAACTGGTACATAGATTCTAATGTACAATAAATCTAAACATGGGAAGTTCGTTATTATGCAATTTCTTTTCCAGTCAACACGTGGTTATGTAACAAAATGCTTCAGTACTTGGTCATGAGGAGAAGTATGTATACAATCTCATTTTGTATAGAATTATACAATAAATTATGCAAAAAAAAAAAGTTAGAAACAGCTGCATATAAAAATCCCTATAAGACTTCATCCAAAGTCACATGCTGCTGTTTTGTCCTAATCTAAATGTGTACGTTTTCTTTTTGCTTAATTTCTTAAACACTTCTTTTCTATGAAACTGAACTACACCATCATCAAAACCATACAAACAATATAAATGTCTGTTATTCCATATAAAACCTTTGAGCAGAACTTACAATATACCACAGATAGATATCACTGTATCCCACCTTTTACCACACAAATCCCAAACCATTTGTTTAGATGTCACAACCACTACAGCTATAAGTGCCAGCTTTTATTTAACTTTACCTACAATGCTTTTACCAAATCACACTCAATTAACACTCTGCAGTTTGGTTTTCTCTTTTACAGTCTCTTCCAAACATACATGCTGTTTCCAACTTTAAACTTGTATTCCCTATAGGCAGTGGCGGCTGGTGACTTCAAATTAAAGGGGAGCTGCAGGAGACAACTGAATGGTGGGGCCAATGGGAAGGGGTGTGACCAACTAGAAAGTGGTGGAGCTATGCTCAAAACCACAACAACTGGAACTTTAATTAAATATGCTGCCCTGGGTGCCAAACCGTCATTACAAGAGTCCAATCAAGACAAAATGAAGTGTAGAAGAAAAACTTCATATTCTTCCTTTCCTTGACACTACCTTTTGTGATATAGCCTCACCATAAAAACATTCATTTCATCTGCAGTATCTTATGACTGATTTTCCACAGATTAAGAGAAAACACAAACTTCTGTTAAAATTGTCCTTTCATAGTAACTTTTAGATACATAAAATTTTATACCTGCAGGTGATTACGTTTTACTTTTTGTAAATCAATGTGATATTGTTTATGGACCTCATTATAATATGGAAATTCTAATTATGACCCTTTAAAAGGAACGGTATGGGACATTTTGTTTCTATAACCAAGTCAATGTAAACTGTATTGTGTGAAATATATTCAGTTGTGTGTATGGGTTTGTGTGCGAGTGCGTGCACGTGTGTGTTCATGTTCATGCATGTGTGAGTATGAGTCTCTGTATGCAGATAAATCAACACCTGCAATCATCATCACATCACTCCAGGAAACAGACATTTTAATGTAAAGCTTTCTAAATAAATCACACAGCACTTGTATGCATACAAAAACAAGCACAGAGCAATACAGAGGTCTTGCAAAGAACAAGACATTAGACTACAAAAGCTGACTTACTTTTCCATCCTGATTTTTACTCTTAATTTACAAAAGACTTAACCCTCTGCTTTCTATACTATTCCTATAAATATATTGTTTCCCCATCAGATCATACACATTTATTTTAAAGATGTGAAAATGCTCACTGCCACTGACTTGCTCCTACCTATGCAGGTCTAAGACAGTGGTTCGACCCAAATCCAGCAGAGCTCTGGGAAAGCAGTACAGATTCAACTTCTAACCTGACTATGAAGGCATTTCTTTTTTTATATAATAAACAAAATAAGATAAATAATGTGTACTGAAAAGTATTAGCATTTCTAATTTACATCTGTGTGTACAAAAGGATTATGTGTACAAAGATGTTGAACTACATACTCAGTTTTCCCTTGAAAAGTAGATACATCCAACCAACAATCTGGACATCAAATTAGCATACAATATGAATACCATATAGCAAAAAACTTTTCCCACTTCTAGGGGGCAGTGTAAAATCTGTAGACTTTAATGAACTGTCTTGTAAAATTCTACTACACAAGGTCATTTATTTTTTATTCAGAGAAACGGAGATGTAAGATGTGTGTCATCTTTCTTTAACTTATCTGTACCAGTAGTATGTTGGTCAGACAGTGTGGTTTTCTGTATAATAGACAGCTTCAAAAATGACACATGAAGAGGGGGATTCAGAAAATTATGAAAAGGGGTAACTCAAGTCATAAATTAGAGACATCCCTCCAGAAATACATACATCATGCGCAGGAGTAAATAACACCTGAAAATCAGACTCTTCCTCCAAAATAGTCACAAGTGACAGGTATGGCTGCTTGAATGGCAATTTTGGTGCATTAGTGGTTTTAACTTGCTCAAATTTCTCATTTGTGTTGCTATTTATGTCATCTCCACCTTTCACTGCCACTCATCTGCTCTAAGTGTACCTTCCATTTCATTAAGATGTGAAAATGATACACAGGCATCTGTGTTGTGAAAAAGTTGCATTTGTTGTTTTTAATGACTTTCAAATCATAAATAAGTGAAAATGTGAATGCCAATTAAGTATCTTTTTCCACTTGCTGTCACATCCCAGCATTATCATGCCTTGTACCATACAACAGACTAGCGTCTGTTGTAGGATTTTCAAATCCCTCTTTCGTTGGGCTTGAACATTTTCTGAACCACAGGTATAATAGCTTGTGAATTACTGTCAAAAGAGGATAGTCATAAAAATAAGACTACTAAACATTGCCATTATACAGATCTTAGAGGTTTGAAACTGTCATATTAAACAGCAGACTAGTTTAGAAAAATAGTTGATTAGCAAATAAAAGGGGAACATCAATACTTTATGCATAAATCAAACTCCTATCAAACAAAGAACATTAAAAGCTGTCTGACACATTGCTTTGTCACACTTTTGTTGTGTAGCAGTGTGAAGTCTGTTACAAATTTCAAACCCTTCTCTAGGTTTCCAATGCAGTTTTGTAGTGCTGCTATCTGTGTGGCAGGACAAATCTCACTAATAAAAGACTCTTCCAAAGAACCGTACTATAATGGGGTCATTCTTAAATAGCAAGACAATATATATTTTATATTTCGAAAATGGTAACAGACATTTCAAACACCTGCATGAAAATTTGCAAGTAAGGCCCTGCATCTTAAATACATTCAAGGAAACATTCTTACAAAAAAATGAGTTAAGTAACTACTTGAAACTAATATGGAGTGCAGTATTTTTTGTAGTCAGAGTAATCAAAAATACAAACATGACTGTTGTACTGGTCAAATATATTATTTCATTCCTGCATAAGTAATAGCTTTACTATATTCAGGGAGTGCTTTATACACTACATGTTTAACAACATACTCTTGATTTATACCAAGTCACTCTTGTCATGATGAAATCTTACTTTAAGAAATTCTTCTGAATTATGTTGGGTGCTTTAAAACATACCCCAGTACAGTTCACAGATTTCTTAAAAATGTTTCCAACTTTAATTATAAAACTGAATGGAACTATGGAAACCTACATAACATGCCCAAAAAGTAGGACCTTAACAGCAACTTTAATTTCTCCCAAGTTTGTGTTTCCAGAAAAGTTACTACCAATATGGAAAACAAAGCTCAAGTCATTAAACAATGAAAATACAAACTGGCAAATGCTCTTGAACCATGACTTTTGGTCACACAGATGATGGGGAGAAGACAGTTATTTCTCACTAGAATTTTTGTGCTCCAGAACATGATTTTTGATTAACAATTTTTAAAACCTCCACAATTATTTTAAAACTGCATTATGCAGGGCAGCTGTAGCCTCAGAAAATGCTATGGACTCTCCCACCCCCACCCACAACCAGTTTTAAGTTTTGAAAAATCTAATGTGCAAATCTGTATACAAGCAGAAAATTGGACAAGTTATGCAACTGTGTAGATTTCCATATCTCCAAAACTGATGATGTTCTTCATCTCACATTGCTGCAGTCCTTACACTTGGGTAGTCCGCTGTCCTCGGTCGTGCCGGTCAAGGCGCTTAAGACTGACATCAGGACGTCAGGGTACAAATGCGCATGACCGACGTCATATCCTCAGTCTTTTTTGCCGCATGGTCTGATGCAGAAGCAGCGTGCCGTTGGCGCTCTGGAATTTTTCAATTTGGAGTTTCAGACCGAGTCAGAGTTGGCTTGGCACGCTAGAATATTTTAGTTTTTTCTTGCCTCAGTGGTTTACCGGATGTCAGAAAAAGTGAATAACTGTATTTCTTGTGGGAAACAGGTTTTATTTCCATACCTTGCCTCCTTTCAAAGGCATGCCGGACGTTCCTCCTCAGCAAAGACTAGAAGCTCACAAACAAATTTCTCTGTTGTTGCAAATAGGAGCCATACAACCGGTCCCTCTGCCAGAAGTGGGCCTAGGATTTTAAACAAGTGGAGACCAATTTTAGATTTATCTATCCTCAACACTTATTTGGACATTCCCAAGTTCAAAATGTTGACTCTACAACAGCTTTTACCTCTGCTGGGCAAAGACCACTGGATGGTGACTCTGGATCTCAAGGAAGCTTATCTTCATGTTCCTATCAGGCTGAGCTGCAGGAAGTATCATGTTTGCTGGCTGGGACTTCTCATTATCAGTTCTCTGCATTGCCCTTTGGCTTATCTACTGCGCCCAGAGTGTTTACGAAAGTTCTGGCTCCAGTGATACCTTTCCTCAGGCTGAGAGGAATACAGATCTATCCTTATTTGGACGACTGCCTGATTCTGGCCCAAGAAACTTCTTCATCATTTACAGTATGTGATAGCAGTGCTAAGATGCCTGGGGTATTCTGTGAACGAAATAAAGTCCAGTCTAGTACCCTCTCAGGACATGTGCTTTCTGGGTGTGAGGCTGAATACAGCATCCCAGATGGCCTTTTTGACCCCGGACAAACAAAAGAATCTTTGCCTGTACTAATTGTCTCATCAGTCCAGGCTGACTGCAAGGACAGTCCTTCAAGCCTTGGGGTTCATGGCATCTTGTATTCTGGTGCTTCCCAATGCCAAACTGCATATGAGGAAGTTACAATGGTATCTCAAAAATGTGTGGACACAGCACTGCCAAAATTTGGGCACTGTCATTCAGATAATACCTTGCATTCAAAAGGAGTTTTTGTGGTGGGCTCAGGAATGTCACCTAAACAAGGGACTCTCTGTGACAGTCAGATTCTTATGACAGATGCCTCAGACACAGCTTGGGGAGCTCATCTAAATGGAAAATGGGTACAAGACGACTTCAACATCTCCATATCAACTTGAAGGAGATGTTAGCAGTCCAATTTGCATTGATAGCTTTCAAAGACTTACTCCTTCCAGGGCAGGTGTTGGTTCTAACAGACAACACGACTGCCATGTGGTACATCAACAAGCAAGGGGGCACACATTCTTATCCTGTATGCAGACAAGCAATGATTTTGTGGGAGACTGCTCTCAGTTTACAGCTGAATCTGGTTTCTGCCAGGAGCACAGAACTCCTTAGCAGATGTGTTAAGCAGAAGAATTATGGATCCCGTGGAAATTGGATCCTCATGTATTTCAGAAATTGACAGTGTTATGGGGAACTCCAGACATAGATCTGTTCGCTTCTCCACTGAACCACCAGCTGCCAAAGTTTTGCACAAAAAGGTTTCATCCAACAGTTTGGAAAGTGTATGCTCTTTCTTTCAATTGGAGCAAGCTTCATGTGTATGCCTTTCCACCTCTGCCTCTCCTCCCAAAGGTACTCTTAAAGGTCAGACAGGACAAGCCAAAAATGATCCTAATAGCTCTGGTACCCATTACTGAGAAGTCTGGTAGATTCCACACCTACTGTCTCAGGAAGCCGGTCATTTACTCAATGTCAAGCTCCACTCTCTTCACCTGACAGCCTGGCGTATTCTGTTTTGAACCCTGGAGGGTCACAGCTTCCACAACAAGTTTTGAATGTTATTTTGGAGGCCAGAAGGCCTAGTACAAGGAAAAGATAAATGGAAGAGATTTTTATTTTGGAGTACAGCAAAGGAATTTGATGTTTCTAAACCTAATTTAAGTGTGGCCCTTCAATATCTTGCTGAGTTACTGGACAAAGGTTTGTCTTTCTCTTCCATTAAGGTTCATGCTGCAGTGATTTCAGCACATTATGACTGTGTTCCACCTTTGTTTTCTCATCCTTTGTTTAAGCAATTCCTTAGAGGGACAAAGAATTTAAGACCCCCCTACTCCTGCTTGGGATCTCAATTTTGTGTTGGAGAAACTCACTCTACAACCTTTTGAGCCTGCAGCTACTGCTGAATTGAAATATTTATCATGGAAGACTGCTTTTGAGTTACAGGCCCTTATGGCAGTTGAGCCTCTCTTAATTTTCCATAAGGATAGGGTGTCGTTACGTACTAATCCTTCCTTTATGCCTAAAGTGGTTTCTAGTGTGGCTTTAAACCAAACTATTCATTTACCTACTTTTATGCAAACCCCCAAAACAAAGGGGAAAAGATTTTGCACACTTTGGATATACACAGGCAGTTATTATTTGAGCAGAACTAAAGGGTTCAGGCAGTCTCAGCAGTTATTTGTTTCCTTTGAGTTCTCAGGGCAAGCCTGTGTCAAAACAAACTATTTCTAAATGGATTGGATTTTGTATTGCTTTCTGTTATTCCCATCATGGTAAGGAGATTCCAGCTGGGATTAGGCCTCATTCCACTAGGGCTACTGCCACGCCTACAGCATTTTTGGCAACTAAAGATATTTTGGAGGCAGCTACTTGGAGTTCAGTGCATACTTTCTCTAAGCATTACCACCTTCCACTTTACTCTAAATCTAGGGCTGGTTTTGCCACTGCAATTCTACAGGGCATTTTGGCAGCTCCTCCTGCTTTATAGCTTTGCCATCCTCCCTTACCTCTGCTTTGGGATTCTACCCAAGTGTAAGGACTGCAGCAATGTGAGATGAAGAACATAGTACAGTTTTGTACCTACCATAAATCTAGATGTTCGAAGATCCACATTGCTGCAGTCTCCCTCCATCCCCTCTATATTTAGAGGCAGTTGTGTGGTTGGGGTTGCAAATATTGTGGATTTTGTATATATTGTACATATCTTTAGTGCAAGGGTGGCTAGTTGTGTTTTGTTGTTTTGGTTTCACCTTTCCTTTTAGGGTCTTCTGACATCTGGGGCAAGAAAAGACTGAGGATATGACATTTGTACCCTGACGCCCTGATGTCTTGACCGACGCCAGCCTTATACTTTGATATTACCGAGGACAGCGGACTACCCAAGTGTAAGGACTGCAGCAATGTGGATCTTCGAACATCTACATTTATGGTAGGTACAAAACTGTACTTTAAAGTGCACGGTTTAAGTGCTAGCAGAGGCAGCAGTGTGAGGCCACAGGAGAGGCACCCATTCTGTAGTTCATTAATCCAAATCCTCATCACTTCAGAAGATCCTTTATGTCCTGCCTTTCAGTAGCATCAGTGATTTTCGTTCCTCCACATACCACAGTTTTATCAGCACCCTTTGACAGGAGCAATGAAACACAGGACTTATGACCCTCCGAGGTGGCTGAAAATAGTGGTGTGATACCATACCTATCTTGAGCATTAATATCTGCTCCTTTGGATAACAGAACACCTCCCGCTCTCCACAGTCTGCAGCATAATGTAGAGCCTTCCTTCCTCCTTCAAGTGTTTTATTTACATCTTCACCCTTGGCTACAAACTCTCGGACCACATCCAAGTCTCCATTCTTCAAGGTCCAGTTATATTCTGTGTCACCTATTTCTATCTTTAAACTACAGACAGAATCAAGTCAGCAAAGTAAACGTATTGCACTATCCCTAAACCTTTGCCTTACACAGTACTTTCAACTTAAAGACAGAAAAAAGTAGCCGCCCATACACTTCAGCAGCCACAGTACAGCAAGAATTTACAAACAGTACGAGCACTTCCTCTATGAGTAATTCTCACCATTCTTCACACACACACACACACACACACACACACACACACACACACACACACACACACACACACACACACACACATCTTACCTGTAAATGGGTCCGGAAAGCACTCCATTCTCTCAGCAAACCCACGCTCAACATAATCTCCAACTCCATTCTCAAGGGTCCGGAAAGCAGTAATCCGTCTTGCAGCAATATCCAACTCCATTCTCACAGCAAGCCCGTGCTCGATGTAACGCTTCCCTGCAGGAGAACTTACCTCACTCCTGATTGGTCCTGCGCTCGAATCCCTGCTTACCTCTCTCCTGATTGGTCCTGTCTGTGGCTCAAGCAGTCTGGAGCTCCTCTCTTCTGTGCGGTTGTCTACCGCACAGCATCTTGGGCATCTGCGGGGCAGAAAATACCTTCTCTGCATCTGGACTGCCTGAGTGGCAGTCAGAGTTCGCAGAGATTCCTGGGCATCTGTGGAGCAGGGCAGTGTGTCTGCGCATGCGCGGCAGTTCTGGTACTCCGTGAAAATAGAAAATATTTTTATTTTAAAGTTTATGTTTAATGTTTTTTATTTCTTTTATTTCTAGGTGAGAGGGCTGCAGTCCTGCAGACTGATAGCACGAGCCACCCCTGCCTATAGGTGATGATTTACTTTAGCTTCACATTTATCAGACATCCCAATCCAACCATGTTAGGCCACCATAAATATGATTGCACTAACTTTCATTTTGAACATTTCAGAATGGGCTGGCTATAACATTTTTGGTATTACATAATTGCTTTTGGGGAGATTATGCCTCAAGACCTCTACAATACACAGTGATCTTTGACACTTAATATTACTCTTACATAATAGTACAGCATAAAATGGCTTGAACTGCACAACTAGCTAACATATTCACAACTAACTACAGCACACAAACTCATTCATCATTCACAAAAAATGCCCTGCACAAAAAACATATACTGGCTTACTGTCTAGCAAGGGACCTCCTTTCTAGTAACACGTTCTTACTCCTGACAAATAATCCAAATAATGCTGCAGGAGACTCGCTCTACTCCCAGTATGTTGCTAAACTCTGGAATAGTATCCCCACACAAATAAATCTCTCCAACAAACTCAATAGCTTTAAACCACTGCTTAAATAACATCTTAACCAGTCCTGGTCCTGCACATGCTCATCACCAGGTTAAGACTTTGTAATCACTGTATGATACTCTCCAAATAGTCTCCTTCAACAGAATACACTCAACGTCTCACTGAAATGACAAAAGAATATTTATACATAACTGTTGCCTGTACAATCTACTAAGTTGCACATGGGCTTTCTCTTTCTTAACTTCTACCTCTGTAAAATCTTAGAAACTATAAATGTAACTACTGTGTGTGTATAACTGGAAATGTAACTACTATGTTTAACTGGAACTTATTATAATGTAATATAAACTAATGGAGCTTTTTTCCCCAAGGCCTCCACTGAAAATGGGTATTACCCAATCGGACCTTCCCAATAAACAAAGACAAATAAATAAACAAACATTATTTTTAAATAGCCATACTGGACTTATTCATGGACAGTCAACAGGAATGTGTCTTAGTCCAGTGTTTAATTTGCACAGTATGCACTGGTATATTATCCATAACATTTAACATCAATATAATAATATTGCAAGTTCAGATACAATGTATTTTAGGTATGCATGCAATTGATCGGCCAGTGGATGGTCAATCGGGTTACTGTCGAAAGGATCTCAAAAAAGCAATCACAATTGTTGCGAATCACAAAATATCACCCCCTTTTTCACCCATGGTAGTACTTGTTTAGGTGGTAGAGCGGTCGGAAATGTCAAATTCTGTTTTTTTACGACATTCCAACCGTTTGGCATTAAGAAATTCACAGATAAAAATCGGTGTACTGCATGATCGAGCAATGTGCTCTCAACTAAATGAATGTAAACCTGTATTTTACTGATCTGCATTCACAAGTTACAAAAAAATCTTAGTGATGTAAACTGCAGAGTTGTATCCCAAATAGATGTCCACTAGATTTTCAGATGATAATGCAGAAAGTGTAGAGGTGCGAAAATCATATTTTCAAAGCCATATCTGTACCCAAATATTTTTGAACTCCAGTTATATTCTGAATCATATTATCATACTTGGAGAACACACCCACCTTCTTTTAAGAAGGCACTCTACAAGCATTTGTGTTCAACTTTGTTAAAAAATTACAGCTCAAGCTTCAATTGCTCAGAAGTAATCAGTTTCTTTCTAACCCCCAGCCCAGTCACTGCACTATTCTCCAAGAAAAGTGAGGACTTCAATGACCTAGTGAATTTATTATAAATATTCTGTTGCTATCTTATCCTTACTAAACTAATAAATGCATTTACATTCTGTCTCTGTTTAATTTTCGGTTAACTAGTGAACCCATTGATATGATGTCACTGTTTTATCCTTGGTGTACTAATGAACTCCCCAGTAAATTATCACTGTTTGATCCTCACAGAATGAGCAAACTTGTCAATATTTTGTCAATATTTGTATTTACTTATTTATTTTACATTTGTTTAGCAGGGTGGAGCACTGCATAAGCAAGATCAATTGTAGTCTGACTCCAGTTTATACTATTTTTGTCCATGTTGACATTGCAAATCTTGCAATCTCCATGATTCTCTACATCCCATGTACTGTCATACTTCAAACATTATACTATTGTATGTTGGATATGTCAGTTAATATCATGGATGATTGTACTAAGCAGCTGTCAGCCTATATAATCTTGTAGAATAATGTGCTTTTCCTATGAATATTTGCATGTTGTATATAAATTTCTATTTCTTCAAAACTGCAAACCCATGCAATATTGTAAAAAATGTGTTGTTTTTCCTATAAAAATAAGCTTGTTTCGTATATATTTTTGCATATGAAAATTTGATTGTTATGTATAAATTGTTTACTAGTCTGTTATTTACTTGCGGAGCTTTTCTCCCCGGGTCTCTACTGAAAATAGACATGTATCCAATCGGAATCTCCCAATTAACAAGTGTAAAATAAATAAAATTTACAGCTGTAAAGATTTAGTCGTGTAAATGTTCATCTTATGTACTTACCGCCATTTGTATTCCATACTATGTGGGCTCATTGGTAATTATTGTACCTGCAAACTATTAATGCCTGGATTTTTTGTGAATAGTGGTCTAATACAGAACTGCATTTGTAAATCACTTCTAAATTTTGTCTGTTCACCTGCTGCAGCTTTTCTCCCTGGGCCACCACTAAAATGGAGTACACCCATTTAGAAATTTCCAAGTTAAGAAACACTAAATTAATTAACTAACTGCAGGCTTAGGTGTGTAAGGTGTCATGCCTAATACAGACAGAGGTTAGGGTAATACCACTGGCAAGGAAGCGATCAGGTTAGTCAGACAGTATTGCCCATTCTAGCTGACACGTACCATTATATCTGGAATTGCTGGTGCTTTAGTGCTGAGAAGGTTGCAGTCTATGCTACCAGCAATGTTCTGCATCACTACAATCCTCTGCATTGTCCACATGGTGCTACAACTTTCCAGAAAATATTAAAAAATGTAGGTCCAGCCACATACCTTGCCTTTAAGAAGTAATTGTGCTGATGCCTAGAAGATCTGTACCATATCCCAGGATAACAGGGGACAATGTAAAGGACTGTGAGTACAATGCCTTTCATGTGATACATCACTTAAGCTGTTCTGTTACAATCAGACTTTTATGGCATGTCCTAGATGCGACTGCTTCAAACTCACAGGCACAATCCTTCCTGGACTTTTTAACACCCATGCACCCTGGAACAGTGCATGCTCTAACCAGAGGATCAAGCAAACTGGATCTTATACTCACAAAAAAAACTGAATACCTAAAAACAAACCAAACTTGAAAAAAGATGCCGGCAAGACGAAAAACCTCAGCAGATGCATCAATTCCAGACACAGTGATGTTGATAAACTGCAAGTTAACATTTATTTTAAGCTCAACAATAATAGGCTTTTCGTCAGTGTTCCACACCAACTTCATCAGAAAAACAAACAACACATTCCAACTTATACCTTAATAAAAGGCTCATAAATCACATGACTACTTAGCAATTAAGCCCATACATTCACACCACCTGCTCAAACCCTTCCCTGAGAACTCAACCTTAGTGAGCAAGCAGTAAAAGGAATATCAATACTTTTGTAAGCCATGCTAAAATATATAAAAAATAAATGAAGAAATTGAAATGAATACAATTTACAAAAATAAATACAATAAAATTACCTAACCAAACTTCTTAATTTTAAAATACAAGTAATGGATAACATTCCATTTAAGCCTGGATAATGATAAGCTTCTAGTTTTAGCTGCCAAATTAATTCCTTTTGTTCTAAAAATAACATATCTGGACCCCCCCCCCCTATTGGAAGGAACTACCTGATCAATGACTGAAAAAGTAAATTCATGACCCGGGTATTCCTTAACATGCCTGGCAAGCACATTCTCCATCTTCTCTTTTTTGATGGCATAAAGGTGTTCATAAAAGCATTCCTGAAGTTTCCTATCAGTTTTTCCTATATAAAACACCGGGCATGAAGAGCACCTAGCCAAATATACCACATGTGAACTAGTAAAGTTAAATCTACCCCTGATGGGGTATTTGGTCTCCCCAATACTAAAATGGGTCCTTCCTTTAATAAACCTACAGTATTTACACATATTACATTTGTACATCCCCCTAACCGGGGCATGGTTCAATTTCATTTGTTGAATACTCTTCAGATTCAACCCCCTCCTAAACACCACCTTGAGTGTAATCTCAAACTGGGAGTTACCTTGCATGTCTAATCGTAAAATACTCCAATTTTTCTTAATGACGGAGGAAATATCCCCTGCATCAACACTGAAAGTTGTAATAAAACTGGAAAGGTAATTCACATGGGCTTGCATATGGGATGGCTCGGGGATCTGGGGTGTTACATTATTACCCAAAATTGGTACATAGAACCCATTCTTCCTCTTGCTGCAAACTTCCTTGACCAATTCAGATATGAGATGGTCCGGGTATCCTCTGTTCAAAAAATGGCCATGAATAAACTCGCATTCTTCAAGGAAGTCGCTGAACTTAGACACCATTCTCGCCACCCTCACCAACTGCCCCTTTACTATCGACCTCTTCTGATGGAAGGGGTGACTGCTCTCAAAATATAAATAACTGTTAGAAAAAGTTACTTTACGATGAATTTTGGCAGTAAAACAGCCTAGAGGGATATCCTTAAATAACTCCACATCTAAGTAAGAGATCCTCTCCTTAGAGAAATTGAATGTAAATTTCAAAAAAACTGGTGGAAGTATTAAAACTATCTGACAGTGTATCAGCCACTTCTTTCTCCCCCTGTAGGATGATAAAAATATCATCCAGGAATCTAGTGTAAAGAAGGGTTTTCTTCTGAATGATAGGATTAGGGAAAACAAACTCTCTCTCCCAATAAGCCATCACCAAATTGGCGATGCTGGCCCCACAAGGAGACCCCATGGGGACCCCTATTAATTGGTGGAACCAACGATTGTTGAAGGAGAACAAATTGCAGGTCAGTATGATGTCCAATAACTCCCTCACAATCTGAATGTCCCCAGCAGGTGCCTGATTAATGGTCATGATAGCTTCAATCCATTCTAATGCTATGGAATGAGGGATGGAAGAGTACAAATCCATAACATCGATTGTCAAGAAATTACTCTCCCCTGTACAAGGGTACAATTAACCCTCTCAAGAAATGACCAGGAGTCTTTGGAAATGTGGGATTCATTGGACACATACTTTTTCAAAATCGTGTCCACCACCTTCACCCCAGCATAAGTCACACTGCCCCTTGCACTCACTAATTGGCGCATAGGTGGATCATGCACATTCTTATGAATCTTCGGATTGCCAAACAGGACAGGTATCCTGGGGTTAGGGTACAGATATAGTTGAAAACTTCCACATTAATGACTCCATTAATGAGCATGTCATTGAAATAATTACAGACCCTGGTCACACTCTGATTCAACTAATTTTTTGAAACCTCCCTATAGGTTTCAGATGCCAGAATATTTTCCATTCTCTGAATGTAATCTACCTCTTCCATCACTACCAGTCCCCCCCCCCCCTTATCTGGATGCATAACCCTCACAGAAGAGCTGGTTAACAATTCTAAAAGACACTTCTTATCTTTGTTGATATTATAAGGGACAATTTGTTTACATTTCAATAAATGACGAATGTCTAAATCACACAGTCATTCAAAAAGACAAAGAGAATTATGTAAAGGGAGATTAAATGTACTTGGAAGGTGAAAATCCTTCGGCATCATGACCTGATCACCAAAAATAAGCTGTAAATTGAGCTTTCTGATAAAAAGCTTGAGGTCAATCAAGGTATTGGCCACATCTGCCCTCCTACTGGGTACAAATGTCAAACCCTTAGCCAGGAGATCCACCAATGGTGGGGTAAAAACAAACACTGAATAGCTGTAAATCTTAAAAGTCCTTTCCAGTGTTGGTAACAATCTGACACAGGCTCATTACTGGGAATACTGTAGAACAAACAGGCAAACCTAATTCCTCCTCCTGGTTCTGTATCTCTGCCTCCTCCCTGAAGAGGGTTGATGGGTTGAGGCATTGTCCTGAAAATTTTGATCCTCGGCCTCTGGTACTAAATCAGATGGTTGATTCCGAGAAGACAACTGGTCACTGTGCCGAGTCTGGTTCTGTTGGACTAGACCATCAGGAGCATCCACCTCATTCCCAAATCATGTCTAACAGCTTCATCCAGCACGGTAAGCTCCCCAGACAATACACTGATGGCCTCTTTATAATGTTTAAAAATCAAATTAAGTAATTCAAAGCCGTGTCTATCGAACAGCAAAAGTAAATCCTTGTGGAAGGCAGAGCCTTCCCCTAGTCCTGTAGGATACTGCCAGGATTGGAGCCCCTTGGGAACCACTATGGACCACTGGCACTCCTCGAAGTAAGCTACTTCCAGCTGTAACTTCCTAATTTTTATTAATTTATGGTCAACATCACTGTGTCTGGAATTGATGCATCTGCTGAAGTTTATCGTCTTGCCGGCTTCTTTTTTCAAGTTTGTTTTGTTTTGCGGTATTCAGTTTTTTTTGTGGTTTGAGAGCCATGGCTGACATACAACCTGAGCCTGCCCCACAGGCGGAAGCGGGAGATTTAACTGTCTTGATCAATCTGCTCACCCAGAAGGTTGATTCTCTTTCACGACGTATGGAAGATTTGGTGGGGTCCTCGCAGCCTTTGTTTGGCAGTGACATTCTTCAGGGGAGGAATCCTCTTCCAACCTTGCTGGGGCTCAACTTTTCCAGTCGTCATGTACAGCAACGGATGTTTGTCTTTTGAATGCGATTGGTGAACAAGTGCAGAATAGACTGACAGGGGCTGACTGTAGAGTTTCTGCTGCTTCACTACATTTGAATCGGAAGATCGGATGGAGTCGGTATAATAGAAGCAACGGGGATGAGTGATTTGTTGCAAGGCCAGGTACGGTCTAATTTAAACATTTGGTTAAATCGGCTGTTTTTTTTCAACAAAGTATCAGAAGGGAGTCCTAGTCATCCAGGCTCTTTAGGGAAAGTGGATTTGGCACAGAAATTAAATATGCTTGACCATAAATTAATATGTATTGTCTGGGGAGCTTACCGTGCTGGATGAGGCTGTTAGACATGATTCTAACTTTACCAGATATAGATAGGATTGCGACCATATTTTCACCAGTATTGATCAGCAATTGCATAAAATCAATTCTAATAAAATTAGGAAACTTCAGAGGGACTTGAAGGCTTATAGGGAGGGGGTGGCTTATCCCAAACCACCCAGATCCCAAGGCAATTTCTTATCTTTAGCTGCCTTTTCCTTTGGTCCTACACCAGCCATAGATACTTCTAGGACCAATGGGTCATCATTTAGGAATGAGGTGGATGCTCCTGATGGTCTAGTCCAGGGAGGAGGCAGACATACAGAACCAGGAGGAGGAATTAGGTTCACCTGTGTGTTCTACAGTATTCCCAGTAATGAGCCCGTGTCAGATTGTTACCAACACTGGAAAGGACTTTTAAGATTTACAACTATTCAGTGTTTGTTTTTACCCCACCATTGGTGGATCTCCTGGCTAAGGGTTTGACATTTGTACCCAGTAGGAGGGCAGATGTGGCCAATACCTTGATTGACCTCAAGCTTTTTATCAGAAAGCTCAATTTACAGCTTATTTTTGGTGATCAGGTCATGATGCCGAAGGATTTTCACGTTTCAAGTACATTTAATCCCCCTTTACATCATTCTCTTTGTCTTTCTGAACAACTGTGTGATTTAGACATTCGTCATTTATTGAAATGTAAATGAATTGTCCCTTATAATATCAACAAAGATGAGAAGTGTCTTTTAGAATTGTTAACCAACTCTTCTGTGAGGGTTATGCAGCCAGATAAGGGGGAGAACTGGTAGTGATGGAAGAGGTAGATTACATTCAGAGAATGGAAAATATTCTGGCATCTGAAACCTATAGGGAGGTTTCGAAAAATGAGTTGAATCAGAGTGTGACCAGGGTCTGTACTTATTTCAATGACATGTTCATTAATGGAGTCATTAATGTGGAAGTTTTCAACTATATCTGTACCCCTAATCCCAGGATACCTGTCCTGTTTGGCAATCCGAGGATTCATAAGAATGAAGATTCATAAGAATGTGCATGATCCACCTATGCGCCAATTAGTGAGTGCAAGGGGCAGTGTGACTTATGCTGGGGCGAAGGTGGTGGACACGATTTTGAAAAAGTATGTGTCCAGTGAGTCCCACATTTCCAAAGACTCCTGGTCATTTCTTGAGAGGGTTAATCATACCCCTTGTACAGGGGAGAGTAATTTCTTGACAATCGATATTATGGATTTGTACTCTTTCATCCCTCATTCCATAGCGTTAGAATGGATTGAAGCTATCATGACCATTAAACAGGCACCTGCTGGGGACATTCTGATGGTGAGGGAGTCATTGGACATCATACTGACCTGGAATTTGTTTCCTTCAACAATCGTTGGTTCCACCAATTAATAGGGGTCCCCATGGGGTCTCCTTGTGGAGCCAGCGTCGCCAATTTGGTGATGGCTTATTGGGAGAGAGAGTTTGTTTTCCATAATCCTATCATTCAGAAGAAAACCCTGCTTTACACTAGATTCTTGGATGATATTTTTATCATCCTACAGGGGGAGAAATAAGTGGCTGAGACACTGTTAGATAGTTTTAATACCTCCACCAGTTTTTTGAAATTTACATTCAATTTCTCTAAGGAGAGGATCTCTTACTTAGATGTGGAGTTATTTAAGGATATCCCTCTAGGCTGTTTTACTGCCAAAATTCATCATAAAGTAACTTTTTTTTAACAGTTATTTACATTTTGAGAGCAGTCACCCCTTCCATCAGAAGAGGTCGATAGTAAAGGGACAGTTGGTGAGGGTGGCAAGGATGGTGTCTAAGTTCAGCGACTTCCTTGAAGAATGTGAGTTTATTTGTGGCCTTTTTTTGAACAGGGGATACCCGGACCATCTCATATCTGAACTGGTCAAGGAAGTTTGCAGTAAGAGGAAGAATGGGTTCTATGTGCCAATTTTGGGTAATAATGTAACACAGCAGAACCCCGAGCCATCCCATGTGCAAGCCCATGTGAATTGCCTTTCCAGTTTTATTACAACTTTCAGTGTTGATGCAGGGGATATTTCCTCCATCATAAAGAAAAATTGGATTATTTTACGATTAGACATGCAAGGTAACTCCCAGTTCGAGATTACACCCAAGGTGGTGTTTAGGAGGGGTTGAATCTGAAGCGTATTCTACAGATGAAATAGAACCATGCCCTGGTTAGGGGGATGTACAAATGTAATATGTGTAAATACTGTAGATTTATTAAAGCAGGGACCCATTTTAGTATTGGGGAGACCAAATACCCCATCAGGGGTAGATTTAACTGTACTAGTTCACATGTGGTATATTTGGCTAGGTGCTCTTCATGCCCGGTGTTTTATATAGGAAAAACTGATAGGAAACCTCAGGAACGCCTTTATGAGCACCTTTATGCCATCAAAAAAGAGAAGATGGAGAATGCACTTTCCAGACATGTTAAGGAATACCCGGGTCATGAATTTATTTTTTCAGTCATTGTTCAGGTAGTTCCTTCCAATAGGGGGGGTCCAGATATGTTACTTTTAGAACAAAAGGAATTAATTTGGCAGCTAAAACTAGAAGCTTATCATTATCCAGGCTTAAATGGAATGTTATCCATTTCTTGTATTTTAAAATTAAGAAGTTTGGTTAGGTAATTTTATTGTATTTATTTTTGTAAATTGTATTCATTTCAATTTCTTCATTTATTTTTTATCTATTTTAGCATGGCTTACAAAAGTTTGGATATTCCTTTTACTGCTTGTTCACGAAGGTTGAGTTCTCAGGGAAGGGTTTGAGCAGGTGTTGTGAATGTATGGGCTTAATTGCTAAGTAGTCATGTGATTTATGAGCCTTTTATTAAGGTGTAAGTTGGAATGTGTTGTTTGTTTTTCTGATGAAGTTGGTGTGGAACATTGACGAAAAGCATATTATTGTTGAGCTTAAAATAAATTTTAACTTGCAGTTTATCAACATCACTCTCTCTGGAATTAGTGTATCTGCTGAGGTTTACCGTCTTGCCGGCTTCTTTTTTCTAGTTTGAATCTTATACTCAACAACATGGGAGAACACTGCACTCCCTCCTGTCAAACCCTCAATAGCGAGGTCAGTTCACAAAGCCATCTCATTTCAAATAAAAATCAACCCAGAAAATCCAATTAAACTAAAAACAGTTGGGAACTATTCAGAAACAAACTACATCCTATTAAGTGACAGTTTTTTAGAATTCAAGGCTCCCTCAGCTCCGAGACCACAGATACCTTTGCAGAATTATTCACAGAGTCCCTATGCAAATATGTGAATGGCTGCATAGAAACTGTCATGCCTACCAGAAATAAACCCAAAACAAACCTCACTGGTGGAGTCTTTACCTAAACATAGTATTATAATAAAAGAAAAAAAAACTCATGGCCAAAATAAGGGAGAGCAGCACCCTTAAAGCCAAGTGCCCTTTTCTAGAACTAAACCAGAAACTAAGAATTCTAATTAAGTTCAACAAGGCCAACTGAGGTCTGGATAGCTTTGCAGGCTAAGGCCAAACAGAAAACCTTCTTTAGCTATTTCTTGAACCTCAGAGGTAACATACAGGAGTGTGCTGATCTAGTGGTGAATGGTACTACCTTCAATGATCAGGGTGACATAGCAAGTCTACTGGCTCATAAATTTAGCTCAGACTTCACCCCCCACTCTCCTCAACTCCACTAGGTGAAACCCCCGCTAACATACTTCCCTCAGCTATCAGAAGAGAGCAGGTCCTGGAACCATTCACTAAAGCCAGGAACACCACCTCATGAGTCCTGACATCATCCCCACTTGCCTACTGACATGACCTATCAGGACTACTTCAGGCACCCTTCAACTAGAGCTTTGAATCAGGCTACATTCCAAGTGAATGCAGGACTTCAGCAGAAGTCATTCCCTTCCACAAGGGCAGACCATCGACTGACCCAAGGGACTGCAGACCCATCAGTCTAAGACGACTAATATGTAAAGCTATGGAATGAATTATCACAGAAATGATAAACAAGGACATTGGCAACCTACAGGCACTGGACATATCCCAATTCAGCTTTGCTAAGGGAAGGTCGTGCCTACTTAACCTGCTAGACTTCATTGAGAGGGTCACCAAGGAAATGGACAAGGGTAAAATAGTGAATACTGTGCAACTTGACCTGGTTAAGGCATTAGATACAATACTTCACTCAGGCATTGTTGACAAGTTCTCTAATCTAGGCATAACTACATACATTTCTCACTAGAGTGCTGGCTGGTTCACAGACAAGACCCAAGAAGTCAGGATTGGTGAGACCACCAGACCACCTGACCACCTCCACCAACAGAACAGTCACTACTGGAGAAACCTAGAACTCCTTGTTGGGCCCACTCCTGTTTGGCATCTACTTCTCAGAGGTCAAAGCTAATGTTCAAGGCATCTGGCTGACCAAGTTTGCTGATGACTGTAAATTGGGAGCTATTACTGATTCCTCCCAAGACACCAACATCTTGCAAGTGCATTTAACACAGACAAATTGCTGGTGCCAAAGCAATGGCATAAAACTCAATGCCAGAAAATACATTATAATGCCCTTTGAGAAACCATCAGCCCAAGTTAATTACTCCAGTAATAAAATTCCCCTAAGAATCGACCCAGTAGTAAGCGATCTAGCAGGATATGGAGACAGTAATCTGGCCTTTGATCAACACGTAGCTAAGATAAAAAAAAAATCCTACAACACCCAACTTATAGATAAGGGGATGGCATCCAGATCCAAGGAAGTTATAGTACCACTTTACTCAGCCCTGATCAGACCTGTCATTGAATAAAATGTCCCTTTTGGCATGTGTCTAACCAATTACTTGAAATAGTTGGAACACCCACAGAGGTCTTTCACCAGAAGACTTCAGGACATGAATACTCTGTCGTACATGGATTGCCTAAAGTCTCTGTCTCAGTCTCCTACATGCTGTTGAGAGGGGAATTTTGCCTGGTTTACAGGGCTTCCTCAGACCCAGCTCTGATGGATCTATTATACATGAGCAAAAAAAAAAAAAAAAAGCACCAGAAACACTAGTTCCAGGGATCTGAACTTTTTTTGTGACATAAACAGAATATGCTGGAGAGACATATATGTGTCCAAAAGGATCCCCACAATATGCAACAGGCTCCACATACATATGAAACAGAGTTATTTCCTGACCCTATTCAAATGAAACCTTGACAATTGGATGGGAAATTGTAAATTTACCCTCGGTCTAACTCCCATGTCCTTTATGGACAAAGGCAGTCAATAAGAAAAGTATTACCCTAACAAACAGCCCCCTCTACAAATCCTTAGTTATCTCCCTACTAACACCCCCATATATGTGCCCATGATACTTGGGATCCAAATGCTTTGGGGTGGGCGGCTAGGCTTGTAATGGTCAGTAGCCTATTATCACGTTATGAACCTACGATGTGGTGCAGGATACTTTCCTTTACCCAGTACCAGTCTATGGATTCGTAGAGCAATAAAACTGTATTTGAACCTAAATCACTCACGTCAACAAACACTTTGTTGGTTGTGTAGCACTTCTGCCACAGTACTGTAAACCATGTGACTAGGCTACAAAAGCATAAAAAATTTCAAAACATTCAACTTGTTTCTGTTCCAGTACAGACACATTGATCTCACTTATTTCATGCAGTTTCTATATAGCTTATTATTTCTTACTGGTTCTGAGTATACATCAGACAATTCATACATACATGTTACTCTGTATGAATTGTAGGAGTCAGTTATGGGCACATTGGGGGTGCTGCGAAGAACACTTTTAGCTAACATGAAAGAATGAAACAGTACTAATTTCATGAATTTTAATCGTACTTTGACTAAGGAATGGAGTCCATTCCAGTCATGTTATTAGAAACTCAGGAGACTTGGAGAAATTAAACCGATGCATTGCTTCACATTACTTGTCATTTGCAATTAATGAAGCATTTCACACAGTACCGGAGTTGCTCTAGGAATAATTCATTTATTCTTTTTACTAGATGATTAAATGAATCACAGCTTCAATGCATGGAATTTATGACTAGTGCAAAGGTACTCTATCTTTAGAGAAGGGCATTCATGAATTCAGGAGCCAGATAGCCACTGTATGGTGGATAGCAATGTCTAATGGCCTTGCCCCAGTTCAGGTGATGACTGTGGTTCTCTGAAAGGAAAAAGTTGTGAGAAACACATACTTTCTTGCTACTGCTAATTTATAAGTGAAACAGTCCTAAGTACTTGTGCATTAGTGATTTCTAAAGACTGAGTTTGCCAGGAAGAAATATTAGCTAAACGTCCTCAAATTATCCATCTGCCTCAGCTGAAGGGATGGACTTCCCAAACTGTTAAACCCAAATCATTGGTCCATAAGTATTAGTAACATGTGAACATGTGTGACTGTACCTGGCTTAACATAAAAGAAGTAAATGACTGACTGTGAATAATGAGCGGCCATCTCAGCATGTGCTCTGACACACAGAGTCAGACATACGGTGTTTATGCACCAAGGGTTAACACTGGCCATCATTCCCACATCCAGAGTCAGACATACAGTGTTTATGCACCATGGGTCAACACTGGCCATCATTCCCACACCCAGAGTCACACATACACTGTTTATGCACCAAGGGTCAGCACTGGTCATCATTCCCACACCCAGAGTCAGACACACACAGTTTATGTACCAAGGGTCAGCACTGGTCATCATTCCCACACCCAGAGTCAGACATACAGTGTTTATGCACCAAGGGTCAACACTGGCCATCATTCCCACACCCAGAGTCAGACATACACTGTTTATGCACCAAGGGTCAGCACTGGTCATCATTCCCACACCCAGAGTCAGACACACACTGTTTATGTACCAAGGGTCAGCAATAGTCATCATTCCCACACCCAGAGTTAGACACACATTGTTTATGCACCAAGAGTCAACACTAGCCAACATTCCCATTTTGCTTTTTAACCTATTGACCCCAGCACTGATGTGCCTTGACTCCAGCATTTAATTTTTTTTGTTTTGTTTTTACTTATATACTTATGTATATACATTTGCATGAATTTATTTAATTATTTGTTTATTGTGGACTTTAGACTGTCTATAAATTGTACCATGGTTGGCAAGCTGAAGGTTGCTGTTTGAATGACTCGGTATTATTCAATGTTAAATTTTTTTTGTTTTGTTTTTACTTATATACTTATGTATATACATTTGCATGAATTTATTTAATTATTTGTTTATTGTGGACTTTAGACTGTCTATAAATTGTACCATGGTTGGCAAGCTGAAGGTTGCTGTTTGAATGACTCGGTATTATTCAATGTTAAATAAAAAAAATGTTTCAGTTCAGGAGGAATGCTAAACCTGAATAACTGTAAAGTAAATTCTGTTGGATGGCATAAAGATAAAAACAAATGCAGTGTATAGAAGTTACTGGTGTATTAAAACTGTAATGAATATTTTTTAAATACTCTAATTTCTCTGCTATTATAAAGTATGGTGCAAAATGCCACTCTTGCCTAGCACAAGATATCATTGAATGTTAAATAATTTACTTATGTTTCATTTACTTCTGCCTTTATGACATTGTTTGCACCACCAGGATAAACCTTCCTTTACAAATTTTCTCAATATACCCCTTAAAGAATGTTGTGCCGCTATTTTCTAAAGATAAATTACTAATGCCCTGGAAGCCAACAAATGACATTCACAAATGCTTGTTTTGTCTTTCTATGACAACTGCATGACATACAGAAAATACTGCTCTATTTATGCATTTGTGAGACATTTCTTTGCATACAAGTAAACAGAGGTTGTGTTTGCAATATACGTTTTAAAATGCTACCGTCTAATGTAGCTAACATAGTTTTAGCATAGCAAATCTGGAACGCCACTAGAAAAAGTAGCAGGCATTGTTCATAGGTAAATACTAGGCAATCAGTCTGCACACTGTTACAAGCCTGGCTAATAACTCAAGGTCAGAATTGAACTTCATACCTTGTATCTACTAGCTGAAGACCTTAATGATTATGCTAACCTTTTTTCCGTGAAACAAAGAAAGAAAGAAAGAAATAATTGATATTCTTAGTACCACAACCACTTTTAGATCAAAGCTGGTGTTTTTAGTCACTAAACCAAGATGTTTAGTTAAAACACCTTCCAGTGTGCACCTAAAAATGTTCCAGTTTTCTCTATAATGGAAGTACTGTTTTGTTTCTTGAGATAATTTTGTGTGCCATATTCAGGTTTAACTGTAGAGAGGGAGATTATACTTTTCAAGTTTTGAATGATGTACACTGATATTTACTTACTTTAACAACCACATGAGATTCAATTATAGGACTTAATTCTTGATGCCTGTGATGTATAATGTGCCTTCTAACTATCTTCTTCATTCAGTGTTCTATTATGTGGCAAGATTTGACTTTTGAAATATCTACATATATCAGAAGTGCAATGCTGCCATTTTGTATGTCACTAATGCATATATGCCTTATTCTGGACATTGTTGATTTTGACAGCAAATTAGTGACTGTTATATAGAATATATATGTATATGTGTATTCTATGAAAGGATTTCTTGAGTGTAAAGTTAGCCTTTTGTGTTTAGAATACATATTTTGTTCAACATACCATTATCAGTGACTTTGCATTACATCATGGGTTTTTCATTAATCAGCCATACAGTCATCATCATTTCCTTCACCATATTCAACATCTCAGACAAGGGTACAAACTTCCCCATTGTTGTCCCACTGCTTTACCACATCCACAGATGTATCTGATGGGTCATTTAACCCCATATTTATAACTTACAATTATATATATATATATATATATATATATATATATATATAGATAGATATATATAAAGCATGCCTTCAGTTGCTGGCTGCCTTAATGAACATGAACAGCTCAGCTTTGTCAAACGTCAGTCTTAGCCTCTTTGCATATCTTCTTTCTCACCTTGTTTAATTCTTCTTGTAAAAGAGCCCTATAACACTAATACCGCTCTCTCAAGTTACATTATCTGTAAAATCTGTTTCATGTCAGTACCCTCATGAATTTCTGAATGCATTCCTAATACTTGAATCTCATTATGTAAGCCCTTTATCACCACAATCAGAACCACTACCTTTCTTACCTCTCCCCACTTTCTCTGCGCTTCCACCTGTCATACCATTACCTTCATCAGACTTATCTTCTGATGTTACACTTCTCTTACCATCTTATCCAATTCCTTCTACTAACCCCTTTCTTCCACACTGAACATGCACTGTCTCGCTGCTTCCCCAGTTACAACACTATCATTCCACTGCTCATAGTCACCACTCTTCTACTGTCTCATTTGCAACAGAAACTATCTTCTTAATTCTATTTTCATTGCTTTGTATAATTCATTTTAAAATTTAGCACAGTGCATCCTAGATTTTTATAGATGCAGGCATGGAAATAGAAATCCAGCATGAGCCTGACATCTTTTTCAAACAAACTGCATCTGCCATCAATATGATGGATGGCAAAAAGACATTAGACTAAATAAAGACAGCCATTACATTCTGAGCAAGTACTTCGTTAGAAATGCATTAAACTTGAAATAATGGGATCTTGAAACCTTCATGCTTTCAAACTTAAAAATTAAACTACAATTTAAGGCAAGCTACAGTATAAAAATAATGGATGACTCATTTTTAAAAATCAGATTTTGAAATTCCCAAGAATAAACAACAACAGAAGAAAATTGTCTTACAAGACATCTGCTTGTACAAGTAAATTAAAAAAACAAACTAAAAAAAAAAACAAATCTAATGAAGACGGTTACTTAAGAAGCTTAGGCAAGCTAAGCAACTGATCATTTTAATGCTTGGCAGTACAGATATTTTGTGGATTCCAGTTACTCAAACATATTCTAAATCATTGCAAAATGATTTGCAGAGGTAAACATTCATTGCAAATTTATTTGCAGAGGTAAACCTTCATGAAAAACTTTCTGTCTTACTGAGAGGAAACAAAATTCAGGAGGATATACATTGAGAAAAATTAAAGATAAGTCTGTATTTTATTATGCCCCACTCCACTGGAAATGTCTTGAATTTTTGCCTCTCACATCTTACTAGAAAAAACCCATACTGGTTAATTCATTCCATGTGTATGTCTTACGTAGAAGATGATGGCTAACTCATCTATGTGCTAAGGACAAGCGTCCAAGTGGGCCACCATCGTTGTCCTTGTGGTAAGCGTGGTTACAAGCCCTATCCAGAGAGGCATGAGGTGCAATGTGTCTTGGGAGAGGGGGTATCTGGATGTTATATATCACAATCACATTACTCCTGATGGTAGCATTCTTATTAAACAGAGAGCCTTCATCAGGTGTCACAGTGGCGATGGTAATGACCTCTCCCTCAGCTGAACCTTCTGATAATTGGCAGCAACATTCCAAAATGTGGGTTACATAGGGCAGAGATGGATGTCTTGTCATTGTGAAGGCATGCCAGAGTGGCATTGCTAAGGTGAAGGTGAAGATAACAGCTGCTGCTAGTGCAAGGTGTAAGGAGGTGCTATCAAAAGATGCCGATCAGGCAGGTGTGGCTCTAGCAACATTCAGAACTGAATGCCAGCGGTATATCTGTAATCAGGGCTAAAATGCTTCAGTGCCTTGTGTGACATGGAAGATGTAGCAAGTGACTTGCTGCATTTTTTTTAAACAGTAAAGAGCATTTTTTTGTCTGCCCTGAAGTACAGTAGACTCCCTCTTATCCAGTCTTGCTGGGACTGGATCTTAGGCTGGATAAACAAATGACTGGTTAATCAGAAAACGCATACAAAATAATATTTATAGGATATAAATAAACTAGAATAACAGTATTTGTGTTAGTATGCATTTTTCTAATGAATATAAAGTCTAAAACTCAAATGCCTGTCATTATTTAGCCCAGAGGAGGCAGAAGTGCTGTTCTTCTCTGTTGTCTTTTGCTAGGGCTGCAGCAGAAATTTGATGGCTAGTTAAAGAGAGAGATAAGAGGGAGGCTACTGTGTGAGATGTCCTTTTTTTTTTTACTTCTCAACTTAAAAGTTGAGGGGGACAACAAAATGGAGATATGCACAGGGCAACAGATTAGATTGTATGGCTCTGTTGCGCCAGATATGTGTCATTCTGATATTCAAAAGAAGTAGCAAACTGTTAACATGGTCATGTTTAGTCCATGTTGTATTAATTCCAAGCTGAAAATGTAAAGCCAGCTTCATTTGTGTAGAGGGTTAAAGCTATGACTAAGACCCAGGTGACCAGGGTTCAACTATCACTTCAGGCACCTGTAAGAGCTGACACAGGGAAGGTCTGGAAGGATGAGACTTACGTCTGCTTATACCTTTTAAGGGGAAGGGGAGGGGTTTGTGTTGATTAGCACACTATATGTGGTAGAATCCTCCAGTGGATACTAGGATGGTGCCTGTGTATGGAGTGAAAGACAGATCTGATTGACTGCACTGCACATGGGGTGTGACATGCATTACAAAGACCCACTGCATGCCACCCCTTGAATGTAAAAGAGCACACATGGGAGTTAGGGCTTAAAATTAGTAAAAAAAAAAATAGATGGGTGCCTCAGAGACTGCTTATCTTAATCAATCTTACTCCAGCAAGGGAAATGAACAGGACAGTTAGCTGAAAGGGAAGCTGATGGTTTACAGGCTGTAGGGCTAAAAAGCAAAGAATAAAAAAACAAATAGAAAGTTGAAAACCATTCCTCATCTGTTTTTGTTCTTCCTTTAATTTGTATACTCGTGCTTATATCTGAAGGTGTAATACACTTTCTACAGTTCTTCTTACACAATTCCTATTCTGGCAGGTGTTGCTAACACTCTGTGCTTACCATAGAGATGCATCTTTCCTATTGGTAAAGCTCAAAGAAAAAGTTCAAGCAAATCAGGAATATTGTCATATTAGCTAATATTAATGTGTTTTTTTTCTTTCTTATGATCATCTTAGTGATTGTAATATTTTCTAAGTAGTATTCTACTATGTGTGTCTTCATGCATGGAATTTTCTCTGATAACCATTTTAATCTTTCAGTTTTCTTACTGTTCTTATTCCTTTCTAGTATTCTTCACTCACTTCTTATTCTACAAGGTGTATCAGAGGAAACTAAACTCTGACGGAGAAATAGTTAAATAACAAATGGCTATTTAAGGCACTATGAACTTGGAAAAATGTCCCTAGCTATCTGTAACTAGAAAAAAGACTTCCATGATCTTTTTACATTTGAGATCGCTCTAAAATATCTTAGAAATTTAGGATCCATTTTTAATATACTCTCCACTGTTTCCCATCTATAGTCTGCTGACCAAGGGACTTTATACCTGCTACTTGACAATCTTCCATGTGCACTTCTATAGCTTCTTTGCAGACAATGATAGATTTAGCCCTTCACTGCATGGACCCCGTAAATTCCAAGAGATCACACCATTAAAAACTAATCAGGTCATAAGGGTCGTATGAGTAAAGCAGTATCATGTTAGTCAGATGTGTAGGAAGTCCGACTACAAATAGCCACTCAAAGATACAAACCAAGGGAAGTGATGTGTAAGGATTTCAACACACGAAAGAAGACTGACAGCAACAGGAAGAATCACAACACTGTCAATATGCACACATTGTGCCATCCATTTCATAGGACACTGGATGTTTCAGTGGAATGCAA